>NW_027466448.1:3827500-4180000 GCF_050575085.1 Anarhichas minor
CATATTTCAACACTCCAAACAGCACAAACACAATTTCCAGACATTCAGCTCAAGCACAGCCCAAGGTTTACATGGGAGGGACGATTTAAGAATATTTAGCAAAGACGCAGCCGAGATGCGCAAACAACTATCCGCCTGTTCACACTCGCAATCTCCTGCCGTGATTTCAGCATTATCCAGTTCCACTCAGATCATCAATCTGTATATCAAGTAGCCTAATAACACTCTGGAGCGTCGTGTCACGCTAAACGCAAGCAGCCACGGGGACCGTGTGATGTGCGGCTAGGTTCAGACATTGTGACAGGAACAGAAGTGCCAGTGCCCGCCAGGAGTCGGGGGGAAAGCTCGTGTGCAGCTACCGTCTCCACAGCGCACACAGATTCACCCGAGAGACACATTCTCAAAACTCGGTGTGGTGACACTGCGCCAAGCAGATGCACCACTCCTCGCGAACCCCACGGCGCAAAACTGAGTTAACATACCTGGTTTTTATGCCGAGTCCCATCTTCGAGTTCAGAAGAGCTGTTCATGATTCCCCATTGGTCATTTACCATACTACGGAGAATCTGCGCATCCGATGAGCCTGTGTGTTCCAGGCGACAGAGAATAAGCCCGCTCTTTCGAAGTCTTTACCTGTGATTTAGCCTACTCCATGGGGGGGGAATGGGCTCTTTAACGTCAAAAATGAAGGGAGGCACAACTACTTCTGTGGGCTCAGCAACCGCAAACACCGCACAAATTACGCACCAAAATCCCCCCCCCCCTCCTCGAGAGTCTCCCGATTATCTTGCCGTTATTCCAATTAAAAAGAATGAAGAGGAGTGTTGGCCGGGTCCAGGGTTTGTAACTTGACTAACAAACGCCTCACAATTATGTTGGATTTAACAAAAACAAAAAATGAACCCAAAAAATGATCCAGAAAGCAAGTCGCAGTACTTTAACTCCATAAAAAGGAACCGACAAAATCTTCCTTGGACTGAGAAGTGCAGTCTGACCTTTCTGTCCACCCACTCCCGGTTCCTGGACACTTGGACACCCAGGTTAGTCCGGACTGTGACCAGTTATGACTGAACAGAAGTCTCCAAATACCGAGCCCGGGGGGGGGGGGGGGGGGGGACAGGGACGGATAGAGCGTCCTTTCTTTGCGCCAGGCTGATCTGGCTGGTATTTCACAGAGATGCCTTTGACAAGCCGGGTACGAGGGAGATTAGCGTGCTCCGCTTGTGTCCCGCGCGGGGCGCTCCGTGCCTCCGACTGTCAATCAGCGCGTCCCTTCGGTACGCACGCCGTGCTCCAAGGCAGCGTTATTTCCCTGTGCCGCCCTGCCCTCGACTGCTGTGCCGCCACCTCCCCGCCTGCTACTTCACTTCCACCGCACCGCGGTCCCTCCTTTTCCACTGCAAACCCAAACAGCCGCAGATTGTGGCACCTTTATGCGTGATGTCAACACTGTCTATGGGATTCATGGAACATAATCCCGGAAAGCAGAGTGCTGATGGAATCCTCTCGCAGGAACACGAACGTGTGCAAATCTACTAAAGGTTGCAACACATTTTGAAGATCGTCTATTGTGTACATTATTATAACCGGAGACCTGGTTAGGTTTAGTGGTTATCTCAAAGTCTTAATGACCGGCTGTGACATCATCCAGCACTGCTAATTTGAGTGACAGCCTTTGGAAGTAGAGCTGCTTGTTTGGGAGTTTAAAGCAGAGGGACATCACTAGAGTAGAATAATGAACTTATTTATTATGAATCCACATTTTATAATGTATTGCATAGAAATCCAATTTAAAACCAGCCGAGTGCAAACATATAGCTGCATCTAAACCTCAGCACAGTATAGCACATGACTGAAAATAATGAGGAATAATATTGGAAGAAAATGCACCAGGCTGTGTTCAGTTTTTTAGAGGTCCGTGTCTCAGAAGTAGGGTTATTATAAAGGGTTATTATGTGGCACTTGAATAACTCAACTGGGTTTACATAAGAGCTCCAATGTTTGAACTCCAGGTAGTAAATGAAGTTCCTACAGAAATCAATTGACAGTTTTCTGTTCCTGCTGACAGGCAGCACAGCAGAACACAAAGACGCCCCCCTCTCGCTTACACATAGTCATTACCGTCAATAATGCGGTCCACAACAGTGGCCATGTTTTTGCTCAGTTAGGGTGGTTTGATAGACAGATGATTAGAGGTCTAATCCCTGGTGCAGGGACCAAGGCAAGTGTCAGATTACTCATCCCTGTGATGGACCTGCACCCACGAGGGGGAGGGGTAAAGGGGGGGTGGGTGGGGGTAATGCAAAATATACCTCAGAATGTGCGTTATCAGCAGGTCTGACATCCACCAGTGGATTGAGGGTACATTGTCACGGTGGATGGATGACACCCCATCTAGGAATAGAAATGTTTAAGTTAAATGTTAGGACATAAAAGTATAAAAGTTTTCACATTCTCTGATTTAGTATCTTTCTTTTTCAAAGGAAGATTCCATACATAACTGGGCTTTGATTCACAGCCAGCACACTTTTTTCAAGGTTTAACACATTATCATGAACTCAGCAATTTGTTTCATCAAGAATGTGAGCGTGGCAACATAAGTGGCAACATAAGTGAACAACCCTGTTGACTGTCAACTTAATCTTTAACGTTTGTAACAGTTTGTAACAGCGTGATATCACATGTTTCCAACTGAGTCCCGCCCTCATTATGCTAGTGAGAGTGGCACAAAACAGAAATACAGAAGATTGATAAATTCATTTTATCATAAATATTTATTTTTGTGTACATGTTATATGTGCATAATGCATATATATTCATTTTCCACATTTCTTTTACACGTATTAACTGTTTTGCCTCGCTATTCTGTGTGAATATGCTCATCGACTGCTCTTTAAAACATCAAGATCACATTCAGGAAAAAGTAAATTGTAGAGTCTTGACATGTTTGCATATATCACCAAATAGTGACTCTATTTGCATGGATTGTATTTGTTGTGAATCAGAGTAAGGTGACATGTCATCGATCATTATGTAGAAACAGACACTTTGACTTATGCCGGAACAAAAGGCAGTTAACACAAAATGTCTTAACACCCTGAGGCCTTGGTTCATATTTAATGAAAAAAGAGAAATGTGCAAACATTGCACATTTGCTGACAAACTGCAGGGGTATTGAACTTAGTCGATTTCCTTCCGGGCTTTTGGCAAATATTGTAATAACACAGCGATTTACTTCACAAAGAAAAGCCATGACTGTAATATCAAAGGAGAAGGACTAAAGGAGGACTGCCAAATACACACCAGCTGGTGATCATGTCTTTGTATGATAAAGTGTGTGCTTGCAGAGGTGTGTGTGTGTGTGTGTGTGTGTGTGTGTGTATGTGTCTGCTCAGTTCTGGCTCCATGTTTGAATGTCACTGAAACCTGATCAGCCAAAGAGAAAAGGAGAAAAGAGAAGTCTCCCAGGAAGAGCTGTTTATCTGTACAATTAGCCGGGACAATACAGCCTTTTATTGGCTTTGCTGTTTGATGTGTCCAATATCCAAACATGTGTGTGTCTGTGTATGTGTGTGAGTGTGTGTATGTGTGTGTATTTTTGCTAAAGCCCTGCTCTTGGTTCAATGTTGCTGTCTGAGATTTTCTTCCCCTTGGCTGTGTTTTTTTGAATTTTTCACGCATGGAGTGGCAGCAGTCACAAATTCACAGAACTGTGAAGAAGCAACAGAGTGAACTGCCCTTCCCAAAATGCCAAGCCTATAATTTGCAAAACGACAGAACTGCAAAAAGAAAAAAAAATTAAGAAGGAAACAGAAAAAACAAGAAAAAGAAAACCGAAGTATGGAGAAGGATAGGTGTAAGAACAGCACAGAATGCCACCAGTTGGTTATGCTAATACAAAGTCAGAGAGGTTCACTAAAGAAGTATAGGAAATGAACAGCTGTTTGAATCTAGTCAGAGCTTACAGTATATGCACATAGAGATACACACATTGCACAAGTAAATATACGTGCACAAACTGACATCTGCACACACAAAGTGCACCAAAAAACACACACTGGAATAACTGTAAACCTAATCAAAGTGTCAGTCCCTATACTCTCATCAAAATAATTCAGTAAAAAAATCAATGGGGGACACAAACAGAGGCTGTGCAGACTGAGGGAGAAGTCGCTGGTGTTATTAATGTCTAATGATGGGTCTTTCTGAAGAATCTCCAGAGGCGGGGCAAAGCGCTCGCACCTCTGAAGTCAAATGCAGCGTTGCACGTCTCCCTGGCTGCTCTGTTAATTCCCTAACTTAGCCCGAGGTCAGCCTATAGGTGCGGGATATGATTGAGGTTACTGATCAGATTCTTTGCAGGGGCTCCTAGCTTGGCCCTCTCCCTCTATTTCGGTTAACCCTGTGTGGGCAAAGCTGTTTCATCAACCACTGCACACATACTTGCACTTGCAAACTCGCATTCCTGAGCGGCGAGGGGTCCAGTGAGTACACCGAGAGTCTGGTGGCACACCCACAGAGGTGACATTTACTAATGAGGGTAATTAGACGTAAATCTGGGAGATTGAATTCCATAAGTGGTGGTGGTGGTGCTGATGATGATCACAAAAATGATTGTAATGATTATGAGCTTGAAAATATGGTGGGTGTTTCAAACACTTTACGACTTTTTTACTGTCTTCATTACCATCTCCAAGCTACCAAGTACGATTATGTTCTCCATCTGTGATAACTAACAGCCTTTATAGGATGGATCATATTCTGAGCTCTGCTGTAGTCGTCTCCCTCTCGGGCCCCCACCCTCTCTCCGGTGAGTCAGATGTTCCCTTTTGCAACTTCGATCCATGTTTTTCTGATCAGGCAGCTCCATGTTTTGTTCGTGTCTGTCTCGTTAGAGTTCCGTTTGTCTCTTGGCTCACCGTCAGGATGTCTCCGTGAGCCGCCGAGCTGTGTTTGCTGAATGGTTTGTAATTATCCGCGGGCCTCCCTCGGGCAATGCTCCATGGGCTCCTCTGCAAGTATATAGTGCTCCACCCACCAATGAAGCCTTTCTTTTGGAGCTATGAGAGCAGCGGCGGGACAAGCAACACGCGCATCATAAAAAGGTGCACGCATGTATAAGGGGCTTATAAAAACATGGGAGCAGAAGAAATCCGCCTTCTCTGTGCTCGGTTTACCTGCAACCTCATCTTCCTCTGCAATCAACACTGCCCTCTCACCCTATTTTCACATATTACCACTTGCTTCCTCCGTTTCTCTTCCGATTGTACTGTATGGCAAAAAAGCTTACCTACCAAAAATACACAACTATGTGATCCTATTGCTCTCTCAAGGAACGTCTTTAATGTGTTTTATGTGGGGCTGAACTCCTAAATCCAATCTGTACCTTTTTGGGGGATTGGGAATTAGGTAGGCAGGCGGTAATCCCAGAATTCTGCTCCTGTAATGTCTTATAATTCCATTAAGACTCCTAACCCCCCACTGGGACATCCCTGTGCCTGTGGTGTAGCCCAACCCTTTCCATTAAATTCGCTCCGCAGTTCCAAACTACGTGAGTTTGTCTGTTCTTTGTTAATAAAGTGGAAAGTATTGTAAACGAGGTTCCATCTTCCCTCTTACAGTCAAATGTCACACATGTGATTGCAGCTTGAAGGTTATTTACATCTTACAAAAAGTGGAAGGACACCTCGTCTTACACTGCAAACAAGGCGCGCCATTGTTTGGAAGCTGTAGCTCTTGGGTAAGAGCCGCCACCAGCCAATGACAGCGCTGTCATCACATTCTTCGCACCTGTGGACCACACATACACTGTATTCTGTGTGGGAACGCTGGTCTCGTAATGATAGTAGGTGGCCTGCCTTCCGCTCGCTCATAATCAGCCTTCAAATCGTGGAGGAGGAATTTCATTTGTACATAATTTGGTTCTCGAGCATGGAATCTGCATTTGAAAGTTTTGCGATCATTTCATGGAATTTTATGGGACTGCACTGTGTGACCCTACAGCTCTGTAAAAAGATCAGTTGAGAGTGTGAGAGGGAGAGAGAGAGTCTCTTCTGTGGCACTATATGCAGTGATGTGTGCGAGACTGGAGATGAAATTCTACTCCTCCACTCAGCCCGGGTGTCTGTGCACGTTCAGGTGAAACCGAAGAGAGGGAACCAAAGAGATGAATGGAAATGACATATAATAATCCCAATATCACAGTCCTGCATCTTGAAATAATGCAGCCTATTGGAGCTGATGGCGGATAGGCAGGACTGATGTTAACCTACCGAATACGTTCCTGAATAGAGAGCAAGGTAAAAGGGTGTCTTGATAGAAGAGGGATGTGTGGTTGAAAGAGACACCAACTCTTTCATCTTTGTGTCAAGTAAAAAGAAGAAGAAATAAAAACAATCAGTCTACAAATAACGCAAATTGCTAAGTTGGGGAGGCAGCCAAAGGTGACAGGATCTGCTCTCCCAAAAGCATTTACTCCCCTAAATATATTTAGCCTTCTATTTTGTATCTCAATCTAAGAATATACGATGCCAACACAGAATATATAAACTGTTTGAATAATTGATACTTGGCTAAAAAGACTGGATGCTGTTAATATTTGTTCGTAGCTAAACCCTGCCATCAGTCAGTCAGCAATGACTTTCACAATATGGAGCAATTGTTTCTCCCAAAAATGTAAAATCTATTAATCAAAACATGACCTTTCAGCCATGGGCATTCATTAAATACATGACAAACAACAAAGACCAAGCATATAGATCATTGTTTCCTGCAGTATTTTTGTGAGACTATAGTGGGTGGATGCTCTCCCGGTAGATCATTTTGTACATTTTAAATTGAAATGCTCAATCTGGGGCACTTTGAGAGCAAAATTAAGAGGCTGGAAGAAGAACTCTGTTCGATAAAAAATAAAGGATCGATAAACAATGATCAATACAAGGGCCTCTCTGCAAGATATGTAAGGAAATGACAAAATTCCATTGTCAAAAATGAACCCTCCCCTTACGCTGAATAAACTCAATGATTTCACTCTACAATACATAAAGATAAAGATAACCTATAGCCATAGGCTTGTAATCAAAATAACATTGAATCTATTGCGATACACAACTGAATGACTTTATTATACCAATGTTTTGAAAATGATCCTTCAACAGATACCTGACGATGAAAGGACTGTGGCACTGTTTGGAGTTTCCTATATAATGGAATTAGAAAACAAAAAGATAACTTTAGCAACAGGAAACAAAAAAAAGAACTATTTCAATGAGGCCTATCTATTTACAAAAAAAATGAAGTATCCCTCACATCCAATTTAGTCTCCTGAGGAATGAACATGCAAAGGCACAATGAAGATACAACAATTCGACCCTGGCTATGTGCCAGCTCTTGGCAGTCATCCAATTAACGCCTCAGTGTGGGTTAATGTATTGTCATGCCCCTTTAATAGCCTGCAATTGAGGATTCTTGTAGCAGTGACAAAACCACTAAACACAACATTACTGTGTGCAAAATAAAAAGAACACCTCTTTCTTTTTGAAGGTGATGTCATGCCATACTGTTTAGATGTAATGACATTCATTTAGTGCACCTGCTTTATATTCTTCTGCACCCCATCATGCTTTGAAGTGTAAGCACATGCCATAATTAGAAAGACAGGGCAAACAGTGGTCATAGATTGGGTTCGTAAACCGACATCATGCCCTTTACCTTCTGCTGGACTACGCAACTGACCCTCAGGTATTTTTAAACCCCACAACCTCCACAGACTCTCTAAAGGCGGGGCCACAACAGCATTTAAAATAGTGAAAACATACAGAAAAATAAAGTCATTCCAATGGTAAAGTTGCACCATTGACTAATTAGCAAACCGTCTTGACAGTGCTGACCTTTGAGGGAACAGAGTCCACAGTGGAGGAAGGTATCGTAGCTTGTTAGCTGTAGTGCACCATCCAGTACATTCATACCATGCAGAAGTGAGTAGATACGATCCCATTTCATTTCCATAATCAAGAGTTACCTATACATGAGTAAATATAAAGCAAAATAAAAGGTTGTACGCTAAAAAAGAACAAAGCCAAATATAATTTGAGATACTGCCTGTAAAAAGACCAATTTGGCCAGAACATATGGTGCACTGGTGTTCAACATAACTTTATCCAGGATTAGCAAATCAATCCTCAGGTTGCTCTTAACCAAATTAGCTGGATGAGAACACAATGGATTTTTTTTTTGCCTGATAACAGCATATCAGCAAGAATTAGTTAAGCCACATTTAAAGAAGACGGCCCAGGCTTTTAGAATGAAGACAGGAGTTTATGGGGTCATAGTTCTCCTAACCCCTGTCCACTGTCCACTATGTTCTTTTGTCTTTTCCACAATGAGTTTTATATGGTTGACATCACATCACTCAACCAAGTAGTCCGCCGGGTCCCTGCGCTAAGACTCAGAGTCATCCGAGGCATTCTGCAGAAGACATGACTCCAGGTTGCATTTTGAAGTCTGCAGCGTACAGCACAAACATGAAAGGGGACAGGACTGTTCCCTGACGGGTGAAAACATGTATTCAACGATTAAACAAAGTAATGGAAGATTGAAACACAATATACAGGAGAACATGACTCCATTCTAAATATAGAGTTGATTACGATGCTCAGGAAGATAAAAGATGCATTTCAAGTATAAGAGCAGATGGGGGGGGGGGGGGGGGGCTGTCATAAACTGTCATTTGCCAGCACTCATTTTATCACAGGTAAAGTTACAAACAGTTCTGTCCCCTAGTTAAATGCTTTGTCAGAGGGACAGAATGAGCACACGTTGTCTTGTATCATCTCAATTTTGCTCTTTGAATTTCAAATACTGTGATTTATTTTTTTCCATGAGAGCAAATTTAAGCAAAATGGTATCCCTCCAGTTACAGACATAAGCCCAAGGAGATCAGATGACAGATGAAAACCACAATTTCCATATCAATTGCTTTTGCTTGATCAGACAGCCCTTCCCTTCTGCGTACAAAAGCCGTAAAAGAAGTGCGCTGTCATTGTACATCGCTAGACGGGAAGATATCTGGTGTCTGTAAGACACCAGCCAGTTATAAATATGAACATAAATACATATTTGCATTATGACTTAGACTTGAATATGCATGAGATACAGGGGAATAATACGAGTAGTATTTGAAAAGATTACTATTACTACTATATTACAGCTTTTTATTGTTGGTGGTATGTGTATATATGCGAACACACTCACGTTACCCAGCAGACCCCTGCCGTTTGGCGAGCGGGGAGCTCCGGGTGCTGGTGATCCAGAGTGAAGCCTAACACTGTTCATCTGCACATACCACCTGGACTGCAACTGTACAAAGCCGGGTGAAAATTGGCAAAGTAATCCTTTAAGTAGTTGATGAGCTAACTTTTTTCTAGACGGTTTAGCTGGTCTGTAAGTTCACAAGGGAGCAAGTAAAGTTGGTTTAAAGTATTTTTGCAGGCGGCACTCTCTCAGCACATAACCCAAGGGGGCGATGAGTAGCAAACCAACTTAAGCCTGGTGTTTGACCAGCCAACACATTCTCACTCCCAACTAAACAAATAGCGACACTTAGTAAGTGGCCACGTTTCAAAATATGACACTCTAGGTATCCCTCTAGCATCAGCAGTGGACGCGTCAGGGACGGTGTGTCAGTTGCTGCTTGTCACATGCAGTTTCTTTTCAAAATGATACTTCAGTGTCCACAGGGAAACGCACAGTTTCTGCTCACAGCGGTGGTGATGTCCACCCTCACACACCAGCACCTGATTATGACTCATTAGGCGGGCAACGCTACCGAAGCAGCGACAGTGACCGAAAACAGCAAAGCCAAAATGAAGAGCTGAAAGAAGCTGTGAAGCTCTGTAGAGCTGAGAGCAATTACAAAATCAACTGACAGTTCTTTGTTGGATTGTCACTACAAGCGACAGCTCTAACATTACACATGATAAAAAAATATTGATTATAGCTGCTACAGTATTTTGGATTGGCGGTGATAAAGTAGGCCTATGCCTTTGTGTGCAAATTTAATTGAGTTAAACAACAGAATGCCAAACTGCATCCTCCCATTCTCTCACCTTTTATCATATCCTTCCACTGTGGGGAAAGAGAGGTATAGGAGGGCAGGGGCGGATGGTTTACTGCTGACAACGTTGTTGCACGGCCAAATTGCGATAATGTACTGTTAATCTGACAGGACTTCTAACAGGGAAGTGAAGTTAAAGAACATAAATAACTTCCAGAAGACAGATATTCTTGAGCAGCCAAGTAGCTGAACACACCGAGAAGCCTTTGGCTACAGAGAAAAGAAACAACAATTATCCAACTTCTACACTCACCTGTTGTGTGACGAGCCGTTTCTACGCTGGTTATGTTCTCTCTACCAGAACAAATGTCTAGTTAGAATGTGCCTGACGGAGTGATCAGTGGAACTCCACCAAAAGAGTATAAAAACCTCCTTATAATAAATTATCTCAAAAAGATCACTTGCCAGTTTCTGCTATACAGAGTACAGTGCAGTTTGTAGAAAGAGACCAAATAAGAAATCAGCTTGCATTCGAGCCCCGAACTTCGTTCCGCAGCAGCCACAATGACAAAGTTGCCTGCGGTTGCATTTGCAGACATATTTTTGTTATCGGCCGAGTGAGCACAGGCATTGGCCGATGACGAGTATCTCAAAATGGCATTAATTGGCCCAATGTGATTAGTCGTCAACCACCAACTCCTCTACATTAAAAAAAAAGGCCAGCACATTAAGTTTCATGTCTTATACCACATACGTTTTTGGAACTTTTGTGATACCGAGAGGATCACATAATTCATTGCCTCTGGGTGCTGCTTTGGCTTCCACATTGGTGATTCTACTATAACTGTCCTCAGGCCAAAAGTGATAGTTTGCAGTGACAAGTGTCAGAGTAAAAGGGAAACTATGGTCTCATTTATAAAACAGTGCGTAGGATCCACGTTTAATGTTTGCGTACATACAAATGGGGAAATGTACATGCACCAAAAAAAAGGGTAGATTTATAAAACCATGCGTACACCTGCCAGTGTACAATTTAATTATATAAATTCCAAATCAACTTGGAAATGTGCGGCCGTGGGTCCGCCTCATACGCCGCCCTCTACACGCACACATTCAACCATAAATGGTCAATGCAAAGCACCTCATGAATGTCGACGCGTCAACATGAGCCTGGTGATCAATGGTTCTCTAAAGTGAATGACGGCAACCACCAAGACAGAAATGGAGGCGCTTGTGGGTGAGGTGGTCCCTGAACACTCGCTCCCTTCTACTTCTTCCATTCACTTCTTCCTCCAGCAGTGCCACTGCATCCATCATGCAGCATTACACATGATCGGTCTCACTGCAATACGTATATTTTTAAAGCAATCACACTGATTGCTTTCAAAATGGTCGCGACAATCAGTGGTAGACACCACCCTGGGATATCACTTGAAAATGGAAGTTTGATAGTGGAACATGATTTATTTAAATCTTGTTATGGTGACCTTGGCCTGCATTATGATTAGGACTCATCATGAGGATATGGAGTGTAACGATTGCGCAAGAGCTCTCTCTGGCTTTGTTTTCCAGACGTCGCTAATTTACATAATCCGTACATGTAGTGACAGTGCATGTGACTGGAGAAAGCAGAGGGGGGGGGGGGGGGCAGTCACCGTAGTGTCTCCAGTGAGCTCTGAGAGCCGTTTTCAGTCTGTCTATGTTTACAGTATACTGCATCGGCCCCTTTACAAAAAACATGAATAAATAAATAGAGTAGCGTTCACTGCTTCTACAGCAGCAGTGTGCTCCACAGTTGACCATGAGTGTCGGTAGTCCGGCCCTCTCCTTTGCGCTGATGAAACATTGAGTGAAATTTGATTTGAGATTTGAGTTGGTTTATATCTTTTACATTTGAAAAGGGCTTATGGAATAGCTATGGCTCACTCGCACAAGCACAAGAAACACTGATGGTTTGGATGATTTTGATAAATCGTATGTAAAGCAATATGTCCTCAGACTCCATAACGTGCGTATAGTGTCAGAGTTTCCGTATAGGTGCGCACATTCTCCTGTCTAGTTTGCATTTATCGATCACAGCTTTTGCGTGGGAAGAGGCGAATGCCTCCTGCAGGCCCTGTTGAGTGAGAACGCACTGGTTATGAATGAGACCCCAAGCAATTACAAATGGGGAGACAAATGTGGAAACTCACAAAAATGTTGGTGGTCAAATTTGGCTTCGGAGGATACAGAACTATGGCAGCCATTGTTTTTAAAAAACGTAAAATGATGGCTCACCTGAAAAACGTTTCTTTAGCAAAATAATGCTCAGATACTACAGCATTCACGTGACATGAGAAATGATCATTTGTTACAGATTGCCTAAACTGTCTGGCTAATAACACCTCTATTATGAAATAATGATTTACACGATTGTCCCATGAATTGTTTTCATAATTGTTAATGCAGAGACTTTGACTTTCATCAGTGTATGAGCGTGCTTGTCCCTAATCCCATTGGATGGCAGGGCTGCCTCATCATTCCAAACTCATTTGTATCAATACTGAATTGCACCAACAGTCCCTCCCTTGTCACTCTGTTGAGGTTTTTCACAAGTGCAGCACAAGCTCGAGTGCAGATCAATGAAAATGATTCTGTCAACACAATTAGAAACTGATTACTCTACCAGATATCATTTTCATTATTTTAAAAAGGACGGACGTATTACCCCAGCTGCCTCCTCGAACTCAAAACATAATACTTTTAGAAAAAAGAACAAGGCGATGGCTAAACATAATGAGATCAATGCTGGCACCAGGAATGAGCAAAAGTGGAATTGGCCAAAACAAATGGTCAATGGACTTTGTGAAAAGTTCTTTCACCTCTTTTGTGTATATAACCCGTAAGTATGATCTACGTTTGTTCTGATGTATTACATTGTCTCATAAAGGAGCCTATACACAAAGAAGTTTGCAATTTATTTAAAATCTGCTTGCATTATTCCAAATAGTTCAGTGTAGCTACAGTGTAGAATATGAAAGAATTATTCTACCTGAATAGAGACGTCATGATTTCATTGTACAGCCGTTTGATATGGCAGGGTTACTTTGTATGCAATCTACTCACCAGTTTAATTAAAACATGCTTGAAGAAAAGTTGAGGGACCCGTTTGAAGCCTAAGTGAATATTACAAAAAAACGCCCACGTCAAGGCTATTTCTGCACAGCCACCATCACCAAGGCCTGAATCGCATCATCAAATGAAACGGGCAAAAAAAAAAAGAAGAAGCAGTCCAGTAAATAAAATAGTCTGACGCACGGAATGAGCTGCCTTGAGACGGTGAAAATCAATTAAGTCGGGGGTCCGTTGGGTGTTTGGGGGGGGGGGGATGTCTGCTGTTCCTGACTGATAAGAACATTTCTGTGCTTGATTTGGTTATGCCAAGAGAAGATTATCGCTTGGCAGGAGCAGCAGTAGGCCTTCCTCATTAAGTGGTGGGTTATTGCCAGGCCTCAACACCAGAGCCAAGGTTTCAGTACAATGTAATGGTGGCTGGGTAAAGACTCAAACACGCTGGAAATCTTGTCCCGCTTTAGTTTTGCTCAACTAAATTGCCTGTTTTGTAAAGGATTAGTTATTAACCTTGATCCTATTTTAATGGGAGAGGGTACTTCATCTGATGTTCAGTAGTGGGACATGTGGTGATGCTGCAGTGAAGGTATGGATTTTAGGAATGAGAGTAGGTATCTGTTTATCCTTTAAAAGAAGGAGACACGGGTCATTGCATTGGCTTCCCTGCTGCTGCTGCTGCTGCTATCTATTGTTTCCTTTTAAATGATTTGTGGGATTCTTTTTTTTTTTTTTGCAGCAGGGTTTTGTTTGAACCAGCAGAGAATCCATAGATGAACTGCACCGCCAAACAAGCTGTCCGTTTGTGGTTCAAGATGATAATTGGTCTCGCATGAGGCAACGCTAGCTTAGTGATACTTGTCTGTCAATTATATCATTTCATGTTAACACATTTTAGCCTTATTGTGCTGTAAAAATATACCCAGAGAGGACACGGTGCGAAACAGACTTTGCAAACTTCCACGAAAGCCTGAAAATCAAACCTCAGCTCTAAACCCCAAAACAAAATCAAATTATTGTAAAAAGAACAACTTCTAGGCTTCATTAGGGGACTGTTTACCCTTATCCCCATAGGTGTGTTCCTGGTTTGCCCTTGAACATGTTTAGAAAGGTTTTAATAACAACGGCATCACCCCAGGTCCCAGGAATAAAAATAAAAAAAGCCTGTCATGTGTAATTGGTGTGTGTGGCATTGCGCTGAGCCACCGGGACCCAGAGTAAATACAACCTGACAGGGAGAGAAAAGGCTCTTTTGATCCCTTATTCATCTCTCCTCTGTCACCGATAAGGCTGGCGGCATTGGACGATGGAAGGATGATTTTCCCTGAGGATAGAGAGAGGCTACACTACAGCACCACAATACAGACTCGGAGAGGCAGAGGGGGTGGAGGGTTGAAAACGAAGAATAACGCTAAATGTGAGCGATTACAGAAGCTTTTTCTTGTGGAAACGGAGGGAAAAGTTAGAGAGGATGAACCATCTTACCTATTGAATGGAGTCTTTCTCAAACCGGATGCATTTGAGGAGCTTCTGCAGTGTTTGCTCTCTTCCCTCATCTGTCGAAAGCACATGAAATAAATACTCTACATCTCAACATCTGACAGTAATGCTTTCTTCTTCTTTCACGTGGGCCTCAATGGTGTCGAATGCATTGTATTCAATGTGCAGACAGCTTTCTGTAAATTAATATTGGAAGAAGAGAATGTGTAGGTGTGTGTGTGTGTTAAGATAGAGAGAAAAAAAAGACAGAATGAGAGAAAAGGGGAGAAGTGGAGAGACGCGGCTGTTCATTCGAGCATGATTCCATTATAGTTGGTGGCTGCTGTGAAGAGGAACCATTAGAGGTGTAATCAGGATGGATGGATGGTGATGAGGACAGAAGCGATGAGCAACGGGAGATATACAGCTGATGCTTTGTGATTGAGCCATCGGCCATGACCCGTAACCCTCCAGTGGGGGAGAACTATAAGAGAATGAAATGACACCTGTCAGTGAAGGTAATAATCACTGGCTCAGTATTTCATGCGCTTGCTTTCTTTCCCTCACCGTCTCTCTTCCGTCTCCCCTTCTCTGACCCTCGCTGGGTCCTCAGACAGCAGATGTATCGCAGGGATCATTTTTGCTGATGGATTCATGACATGTCAGAATTTCTACTGTTGCAATTGACAAGGTGGAGATTGTTTTAACAACTTTTTATAGTTTTGTGCATGATTACATCTTAAAAAAAACATTTACAGGTTTAAAGTTGAATGTCTTTGTAATTTGACATGCAAGCGGTCTGTAGCAGTACTTAGTTTAGTATATAATTCAGTATTTTCTGTCTTTTGAGAAGTAAATTGGCATTGTTTTAATTATTTTTTAAATTAGTAGCCAATGATCGAGAAGAAAAGTGACAATACATATAATGCTAATTGTAAACATAGTCATAAGAATAACAGACTTACTTAACAATAATATTTTACAAAAAGAAGAGAAAAGGGGCGAATAAGCCGGTAACCTTGATGATATATCAACAAAGACACAAACAGGCAACAGAAGAGCACTCGAGAGAAGACAAGGACACATGTAAGTAAGCAGACAACACATGAAAAATGGAATGAGCTGAAAAAAGCAATTGGGCAGATTGCTGCAGAAAAATTATGAATAAAATGTAACATGATTTCAGAAAAGACTTTCACAGGTTGACTTGCATTGAAAAGAGTGTGTTCCTTCCTCACTGAAATGCTGCATTCTGCGGACTAAAGTTACAGAAGGACTGCCTCCTACATTTACCACGATGCAAGTCGGCAGCATGTTTTCATTAGACTCTGCCTGCAGAGTAAACACCCATGTGTTTCAAACTCCTCGCCCAAAGTTTTGACCATAGCCCCTCTATAAAAAACCTGCTGGCCGTTTTTCGGCCAGAAAACGTCGCTATGTGGACTCAGGGCCTTAAGTTCTGTTTGAGATAACCCCTAATGGGTTCATAAAGCTTCCCAAAGCAGAGGACGTCATACTGTTATACTCTTTTCAAAAGGAGGACTATTACTTCTCTTTTCAAGAGTAAACAGGTCTACCCTTTAAAGAGCAGTGCTGGAGTAACTATAAATGGGCTATTACAAACGCCATTAGGCACTCGCTAGTGGGTTGAAAAGAAGCAAAAATAACAGCATTTTTATTTCATAAATAACAGATTGTTTAATATAAAAAGCAGGGAAAGCAAAAGATATCCTTCTTTATAATGTTGAAATGAATCATATCACTGAGAGCCACAGACCTGCGAACTCTGCCTCAAAAAGGACCTGTTTTTATGAACAGCTTCATATCATGCGGAGAAAGTGTAAAACATTTAAAACTAAATTCTGTCAGTAAATTTCAGACGTGAAGCCTATGTCTATTGGACACGTGGAAAGCCCTCGACTTTCCCTAACATTGCGGAGAGGGTAAAGCAAGATGAGGTATGTTAAAAGCAATCAATCCACACTATGTGGACCCCTTGGGTTCCACGCCGGTGCTCTATTTTCTTCCCAAGACATGGTGCTGAATCTAAAGTAAAGCGAGAGCTATTCGATGCGAGAAGGGGAGTTGTGGGGCAGCCCTTAGTTCTTCTAGAACACCAGTCCTTTCTGTAAAGGCCCGGTGCTTCACATTTTGTTGTCGTGATTAAAATGAGATGTTAGGGTCAGATGATTGCATTCCCCATGTGACACGGGAAATGGTGGAGAGTGAGTGTAAGGCCGAATCAAAACACAATCAACAAAGCAGCTGAGTCCTGTTACGCAGGGCATTACAAATCAAAGTAGGATGCCTATTACAATAATGTCAACGTTGGCCAAATCTGTAAAAACCTCAAAAGGTATCTTATATTCTTGCTTGGTTTAGGTAAGGTTATGGCAAATAAACTATGGCAAAGGTAGGGTAAGAGTTAGCAAACACAACACTTATGTGCTCTGTGATTAGGACCGGGTGATAATTCAAAATGATAATCTTAACGTCTTTCAATGGGATCATATCGTAACAAAATCATTGAGATAACATGGTACACAGTTATGTAATCTATAACAACGAGCACATATTGACTAAAATTGTAAAATATATAATTATGTTTGCATTAAAGTACTCAGTACTTTGTATTTTTCAATTATTTAAAATCACACAAGAGTGAAAACCATGCGGTAATTTCATATCGACTTTTTATTTACTGAATTACCAAAAACATGCTATATCGTGATGTATATATATATTTATACACACATATATTGAGATATGCTTTTGGCCTATTGCCCAGCCCTACCTGTGGAGTAAACACGGGCTCTGCTTACATTCAGGATGACTCACAAAAACGCATATTGTGCATCCTCGAGGAAAAAAAACAACATTTGCTAAACAGATTATTTATTTTTTTGTTTTTGACACCTGCACTTCCATTTTACTTGCTGGCCTTCCCTGCCTTTGCTGGCGCACTGCTGCGTTGCTTGGCATGATACCACCACATGTAGCTGAATTAAATAGTGTGAAACCATTAGCTGCTTTTACTCTGAAAGGGAGTCAACTTAAAATATAGCGAAGTTTAATATTTGTGATGAAAGGTTGCCTACCTAGGTAAAAGTAAAATTACCTTTTTTTTATACACAGAAAAACAAGAATTAGTAAGAAGAGTAAATATGATTTGTGTGATCAGGATATATTTGAGGTTAGGTAAATAGATTAAGATCAGTTTCCTCTTGCAAGAGTGTCCGTGTAGCTCACACATCGACCTTCACACTTACTGTCTGCCTTGCACTGGCACAACACATTGGCATTGGATGTAAATTGTGACGTGTGAAATGGTCCAACACGGACACAATTCCTTTGGGCGCTCTGCTGGTTTACAGACAGAAAAATGTAGATGAAAGGTGGAGGTGCTTCAAGTATAGCTCTGCTCACACTGTGTCTGATTGATGTGAGGATCTCAGTCCAGTGGCTGTCCACAAAGCTCCGGCTGGGGGTACACAAGCATCAATACCAGATGACTCATTCTCAGCTGGCAACGGAGCCATGAACAAAGTGGTAGCTGGGTAGTGGGTAGAGTTACTTGCTGCTGTTTCCCCCCACAGACTGACTCATATGGCTGTAATCCAGTGCTCCGGGGCAACTGTCTTATCGTCACGGATTGATGAGTTCTACTCACATCTAATCACATTTGCAAAGAACTACTGTCTGAGAGTGAATAAGGAGTTTGGAATAAACCCACACTTTTCATCTTATTCAATTTTTGTTTTTATGTAGCCTATAAGCTACCTGTATGGCCATGCAATGTGAATACACAGAGACACTGCATGTTTGAGTCACCACATGCATCATAGTGATCGATAGAATGCAAGATAAAAGCCTCTGATTTGATAGCGGGATGAAAGGAACGGCAGACGCCATTGTCTAATGTCGTGACATATTAATGACGCAGTAATGCACATTCTTTAACAAGCTACAGAAATTATACGGCATGGAGTGCGGTGGAAAAAAAATCTATTATTTGATGCCAAAGAAAATAAATATTCATGAATTCTAACAAATAGCTAATGGCCCAAATGAAGGAAAAGACTGATGAAAGATACTGGTTAATAAAGCGTGACTCAGTGAAGACGCATTGCTCTAATGCACACTATTGTCGGACCTTCATACATAATGATTTAGCTATGAAGCACATTTACATGCCACTTAATTCAGTTAAAAAGAACTGGGTTCCTTTTATTTTATTGTAACTGAAAGGGAGAATGGGGTGGAAACAACCTTTCATATTCAGCTTCCACTTAATGTTACACCACAGACTGAATAATGAAGACAGACACATGATCATGATTTACAGAAAAACAGCTGGAGTGGAGTGTTTTGGCCAAATGGTAAGCATAAACAATTGGGCTCCTCTACCAGAGAAGCTACGGTATACACAGTCACACTAAGCAGCTTTGTGTCAACATTGGGTATAATCAATGTAAACACAATATGCACGATGACATGCATCAGGTCTGCAGATGGAAATGACCCTGGAAGGCTAAATCTGCTACATTTACATGATGGACTCAAGTGCTCATGTTCATTATTAAGCGTGCATCAGCTCTTCTAAAAGGAAATAAAGAAGCTGTTCAGGTTTTCTTAGCGGCAAAACACAAGTTATCGTTCCTTGTGTGAAATGTATCTTATAGTTTATCACATTTATCATAAAATGAAGATAAGATTCTGATGAACATATCCTTCAACCCTGTGCTTTGTTAAGCACTACTTGTGTTTCACATTGAACATCAACCCACTCTCATGCATGCATACTTTTGTAAATGGCTTGGTGCAACCTTGTAGCTGAAGTGAGGCTGAATGGTTTTTCATTCCTGTTTCTGAAATGCTCAGTGTATCAGCATCAGAAGCTGATACCACACATACGCTTCCTGTGTAACCAAAAGACGATTACACGTGTACACATGTTGTTTGAGTGTACTTCAGTTCGACAGTTTTTGAGCCGAGTGATTGACATAGTATCCGATATTATTGGGGTTCCGATACCGTGCCTCCCAAACATTGTATTGCTGAACTATGATTCTTCTCTTAATTTATTTAAACATCAGAAACGTTTTTGTTTGTTGCTAGCTTAACTGCAGCCAAAAATGGGCAAAGGGGCGGCTCTTTGCCCATTTTTCTTTTTTGAATTATGTCTGTATGATTTGTTGACCTGTATGTTCATGCCACCTTGTGAACATGGTGTGGAACATTTATAAAAAGTTGCTTACAAAAAAAAACCATATACCACCAACAATTTAAACATATTAATTTTTTTAATTCCCAGTACGACTCCAGAGCTTTCGACGCCTAATTCATCTCATTGAACATTGTCACTTAAATCAGGCCATTCATGGGAAAGATTTAGATCTTCTCCTTTAAAAAAAAAGCATCTCTTGGAGGTTCACCCAGATGTCAAGTTTTCCTTTGTTGTTGTTTCATGAAAAAGTATGTGTTAGCAGATAAGGCACACCTCCACTATGTCAGGTTAGCTTACCAGGGGGCACCGTAGTGGGCCTTGCAAGCCAAAAATAGTATCTAACACAACCGCTTTTATAATGTAACAGAACATTTATGTTTGTTTAATGTTTAGAGATTACTTGCTAGAAGAAGTATCTGCAATCAGACATAGAGTAGACCGCAGTGATATTCCATGGTCGGATTTTGACGAAATTCATATTATCGAATCAATTGTTGATCAAATTCTAGTTCCAATTGCAGATGCTTTAAGATGAGCCCATGATCCCAGATAGCAGCAGAGACGCATACTGTGTGGATGGAGGCTATTTCACTTGAGAGGGATGGGTCTCACCCAACAAAAGGTCAACGTTATTAACACAGTGGGACTCAATGGAATCGGAGTGGTCCTTGAGACAATTATGAAGGTTGACCTGCCTAAGCCACCTGTCCAACACTCTCATAATAATCCCTGTCAGTGTGCTCAGCTGTGATGTGGTGAGTCACAGAAAGTCGAGTTTTTAGATGTCTCACTGTTATGTTTCATATTACATTCCTCTGTCTTTGTCAGACTTGAAACATCCCACTCTTTGATGCATTTGGAATATTATTTGTTTGCTGTTGTTTTGTTACTGTGAGTGAATATATATCTGTAGCCAGTATGGTGTAGCACTGTAGCTTACAAGCTTCATTCATCATTTAAAAAGGTATCAGATGGCTCGTGATAGGATGAAGTCTGTTCAGTAATTGGATGCTGCAGCTGATCTGATGGGACTGTAAAAGAATAAAGTGGAGCCAGTGGAAGTCAAGGGCAATTTTTATGTGCGTGAATTGTAATGAAACAACATGCCTATCTCGAAGGTTCATCTTCGAACGGCTGCAGTCGGCTGTGATACATTGTAACTATTCAAGAGTTTCAAGCACATTCGATCGTTTAAAATGGCTGAATGATATCGGTCTGGAAATCTGTGAGATACTACACACTGGCACGACAACAGCTGTGCAACATGTTAGCATTATTAGCCAAGGACTGACTGCCAACTGACAAATGCTGTCCAATTTGAGAAACACATGTCCCATTGATTCCCCCGTCCTCACATCTCATCCACATTTGTCCGTGCCTTGTATTGTTAGTGTGAGGAACTAAAGAGGGAGATAAAGAAGTGTCCTGGTTGCAGTCAGAAACACATACACTCGATGCACATTGGGCTTAAAACCTTCCCACATAACAATCACTCATGATTAGTATGATTACAGTAATAGGAATACATTTAACAATTTGTATTTTTGCTATTCCAACAGTTAAAAAACAAGCCTGGAGTAAGTAATTCTGTTTTTCTTAGTGTAAAAGGACAAACATTAATAACTAAATGTGTCTGTCTCTCCATACTTTCTGTCTAAAGAAATCAATGTTAAAAAAATAAATACATACAAATATTTAGATTCAAAAGGCTCAATTTCCTGAATAAGAGGGGCAGTTTTTAGCAAATCAAAGAAGTATATGACGCATTTCTTGTGGACTTTTTCAGCTCTGATTAATACACATTTGGCATGTTAGTGAGTATTTACTGCAGAAGGACTTTCTATGTGAGATTCATTCACGATAGACTACAGTGCTTATATGCTTCATTGTAATAAAGAAATGTACATTTCTAAATTTTCCTAAAATATAATTTTCTTTTTCATCATTATATTCATTCGTTTTTTTAAGTGCATCCATGAAAGGTGTGAGTTATCTTGTTACCTATACAGCACCTTCCTGAAAACAGTGATTACAAGGAGACAAAGATGTCTGCCATAATTATCTGAATGCTTTGAATGTACTTTCATGTCAGTCGTGTATTTGTTATCTCCTTTCCGTTATCCTCACAACATACACTGTAATGTGACACAACACCACAAATCTGCTCGAGTCCCATGGTGAACATTTCACCCTGTTGAATCGTGCTTGAACAAGCAATTGGACCTCATCTCCTGTGATCAATATCACAAGCTGTGAGGCATTGCTATGGTTGCATCAATAATATGGTTTCTTTGTGGAATAATGCATGGAACCTCTGTGGAAAAAAGGAATGGTCTTCTGTGCATGTAGGTGAAAAACATCAGCCCTCCTCATTACAAATCATGCATAATGGCTCTTGTTGGGGTTGAAACATTTGTTTTATTGTGTGCGTGTGTGTATGCTGTTTTTGACCTAAAACATGCTCTTGAGAGGTGAGGCAACTGTATATTCAGTGATGCCCTGCGGCCTAGAGCCTAATTGGTCTCAGAGCCCATGCCACTTCTCACATTTTAAAGTAATTTGCACTGGCTAACTGCTCCCTCAAAAGGGGCTTTGGGGGAGTGGGTGGAGGGACACACTCAATTCATTTTGTCACCGTTAGTATTTGCTTTTGATTTAGTTTGAAACCTTCTGACCTCTCATTTCCCAGTGTCACGCTCTGATCAATATGTAAGACAAATGTTCAGAACCTTGGCTTTACCTCCTCTAATCATGCCAGGCGGACATAAATGTGTATGCTCTGTAAATTGTGTGTGTGTGTGTGTTTCTGGAGTTGTATGTTGGAGGAGTATGTTGATATACATGAAAGTGTATTTTATGTGATGCCGGCTTGTTCTACTTGATGGTGCAAGATTTTAGTAGACACACTCTACCACACTAAAGTGACCATTAAAGTAAAAATGCTTTTGTTGTGTTTTTATCTCACTTTTGGGGGCATTTCTTTGCCTTTATTATGTAGAAAAGCCGAAGACAGATGGGAAAAATGTATGAAATGCAGAAAAGGGCAATGGGCCAGATTTCAAAACTGGGAACTGCGGTAAGCAATCAGCCTTAGTTCACAAGGCCCCACTGTACCAGGTGAGATACCGCGTCACAATTTTGGCTTCTTCTTCAATGGTTATTATTGCTTTGCCATACTAAATACACACACACACATACTGTGCACACACTTCAGTTTGTTAGAAAACTAATTATGGTGCCATGTGTAAAGTTTGTCGCTTGTTAGATGCAGGGAACCTATAATGTATCATTAAAGTGCCTGATCAGGGTGTGAACCAACTCGCATTTTCAGTCGAAAACAATCTGAACCAGGATCAGCCTGTTTCATAAAGAAACAGAGATGATCAGTGCCTGAACGCTTCAAACTTTTTGGAGGATCAATTCAGTCCGATTAACTGGACAAAAGGTGTCAGAGTGACACATATTGGCTTCTTGCGGGATGAAGAGTAAAAACATTTTTTTCAAATTTGCGAAGTGACTCCTGTCAGCTGAAATGTATCAGAGGCGCCGTCACACTGATGTTTTGGAAACATCTCGATGACTTTAAACCCATTCAAAGATCTTGTGGACAAAAAGCAGAATAACATATTTATCATTAGACACGACTATAGTGTGACGCTCCGAATGTGATCGAAAAATGAAAGAAATCTTTATCCCTGAGTTTCATTTCATCTTTGTTCATGAAATCGAAAGGAGAGAAAGATAATCTCCTCACGTAATGCAGCGTTCACTGGCCCGTAGAACAGCGGCTCGGAATGTATCCAGCCCTGACAGCGACAATATGTAGCCGGAATTAGAAAAGCCTTGTGAAGACTTGTCAGGTAGGACATTTGGTTAGAATACATTTCAGAGGTAAAGCAATGCGTATACTCTGATGATGCACAGCTGTGAGCCGTTATCACCCCACCAATGTCGAGGAATATAGGAGCTACTGAAAGAGAGATCATCCCAGGCATCCGCAGAGTGAAGACATTCAGGATTCACTTCATCATGAGATCACAAGCCGTCATATGAATGCTGCTCTATAGCGAAGTGCGTGGGAGGTGACATCTGAGCGAGCTCCAACCGGGAAGAGTTGGAAGGGAAAGACCTCGGGGGAGCAGGGAAGAAAGGAAGAAAGTAAAAGGTGAGAGGAAGAGGCATAAGTCGCCACCACCGGCTAGCCAGACAGTCAGTGTAATCAGTTAATGACCTTTTCACTGCACCGCTCCTGCATCGTCTTTGAGTGGTCTAAGGACGTCATTACCGGTGTTTCATGAAAGGCTAAATGCTGGCAACATCAACCCGGCTCAGCAAATTGGTGAGTGGGAGAGATTTTCCTGCAATCGAGTGTTTTAAGTGTTAGCGGGGCTTTTAGCTTTCACATAACCCCGTTAGGTCGACATAAAGGTCAAAAATAATGAAAGGATTTAAGTTCGACACCATGTACCGGAGTTGTATTTCAGTTGAGTTGAAGTAGAGTTTTTTTTTTGATAATGAGTAATGCGTGGTCCTCATTCAGTATTAAATCTAAATGTAGGAGTGTCATTTCTTTCACTGATTGACTTTCCAACACTGCTGAAGTCTCACAGAGGCAGTGACAGAAAATGTGGATTTGCAAAGCTGTCAGCAAGTGTTATCACACCCGCCTTTTTGCTCAGCAGTCAGCAGTATCTCCAGAAAGAAGTGTCTTTTTCTCCCCGCGACACTGAACAGGATGAGTGATTCAGAAAACGGATGGAAGCATGTTTATTTCGATCCATATCGGTTTAATTTTGATGCTTTAATCATAATATCACTTCAATTAAACAATTGACAGCTATCAGTCATGGCGGCATCTCTTTCAAAGCTTCCTGGGCTGTTGCAGAGATAAGTCCTCTCATTGATGTTGACGCGCTGTAACTCTGGATGAGACGACTTCCCTGTTTCCTCTCCAAAAAACTCCTCAGCGCAGCATTTTCGGTTTAATTAGCACATAAGTCATCTCCGTCTTTCCATATTCCGTCCGCTTCACTTTCACTTTCAAAGTCTGCATTATAAATCATTATAAATCTCCACATTATAAATCATGTGGGAGCGCGTGGTCTTCATATTGATGTATGATCCTGATCAGAGCTGGCTGTGCCCTCACCAAACTGCACTGAAAAAGAAAGTCATGATCAATTTGGTGTTTCACTAATTTCACACATATAACTTGCAAACATCTAATCAATCCAATTGCATTGCACATTTAACTCTAATGCTCTGTTTGGGGGCCCTGGGGACACCCGGCCCTCTTTAAAAGCACAAAAAAACAAACATCAAATTGTTTAACCACGAAATCTCATTACTTTTCCAAATTGTATAAGTATATAAGCTCTATATCTGTGATTGTTTAGGCAGTACTACTCCACCTAGATGTTAGATTAGTCTATTTGAATTTCTCTTATTTGAGCTTTATCAATCTGGAATCTAACTGACTCCAATCATAAGTAATGTTTGTTCATGCATAAACCATGTGACATATAAAACATAACATATTTATGGTGTATTAACAAGCTCAGTTTGGGGTAAAGAGAAGGGTCACCTCTTCAACAAGAGGAAAGAAGAGATGTAGAGTGTCACCAACGCTGCTCCCAACCAGGGTTTCACACCGCTGTGCCCTCCTCTCATCTAACGGGTGTGTTGAGGTTTTTCTCCTCTATTGAAATTAGCAGACAGTTTTATCCCTCTGAAATAAATTCTACCTATTAATAATATATCATAAATGAATGAACACGATTATAGAGTGTATGCTGTTGCATTAAATTTCCCCAAGGCAACTAGCTGAAGAGTAGACGGGTGTCCTGACCAAACAGCAGATCGTTTGTACCATCCACCATGGTAACTCTAAAAGCTGCTACGATCAATAAAGCACAAAAACAACCTCGCAGGGATAAATCTTCATTTTGTGGCACCGGAGTCTTGTGGGAACAACAAGGACTTGGTGTTGTGTCAGGAATTACAATAGATGCGCATTTTGGGATTAACCATTGGAATCCAAGCTCATTTACCTCTGTGTGAGATGAAGACGATCAAGGAGTAAGATCAAAAAGATGTCCTCTTCTTTTTACAAAAGCAAAAAAAAAGAATCCTTCCCTGGATAGGAATGGGAGACATGGATGCAACGCTGCACATTTAAGCTGCATCTCTGCTGACCTGCTGAGACATGGAAAGACAATTATATGAGAAGAAGATGACAAGCTTGTCAGTGTGACGGCTCACTGTGAATTCCATTTGTCCTCCGAGCTTTTATTCACCATGAGTCACACCTGATTGAACCCCCACAGGGGAATGAGGAGCACACATTGTAGCAGAGTTATTCTGCCCATCTGGCTCAAATCCACACCGTGTGATGCATTTTAGATGATAACATGCATAACATATACGTGTATGCTTATTCACATATTACCCCCACAACTAGATCTAATAACTCATACTGAAATGCAAACACGAAAGTCAACAAGGATACAAAGATAACCAGAAAAAAGAAGAAGAAAAAAAACAATGGAGAGGGATATAAAGAGCATCTTGGAGGAAGAAGAAAGAGAAACAACAGCAGGCACTTAGGGGCAGTTTACAATGAATGTATATGATAGATAAGGATTATGGAGCCACTTGTAAGTGGTGAGTCACAGATGAGTCAGAGTAAGAGGTGGCGTTTGGGGAGAGTTGGGGAAGAAGTGGAGGTTATGAAAGAAAGAGAGTACAATTTCCAACTTAAATAACATTACCATTGTCTTAATTTCAATCAGGGGAGACAAGTGAAGAACAAAAAAAAGGTTGTTTATTATAACAACAGATGTGTTATAATAAAGTCTTGACAGCAAGCCTTTGGGGCTGATGATGCTGCTGAGACTGGTAGACTGAGGAGGCTGAGGAGGCTGAGGAAGCTGAGAAGACTGGGCTGTGATGGGGAGGTGGAGGGACACGTGTAACAGCAGCATGAAGGCAATAAAGGCAGAAAGAGAATCCTATTTAAAAAGAGACAGCGGCAGGATAATAAGCTAACAATGTAGGTGTGGACGTATGAGACTAGCCGATAAGACCAGCTGATAATCACAATTGTCAGCCCCAAACAGTGTTCGTATAAGGAAATTATGAGTGAGCATGCGTGAGAGGAGGATATATGAGAAACAGCCCTTGTCATGTAAAAGTAAAGTCTTCCTGACCGAATTTATGCTCGAGCTTCATTCAATTTAATTCGATAAATTATGATGCAGTATGAATAAATGCTTTGAACAGGGGGGATTAGGTTGTCATTCACACTGTTTTGTCAAAGGTGAGAATTAAACATGTGAAGGGATAACCGAAGCTGCTGATTATTTACAAGGAAATTGATTACATTTGCCCACAGTACAAGATATTAGGGATGGTAGACCTCTCAATATGGTAAACAGTTGGGTTAAAACAAAGCTGGGCTAAAATGTCAAAGATCCAATTAACCTGCGAAGCCATACAGGTCCAAGTAAAAAGAAAAATGTGTGCAGTCAGGACTAAACCTTCAGAATATACAACTTGATGTCATGCATACCCTTACGAATGCACAGCACTATGAGTTCATGCAGTACATCGGCTTGGAGCTAATCATTGATAGAATATTCCCAATGAAATAACTCTTTCAGTGAATTAGCGATAGAATTACATTTTAATTGTCTCCCTCCATAACAGTCAGCGTCGAATGACTCATACTCCAGGGAGAGTGGGCATACAACTGCATCTGTGATAAAATGAGCTTTGAATGCAATCAGTACTTCGGATAATCAGCTTCACAACAGCCACGTTGTGTACTGAAATCAATCATTAAGATGGGGGAAATAAAGCCAAACAAAGATCAATGCATGGAACTCAAGGATGCGTAACTGAAAACCTCAGATTTGTCCCGGAACCTACGTTTTACCGGTTGTATTATGTGCTGCGAGACACTCCTTCAGTGCATATATTATAGATGCTCTGCAGAACTGCTCTCAGTCCCAAAAGCCTGCGGGCTTCCACTACCCAAGAGCTTGTCATTGGGACAGCTGTTCGTATAAACTTAACAGGTGTTACAGATCTCTGCTGAGAGACCCTTCTTTTTCACACTGTCTATTTCCCCTTGTTTTCTTTCCGCCCGATTTTCAGCATGCATCACCCATATCTTTGATTCCTCTCATTCAAATCTGATAGGTCGTTAACGTACACGGACAAGCAGACAGATGCTTATGTGGTCTTCATGCAGTACAGATAGAAGAATGATGGACGTCCGCACTGAATATTTTACGGACAAGACACGTTTTCTAGTCAGAGATCCACAAAGAATAAAGCGTGTTATACAATCAGTTGAAAAAATACTAAAATGTCTCAAGATTCTGATTTTTTCCAATATGCATATTACATTTTACAGCAACGAAATGTACGGGCAAGCACACTTTAACCGTTAATCACATGAACCCGCAGGCATTTCAGCTACATGAGCTGTATATATATATAAGCAGTTACTGCATTTTGGAGAGTCATTTTCATCAATTACTCTTCATGTATTCAAATCCACAGCATATTCTACAGGTGTTTTGTCACCATTAAAACTGCCCCCAACAGTGTTAGAAAGTGTCACCCAGAACAATATCGCTACAAATCTTGGGAAATTGTTGTTTATGCATTTACAGCATCTGCAGCTGAATCTATTTGGTAAAAGGAAATGTTTAGCCACTATTCAGAACAGCAAAATCATGTGCATCTGCTAAAAAAAATGATATCTATACACACACATTATATATTTATACTAGTAACAATTACAATTTTTAATCGCGATTAATCGCATTGTTATGCGCAAAGTTCAACTGTGCACTTTTATTTTAAAAGTACTGCTATATGAACAATAGTGCAATAACATTTGGTTTGCAAACACTTTAAACAAATAAGGTTCTTTTTAACAGCAGTATTCCCTTTACACAGTAGCAGTTATATTTCTTGCACTATCTGTGCTCAGTGTGCTGACTTTATTTGAAACGTTCCACTGCTGTGCAACATGAATAAAATGTTTCAGCACGTTTCAGCATAATGTCTGTCTTGTGTTTTCATGACAGTCGATCAGAGCATGTGAATGCAGCTCTACTGTTCATCAATATAATGCTGTAACTCAGAGGTGATGATGGTGACCCGGCGATGTCCAGTAGTCTCCAGTGAGAGCAACAGCTGGTGCACGTTGTAACGCCGTCGCTTTTGTAGTCCTCTCCTTTTCATGCAACTCGTGTATTCTTCTTGTGACGGTGCGTGTTGAGGCTCATATGTGCCGTCATTCGTAGCGATCCTAAAGGTGCGTTCACACCAAACGCGACGCGAACGCACCTTGAGAACGTTCCTCAGACCGACATCTTCCACAACACTAATCAGCTGCAGTTTGTATCCACTTCGCTGTGGCATTTGTTAGCTTGTCTTGCTTTTGTTTAACTATACTTCTCCCACACGCTGCATCCAACGTAGTCTGCCGAAGCCTCCCTCCACTGTTTGTTTGGGTGATTTGCTGGCATCAACTATTGCATTTAAAAAAAAACTGTGTTAACGCGCGATAAAATAATTGTCGGCGTTAATGAATTAATGCGTTAACGCGATAATAACGCGTTAAGTGGCCCAGCACTAATTTATACATATATTTGTGTTTCCCAGGTTGTTTGTTTCTGAGACTGGGAGAATACATGTATTGTAAAGGTGATCTCCCACATCCTGTCCTTTTTTTTTGTTTCGTGGAAAAAGCCTGTTTTATGGTTACATCTAGAAGATTGAACACAATATATCAGGTATGGCCCTCTCACACAAACCATTGTTCTTGTAGAATGAAGCAGGGTTTATTTCCAGCTTGCAGAGGCAAACAATGCTGGCTCTGCCATCATGTTTCCATCATATTGTTATTGTATCTCTTACATCGAATAACTCAGTCTCAGTCAGAGCTGTGGATACCCTTGAGAGAAGATACAAACAGTTAACTGCTGTTTTAGTGAGTCTGTCAGTAAGTCGGAGAGAGGGCATAAACATAGTTTAATAAGATGCCTTATGATGCATTTTCTATATGCTCACCCATTTTTCTCCATCCTCAAATCTGTAAATTAGGTATGAATATGGATGAGATGTTCTGTGTCTCTGATTAGTGTGTGAGTGTTGCATTAAATGGCCATTTTGTGAGGGAGTATCCTCCTTTAGCATTATGAAGAGTTTAGCAGTGACTCAGGAAAAAGCCTAACAAGAGGTTTTGGTGTGCAGAAACCAGCCAGTCTGACACATTCTTCACTGGTCGACATACTCATAGAAAAGGAAAATAAAAAGGTAAAAACATGGTTGGACTGGGCTTTCAGAGAGCTGGGTGAAGGGGCTCTGAATTAAGTGTTCCGATCAGAACAGAGCTTTCTGATTGTAATTTGAATGACTACTTGATTTCATCTTTTTTTTTTTTTTAATCTTAAGGAGGTTTCCACAGCACAAATCATATTTTTCCTAAATGTCGGCTGTGTCACTATACATCCTGGAAACAGTCTTCAATATTTGCAGCCTTCGAGTGACTGCTTTGCAACCCAGATACTGTACAGTATTATGGACTAATGCGTATCTGCGTTCTGCTTGATTTGGTTTAGCCACCATTGCTGGTGGAAACAGTAGCAGCATCTGTTAGATCCTGTAATCCATCCAGTTTTTAGCTCAGGGAGCATCTGCTACCGCACACTCTAAGGGAGGATCTGTACAGGAAGAAAGGAAAGGAGGAGAGGATCTGTGGCACGGGAAATTACAAGAAAGAGAGTGGAGTGATTTAAATGTATAATGAACAGAATGACAGTAATGGTCGTATTTGTCTCACGGTCGACCCTACAAATCCAATTTTTGTACAATGCAACTGCACGCGCTTACACAGTAAACATACTATGACGAGAGGTTTGTCATGCAGAGTAAAAGCTCATCACCGTGAGGTGGCAGACACAGAAAGCGGAGCGATTCCGCACACTTGTGTCTTCAAACAGTGTGATGTGCGTCTGTGCCATACCAGCTGTCGTGGTCATTACAAGGTGGTGGCAGTGCCAACCTCTTGGTCGGCCAGCAGCTGCCTTAGCAATGTGGGTCTCTCAGATTAAGGCCGGCTCCAATCTGCTATGATCTATTCGAGGAAACAGATGATAATGAAGGGACAAACAACTAGAATCAGAGATAGGGCAACTAATCCCCGACAGCCATCAGATTGCACACCGAAAGTCACCACAGGAAATGACTACAAGTGCCCGCAAATGCCTTTCATGCGGAGACGAAGCAATAAGCAACGTGTTCTTGGTCAATTTCACACATCTTTGAGAGTCATTTTGGGGACTGATAGAAATTATTACACCTGTTATCAGAGAGGAAATGTGGAAGGTATTCATTCATCTTCAAGAAATCATTCATTTTCTCTACCTCAGTTGAGCCCATACCCGATCAGTGAACGTGTTTCAAAAGTCTCTACAAACTTTGACACCTATTTAAGTGACTCCTTTGACCAAAAATGAGTGTGTGCATGTGTGCATGAGCTCGTATTCTCCCCAGTGTGTGGTGGTGACCATAACATTGTTATTTCCACAAAAATGCATCTGACTGAGACACAGACTATAAACAAGCAGCCGAGCAGCATCAGTTACATCTGTGTTTTCACAATATTAAATATCAGCTGGCTCCCGCCTCCTGCCGAAGGTGAAATGAAATGTCCTGGGCTGTCTCATTTATGTCCCTGGATATTTTTTTTGTCAGAGAACAGTACTATATCGACTTTCCTAGCATCCTCATCGCACAGTATTACCTGATTAATGGCTTTGGTAGCGGGTAGAATTAGATCTTCAGAGACAGTGTGCGGTTTTTGTGAGTGAGCAATCTGATATAGGTATAAAGGACACCTTCACTCACTAGTTGTGTTTTGCTTGTATGCAGTTGGCTGGTTATCTGGCCTCTCCTTTTTCTTTGCGGCACTGAGGCCATATTTTTAATTCATATTTGAAAAGCTTATTGGCCTTGAGTTTTTTTTTTTTTTATTTATCTTTTTTTTTGAGACTTGGATATAATCTTTCACCATCTGATAAAAATAGAAGATAAATAGAGAGAGATTGCTACTAACAAGCCAATGTGCTCCGTGCTACGAGTGTGGACTGGCTGCAGCTGTGAGTGTGTCTTTGCATAGAGTGCTGTCTATGCATACCCAATGACACACTAGCCACCAACAGTGGATGCACACACGGGGTCACCTTCATCAAAAATGATCAAAAATGAATTTCTCTCTTTTGGATTCCAAGACGCTTGCATGTTTGCTTGCACAAAAGGGCATTAAAGGTGAACACTACGGGGAATACTAACAAGAGCCAGTGGTTGTTACTGCGCATAGGAAATGAGTGGGTAGTGCAGGAATCGATTCAAACTCAACAAGACTTGTATAGACAGTAGGCTCATCAATTTTAATATACAGCTGTCTGCTTTCATACCCTTAATGCAGCGGATTCCTGAACAAATGAAGAGGGTTGAATCCTGCTCAGTAGTCCACACGGCCAGTCGCTTCTGCCTACACAAAGCACATAAGACACAGATGGCTCACGGTCCAATGTCATAGGACAGCATTGAATTGGCTGTATCTTGTGCAAGGGTAAAGTTCACTCCTGCATGACACTAAGTCCTGCTGGGATCAAACACAGACATGGATAGGTGGGAGGCTAGAAGTGGACACAGTGAGGGACAAGCAGCAAGACTCCACAGCCCACTCTTCATTTAATAAAGCAAAGTCAGTGTGACATGTTCCTGCCACTGTTCCAGAACAAGTGAGTAGGCACCTTTAAAAGGCTCATACTGTTAAAGAAATTGTTGTAAAAATATAGCTTTCCACAAACAGTGATTAACCCTCGCTTTTCAAGTAAAGAAACAATATATAATTTATTGTTATCCGTAATTTGACGAACAGCTAGAATGCGACTCATTGCCGCAACAATGCCTCCGGTAAACTAGGTGGTTGCAGTATGCAACATCAAAAGCAACGGTTGCAATCTGCCATGAAAAGAAGATGGTTGAAGCATGCGGATAATGTAAAGTGATAACAGAAGCAACCAACATGTCTGTCAAGCTAGGTGGCTTGAAGTTAGCTTGACCATCTCCACAGCTGCTTAACATAAGGAATATAGAACCAGGGAGAGAAGGAATATCTATTTAAAGCTGCAGAAATGTCCCTTTCATCAACCTGCCGATTCACACTGAAACCTGTTCACAGAGTCACAGAATCTATATAGCTCAGCAGGCAGAGGAAGAGCTTTAAAGTCTGATGGTTTGTGTTGTCCTTCTGTCAACCCTTAAAAAAACGTTTCATAAAAGGTGTCTCTTATTATGAAAAGCCTGTCTTGAATGAGTCAAACAAACTGAACCAGGATCAGTCTCAAAAAGACACTCAGAGCTGAACAGAGCCTGTATTTCTGCATCGTGTTTTCTCCACTGGCAGGGCAACCTAAAGGGCACTCTATTACATTTGATCTACCATAGGGGCATCCAAAGGGCACTTATTCAGCATTATCACCTAACATGGGGGCAGCCCGAGTCCACCAGTATCGGAAACAGCAACTCAGTAATATAACTGTGATCTAAACCATGACGTGCTTTAAAGGTAATCAGTAAAATCTTAAAGTCAATTATTTACAGCAAAGAGAGGCTAAAGCAGCAGTGATGTAATCGCGTCCTCTTTGTTAGAAGCAGAGCAGCGTTTAGTACCAGCTGAAGGCTTAACTCCAAACACAATGAATTACAATAATCTAACGGAGATGAGATGACAGCATACAACCTTTTCCAAATCAGGTCGTGAAAGGAAAGACATGGATTTTGAGATGCTCCTCAGCTGATAAAAACACGACTGAACGACTTCTGTGAGTTGTTTTTCAAGTGAAAGGTCACTGTCAAATTCACACTCAGGTTTATGGCTGCATGTTTTGGCATTTGTAGACAGGGAGCCAAGATGTTTTTGTAAAATTGGGATAAACTTTGGAGGACCAAAAAGAATGCTTTCAGATTTGTTTTCATTTACTTGGAGAAAGGTCTGAGACCGTCCAGCACTTTATTTCTGCAAGACTGCCTTTTTTTTGTTGCCTGTGCAAAATACAGCAAGGAAGTGTGTTGGTTTTTCACATGATTAAAACATGAACAAAATATAAATTAATGAAACTGACTTGTGTGCTTCATATCCTTTCAAATGCACCTGGGGAATCCCCATCTGCCACGCTCGCTGATCAAGGTGCATCCATCCCACTCAGGAGACGGATGAAGTGCTGGAAACTGATCCTGCTGAGAGAACTTCTCTCTACACTGACAAGATCAGGAAAGAGCACATTTGTGGATTTGTTATGATGGGTGGCTTTGTCAAATCAATTTAAACATATACACAGTCTACATTGAGGGGTTCAACCTTTGACGTGTGGGGTCTTTAGGAATCCATACACTAAAATAGTTGCCCAAGACAGTGGAAAATTGTGTTTTAACCCCACAAATATTAAATTCAACACTGACAAGTACACTAATGGACTTGTAAACATGTACATGCAACCTGTAAAATCGCATTGTCCTGGTCTTGTTGAAAACTGTTCTCTTCTGTCTGACAGAAATCATTTTTAATTTCCATGAGATTAGATGTGCCACTCTGGTAAACTGAGATGACATTTAATTTAAGTCAGCCAATGCCAAGTAAGTACATTTTTGTATTTAACGCATTTAGAAATACACAGTACTTCATGCTCTTCATAGTATTCTATGTTAGCCAGCAGGGGATATAGTTCCAATCATGTAATAAATTACTCTTTAGCAAATTAGCAAGCAAATATGTAATTAATTGACCGGCTATTTGTTAATAAATGACATGGCAGCATAGATACTGTATTTTTGCTGTTGGATATGTGTCCTTTCAAGTTTGAGTTCTGTTATAAAACTTTATAAATAGCCTGGAAGCCTCGATGCAATCAGAGAACAGCTGTCTGTCTGGATGGTTAAACTGATGGATGGACAACTGGGAAGGGTGCATGTAACAAATATCTTGATGAATGACAGTAACATGAAGAGAAATGTTGCCAGCAGCTTCGTTTTTTCTTTACACCACTGAAACAGCTCAAACTCGTCCCCGTTTCAGTTCAATTACAGAGGAATAACATGAACTCTCGCTAATTGGTCTGTATTAGCTCATGGATAGTAGTAGATGTTATCCATGTGTAATGCATGTAATTGTAGAAAAACAGTTTGAAAACACCATATTAGATAAATTGATAAACTTGCAGATGGAGGAGAAACCTGTGCAAGATAAAAAAACGGCTCCAGATCAACATTGGCAAGCAGATTTAGCGCCTGCTCCTCCTCTGTCAAACCAGATTAATACCCTGCATCCAAATGTGCTCCGCTGCTACTCGGTCACACCTCGATCTATCACGCGGCGGGGATTCTCCAGACAGGGTTCACTATTTTACCCATCTGTCAATCAGCACCCACAGGCACACGGCCCGGGTTCCTCCTGCCAGACCACACAACAGCTGCTACCTCATTGCTCTGCCACAAACTCCCGGCCTTCCACCTGGCTCCGTGCCGCGCAGCCCTCAGGACCATCAAGAAAAGTGTGAAGGGTCTTGTACTGGTGTCCAGTTTTGGGTTTGGTTTATTGAGGATATCTCAAGCTCAGCTGACAAGTCATCTGCTTGTAAACAAATCATGCGGACACATAAGTATCCAATATTTTGTGTGCTATGTTGATGACCCGCAGGGGATCCGATCAAAACAAATCATTTTACAGCCTTGATTGAGTTAGCTTAGTAGGATGGATTAGGACTAATTGATGTTGTTTACTTCCCCTGGTGTTCACGCCAACAAAAATGTAAAGCCCAAGTCAGGAAATAGCTGCCAATTAAGACACTTTACTGTACTGGCAACCAGCTTAATCAATACTTCCTGATTCTAACTGGCTGCTAAATAGCAGATAATAACTCATAATTACTTTCTTACAGGCACCTTAAATACTGTTATTTCTATATCCCTTCAAGTTAAGTAAGTAAGTAGAACTTCATTTATATAGGGCCTTTCTTAATTAACAGAGGTTACAAAGTGCTGTAAGGTAACATGAGTACAGAAAACACAAATTCCAAGTGTAAAGCGCATACAAGAAAGAACAATAATTAAAAATACATACAAACGCAACGCACTCAAGAATACAGAAAGCATAAAACAACCAGTTACCACACAGACCAGCCCTTGAAATTAAAAATCTATTGAATTTATAGGAAAGAAACAAGGTTTTATATGATAGACAAGCCAACTTGCAGGAGCAGGTTTTTGGATGTTTTTTGGAACAGTCAACAGACGCAGCAGTTCTAACATGAGGGGGCAGATTGTTCCAAAGCATAAGAGCAGTAACCTTTGGTTTAATATTTGGCACGCGGTACAGCCAACAGGTTGTGGTTGGAAGACCTAAGTGGACGCTTGGTGGTAGCTCGGAGATGTAGACGGGAGGTCATGGACTGCTTTATAAGTGATTCAAATCATTTTGAACTAAATCCTGAACTTCACTTCTTGTCAGCAAGGCTAAAATAGGAGTGATGTGAGATTTACAGCTTGTCCATGTTAAGAACCTAGCTGAAGACAATCCAGGGCCGTCTGGCTACGCCAAGTGAACAGGGCATTGCAGAAGTCGAGACGGGACAAAAGGATGGAGGGAATGAAACATTCCAAATCAGAAGCAGATAATAATTGTTGTGATCCGGTCTGAAGTTCAGCGCTGCATAAAACTTGCAGTAACACATCCTCTGAATCCTTGCATTACAAACACATGCTGAGAACACACTTTCAACCTTCCTGCCATCCACACATGATAATAATACTTAATTAAGCTAAGGATGCATATGGTGAAAGGAATGTATTACATGTACTGATTGCTTGTTGTTGTACAGTATATTTATGATGTGCATGTTGGTTAAAATACATTAAAATCAGTCATTTACATTCATTGTTTCAAACTTTTCAAAAGGCACTTTTCACTCTACACCATTAAACTGCATATAAGCCACTGCAAATGATTCCCCCAAACATTGAGCTTAAAGAAAAGCTTTTACAAATCCACCACATACACATAGCTTTGCAGTATTTGCATCTGAAAGTCCTCATGATAGACTGGTGGGGATGTGATGGGAACTTCAGTTTGTTTAGATTTAAGTCTGTTTAGTCTTCAGACTGCTGGGAACTTTAGTCTGTAGTCAGTACGTGTTTATTTCCAATCAGTGCATGTCTCAGCTAACAAGCCTCTTATTTCTCTGCTCACAGCTTCTGGGTCTGCCATAGACACAGCAGCATTACCAACAAGACAAACCAAAGCAAACAAATCTACAGAAAATGACATTCTTCCCAGTCCCTGCACTTGAGCCCAACTTTTCTGTGAGCTGCTGATTGTCAGGGGACTTAGTGTATGCTGTCCGCCTGCTGCTGTCCCGCACCTAAGGGATTTCAGGTCTAATCTGTCAGGTGCATGCCCAAGCATTTCTTTATCAACTTTATCAATAACAGTGCAGCATTGCCAGGGAGGGAGAGAGAGAGCAGACAATAATTACCTGGCTCGGGGCGGGGCTGGAGCATGACTGACCTACAACAAACTAAAAACACATTTGGCTGTTTTCTTGCCCTCAATCGGACACCTAAAAAAGTCTTGGCTTGGCATGGTGTCTTGCATGCCGCAACTTTTGCATAAAGACATATACGCCTACAATGACGAGTATGCTGTGGTTTCAAGAGACAGTGAATGAACAATCATCCCCTTTTAAATATAAAAGAGAAACTGCTGTAAATCAAGGGCCAAGGCTTCTTTTTATACAAATGTATACTGTGGGGGGGGTTTTGATGATTAGCGTGACGAATCACACATTCATCTTTGTATATTTATTTCTAACAAACAAAGCAACAACATTAATGCGTCATCTATTTACATATTGTCTCGATCAAAATCAGTTTACTGCCTCCACTTGGAAAAGAGGATTTAACTTCACAGTAGCTCATCATTCTACTAAGCTTTGTCTTGCAGCATCTTGACTTGTGATGAGACAATTTATGTGGAAGGCTGACCCGTATATGTCGGTCACTCTGCCTCCACCTGTATCTCTTTATCCAAAGCTCCTGTGTGTTTGGATATCAACAATTCTGACCTTGTAGGAGAATCAAAAATAAGTGGCAAACGGCATCCGGTGTGAATGTGTCCAGTGAGCAATCAAAAGATCTCTTGACATTTGAAGGAACGGAGAGCTGGAGAGTCCGAAATGGAGAAAGACATCCTAGGTTATCTGTGTTGCACCATCCAGTTTCATTCCTCTCTCCTGTAAGATTATAAACTACTTCACAAACAATGTGATCTCACAGAAATACATGTAACAACCACAACCTCTCGACGGCGCATTACATGGTGGTGCTAAGATTACGTGCCACCACCACAAAAACAATTTAACTTCCAGGCAACAAAGCTATGTTGTTAGGTTAATAAACAATTTAAAGTTCGGTTCAGGCAACAAAACTACTTGGTTGGGTTCAGGAAAGAAAACATCAGAGCCTAAGTAATTCGAAATAACTCAACATTTACTTGTTTTTTCACACAGGACACAAACATCGGTTCTCTGGGTGAGAGTCCCATTCTTGACCCCATTCGTCCACCCTGATGTCCTCCCTAATTGATTCAAATTGATTTATTTTAAACCTGGCAATGTGTCTGTCCCTGAAGTCCAGCTTGGATCCCCATATTATTCATTTAAAAAAAAGAAATGGCTCTAACACATCTGTCTTGGAACCCAAACAATCCTTCAATACCTGTTTAAACAGGCATCCTGTTTGAACAAGACATTAGAACAGCTGTCACCCTTGCAGAGATTGTGATCCTGTGTGGGAGAAGCCTCATCACTGCGCTTCAGACATCACTGCAACACCTTGCGTGCATGCAAGATATTTCCCTGTTTGACTTCCTCTCGTCTTTGCATCCCCTTGTGACTTTTTGCATGAAGACGTGTCAAAGTGAGGTGAGGAGAAATCTTTATCAAATGGAATGCATGTATTGACTTGGGAATCTCATGGGATGGCACAGGGAAAATCAACACTTGGAAGTGGATGTCAGTTGAACTGTGAGTCCCATGTTATCGTCCAACAGTCGCTTCATATAGCACAGCTTCCTGCATCGTGATGAAATCGTTTTTTCAGGGAGAGTCAATTCAAATGTTTGAAATTGTATTCAAGTAACATGCAATATGAGACTCGTATTTTATTGCAAGACTTTATCAAAATAAAACAGTTAATTAAGTTTGAAGTACAAAAAGTCCTTGCTGTACTCCATTTTCAATGCTGCTCACTGTTAAAGTATTTTTCACCTGAAAGACTTTCTTGGTCAAAAGCATGAAAAAAAAAAATCCTGAAAAGACAACAATGCATTTGCAAACTGGAAAAAAAAAAAATCGTGGATGATTATATTTGTCCTCTCATATCTAACTCGAGTTGCAATAGTATGCCAAGCATGCGTACGAATAAATGATCTCTCTCTATACATGTTGGGAAAGTCTGCCATAAATTGATTTACTGGTCTTGTCTCATCCGTGATGCATCACATACAAGGACCTGTTTAGTGCGCCTATGAAATCTGAGGAAATGTGTATTTAATTTATGACTCAATAAACAGGGGATCTCTATTCATATTGGCTCTTTTGATCTATTGCTTGCAGATGATTGGATTGGCTACAATGGGAGTACACTGAGCCAAACAAAGCATGAATACACACTGTCATGATGACAAAAAGCTTTATCCGGGATGCCATGAAAACTATACCCCTCGTTGTCTCTTCAAGAATAAATGAAGAACTTTTTTTTTTAATGCAAAAAGTGAAAGAAAATATACACAGAAAATATAAATTAGGAAAAGTAAAGAAAATAATTGAAGGTGATTCGAGCAGAAATTGGAGCGCTACATACAAAGAAAGGGAAAGCACAAGGAAATGAGGCAATGAGCTGGCAGGGTATCTCCCTCTCCAGCTGCATGCTCAGGAAACTCTTTGGACCACAAAAGGTAGGATGGTGGATGGTGAACAGCCTGAGGAAGTGTTACACCCAAATGCAATCGTTGCCATATGAATTATTCCAGCCCTACTGTTTGCACAGGATTTGGAAGACACCAAAAAAAAGACTTTAAAGCAGGTTTGAAAGATGAATGGATGAGCACTGGTATAAAAGGGTGTAGGGGAGAGGAACTCCTAAAAAATCCAGTGGGTTGCAAACACAAACACAGCGCTCATCGCAATGAAGGACAGAGAAGAAGGAGAAACCTGGCGTCCCAATGTCCCGGGTTATTTATTTTTTCATTGGTGTATGACTGATGCATCACAGAGAATGGAAAAATACCAAAAGTGTGCAGGTGAGGTACATCATTCTAAAGGGACTGCAAAGTTGTGACAGTGGAAGAATAAATACAAAGAACATCTAATATGATCTGCACACTACATACAAGCTTTGGGTCATAGACCTTTTCCAGATAGATAGAAGTTGAGAGCACTCAATAATAAGCCCCAATGCAAACCTATCCCAAACACAAGACCTGACAATCAGTTGGGTATTGTAGTTTTATTGCATATATGGAGTACAAACGTGGAAGCTATAGGATGCAATGCATGAAAATAACCAGGGAACACATTTACTGATATGCATGTCTTTGGTCCGCATCAATTGTCTTTCATGTTTGTAGTCCATACATGAGACTAGAATGCCCAATTTAGTTTCTTGTGTTTTTAACACCAAGATGCTTTGCATTAGGGCATATCACCAAACAGATTACACACCCAATGCTGAATTCCAGATAACTTTGAACACAAACATTTCTTTAAAGTTAGGGGAAAAAAAACATCTAGCCCGATTTAAAAATGCGTGTATTGAATAAAACAAAAACGATCATATTCTATAACCTATTCTGCATGTAAATTGATGCCAAAATATGTCGGCAATGTTATTCGGTGGGAGGTCACTGTATACAATCTTTGAAAGTTATCTTCTCTGCAAAAAAAAATATTTGGAAAATGTCCCGAAAATGTGGAAACTGTACAGCTGGGATTTCAACTGTGTGGACGCTTGCCAAAGAAATATCAGTGGGTCACAGTCAGCCATGGTTTAGTTTACGTTTGGAGTTGTGCATCTTGAATGAAACATAAGTTCTCTCCTGTTCCGTTTGCCTGAAAAAGATCTGCTATGTGGGATAGACAGTGTGCAGATCCAAGTGTGTTGAAGTCTTTGTACGCTACTGTTATACGATCATCCCTCCCACATGTAGCAACGCTTTTGAGGCAGGTGGACAACATTTTAGCGAAGAGGAAGAACAAAAGAAATTGAAAATTAGAGTGTCACATGCAGGCCCGACCTGGCCATCGGGAGCACGGGGAGGCCAGGCCAGCTGATTGGCTTGTGGTGTCAGGCCAGTGTTAAACAGGTAAATCATAGGGAAAACCACTCGGGGCTGACACAGTCACTCAGACCGGTAAAAACTGAGGAAGAGAAAAGGTGGAGCAGAGACAGAGCGCATCAAAAAGGACAAAAGCCCTGAGGGAAAGTGCAACTAAGTGCTGCAGAATTACAGATATGTCCATGAGCAAGTACAATTGGATCCTATAATCAGGCATAAAAGCAATGAACATGCATTTTAATTCAAAGTGCTAAATGAACAAATTGAATCACTGCGACAAATTCAAATTCTGCATCAATTACTTTTTAACTCTATAAAACCTAGCAAGGGATCAATTCACTTGGTGAGTGTGACAGGTTTGTATGTGACAGGATTTTGCTTTGTTGAGCAATTCCATCAAAGTCTGAGAAATGGCCATCCGATAAATGTTGTTCAAGTTGTACTGTACAGCTCCAACCTCTAGTGAGCAATCATTTGTGCTTTATTGAATGTGCCTAATTATACTTTTAATTTAGTTGATAAGCAGACTGAGAGATAAATGCCTTTATAGTTGTTAGATTCTCAGTCAAATTCTCTTTCCTTTTACTGCCGTCTTTTGATTTTTTGAAAATTGATTTCTTTTTTTTCCCTCATAACCCTGGAGATGCCTCTTTTAAAATACATCTAACAGAAATGGCACTACTTTTGTTAGTCAAATCCCAGGGAGCCTCTTATTCAGCACCATTAAGAGCGTCTTCTTCTTTAGCAAGCCATTAAGACAAAAGACCGTGAAGCTGCAATCCATGAAACCTGTCAGCTCTGAGAGTCTACTAGTTTCCAGCTGAGACATGTTTTAAAAGTTCAACATCCCTTTATATCGAGAGATCAATCATCTCTTCCCTGCATCTTCGGTTAAACAGATTTAGCGATGATCAAAAGCCTATAGATTTCTTTCAAGTGAGCTCATCAACTACGCAAAGATGAAAATAAATCACAGAGAGTAGAAACATGTGATCCTGCGAGTGATCTATGCTGGAAGCCCTGTCTGTTCAAAGAAACATTCATTGTCTCCAGGCCAACAGACATGATGACATTACACCTATTTTAAACTCAAGAATCATGAGAAGATCTTTTATCTTTAATGAGCCAGACTGTTGTTTCTTCTCTCTTTACAAAAACTGGAAGAAAAACAAGTCCTTTCCTCAACCTCAATTACCTCGCACATGCATGTGACTGTGCTTTGTGTTGACTCCCCTTGATGTGTCTTCTCAGGCAGAGCATACACTCCAAGGCTGTGTGTTACCCCCAACAACCAGCACCAAACATCACACTTTCTTCTTTTTCTTTTTTTTTCTTGAACATGTCATTGTGCTACTGGAGCCAGGCTGCGTGCTGCACTCTCAGAAACAACATCCAACGACCTCCAGGAGAAGTACCGTGACCACGTCTGTCAGTGGTAGCATTTGCGAATGAGCACGAAACACTGAGTACAGCTCAGGCTGATGGGAACGTCGTAATGCCATTTTAACCCAGACCACGAATGTCAACCTCATGGTGTCGCTAGAGGAAGATCACCAAAGTCATTGGGATTCATCCTCTGAGGATCATGAATGTCTGCACTACATTTCATAGCAATCCATCCAATCTGTCTGGGGCAAGGTTGTAGACCAAATAATTAAGAGATATTGTGATCGCTATAGCCAGACCTCCAGCATAACAAAATAAAAATCATTTATAAACGTGAAATGGGATATTATTTCAGATATTTTTCAGTTATGGTGGGAGGCATTTGCTCTGTAAAGGACTCACATGGCTGTTTTGACAAGGTGAGAACTTGACTCGATCTTTAAGGAATAAAAGGAGGTGCAGGCTGACAACACAGGGGTGAGATCTTTAACTGTCGTGCGACAGCAAAACCCAGGGCAAAGGCTGTAGATGTGCAAACAGCAGGTTTTTCAATTTGATATAAACAGCTCGAGGCATTGTTGAGGGAAGTGAGAGCGCGATTACCTCGGGTTCATGCATGAATTGACAACTTCCGTCGTGAGATTTGATTCCGCTGTAGGCATGACATATAATAATAATTAACTATATTTTTTTAATATAAATATGTTTTTATTAAAACATGCATTTTTTCAAGGAGTTTCTCACAGTCCACTCAGGTGGACAGCATGCATTTCAGTTTTCAACTAAATATGTATTTAACAATGAATAAATGATATGTTCTGAAAACTATAAAATAAAGCCTATATACGCGTATATTTTAACATATAGAAGGCTAATTGCCCTCCTGTTGAACCTGGTTCCTTTCTACTCCTCTTCCTGAGCCCTCCCGGTGTGCAAGTATGCCAACGACACCCACACATATACAAGAAAACGGCTTTTAAATAGCTGTCCACTGTGGTGACCACTATGCGTGAAAGGGTTTTAAGTTCAATGAGTTTTGAGAGGCTTAAAAGTATTTTGGGAGCCCGGCTAAGCAGAGGGCAATGCCGATGTGAGATGACAAGAAGTTGGACAAAGTGCCGGAGGGTGTCCTTGATCCCTCAGGGGATGTCCCGCAACACAGCCATGTCAAAAATGTAGCTGTTTAGGATTAAAACAGTGTTGGATTTCTGGTTATGCGTCACAGGCCAAGCTGTCATTGAGAATACGAGTAGTCTTCAAGCTAAAGAGAAAGTTAAGAAGAGAGCACAGTCGCAGGGATATCTTGTGAAATAAATATTGATTCTCATACTGAAGACAGGTCTAGAGAGGTGCCCACATCTTTACAGAGACCTGGCTCTATCGTGGCATCCCAGGTGTGTTTATTTTGTTGCTTCTGTTTACATTCCTCCTGATACAAATTGAGAAAAATGCACCACCGAAATGAGGATAAATGATCCTTCAACCTTGAACCTATTGAGGCCTGAGGAAAAACAGTCAACGCTAATTATAGTACAGTATAACGGGTATCCTCAAAGACACACTGGCTGGGAATCATTGGGGTCATTTGGTGGTGTACTGTGGATGTGAAGAGATGACAGATTTCACTGAATGGAAAAAGTTCAGTTGAGGTTTGAGAGGAAGTTTGAGGAGAAGAGTGTGATAGCTGTAATGTGTGAGCACATCAGAGGAAAAGTGTGGGCAGGGTTTCGTGTTTGTGGAGAAGCAGAGAAAGGCTAGCACTAGCAGTAAAGCAATTCAATTCTTACAATGTTATGTGTCTACAGGTTCATTTTCCATTTTGATTTTCCATTGAAGATCGCATTGTATGAACTTCACGTTGTTAAATGGTTATATATTGGTGATGAAGCTCATTGATTACATGGTTTATTGGTACGAGTCATGACACTTGTAATGGATTTGATCCAACAATGTCACTGATACCGCAGACACCCCTACATGAACAAACACTTGTCACGAGATGCAAAGTAGTGTCTGGAACGCTGTCTGCTTGTGAAGTTAACGTTGGGTTTAATCCTCTGGTTTCCTGAATGCCATGCCAGAGCAGGATAAGATGACATGGCTGTCTGGCAAAAAGACAGCTTCCAGACGCCTCTCATGTCAGTTTGTCACAGCTCGTTTGACGGCACTTCAGGTGACAGGTAGTCGGGGAGGAGTGAAGACAGCCTTTTTTAAAAGTGGTTTTGTGACACTTTGAGGTGATCTTACTGGCTTCAAATCGTAACGTTTCTCGATCTTCTCACGGATCGGACTAAGACTGCTGGATTTATTTGAAATACCTGCTAATAAACTGTTAGTTGTCCATTTAGAAGTTTGCTCGAACAAAGATTCTATTTTTCATACATTTTGTCAACTTTGCATATCTCAAAATTTTAACCTTTATGGCTGAGAACAATTCTCTCTTTTTCACAAAGTCCTTGTTCACACACACGCACACACACACACACACACACACACACACACCTGGAAAGTGTCTGGAACAGTCTAGAACAGCCAACGGATGTATGAAGATACGGTGTTGGAGGCGGGGCCCCGCATATTCCTATGAAAGTAGCTCAGTGGTGCATGAAGCAAAAACAGTTTTACTTCTGAGTATGAGGTTACCCGGATCTTCCGGCAGTCTTCCAGATCCATGGGCCCTTAGAGCAAGCACACCAGTGTCTCCATTAACCCCTCGGTCCAGTCTCGTTCTCACGCTTATACACAGGAACAGAGGAAGGAATTTGGCTACTTTCATGAAATTTCTTTCATTTTTTGTTATAAATGTGAAACATTAAGAGTCCAAAGTTAGAATTTGAGTTGTTAAATCACACCCGAATAACTAATAAAATTCAACTTTAAAAAAATAAGAAGGTATTTTAAGTGGCTTGATTTACCAACACATTTTTGTAAAGTAAGAAATTGTAGTTTTTTACATTTAAGGTTTTGCCGGTCAGTGACTTACATACTTTTTGAATGTACATCTTACCTAATGAAGTTGGACTGTGTTTGGAGTATCAGCAGTGATGAATCCCTCTTTTTTTTACTGACTTACTTTTGATTTTGTGTAAAAATGAAACTAAATATTTAAAATTTTGGACAATAACTATGATTTAAAAAAGTAAACATACAGCCTGACTCATAAGTGTTACGACACGATCGTCACATGCAGTCACACTGATGTACAGCGGCACACATGAGGACAATAGGTGGCACGTGCTGTGCTGCTGCAGCAGCTCATACTACTGAGGCTGGAGACTCTGTCAGGCTCTGAGGCATTTTCATGGATAATTGGCTGAGAAATAGCTGAACATTAACAGGCTTTTCTCCAGTCACTTTCCAAAACAGGTCATCACACAGTCTTTGTGGTGGGATTAAGATTTCAATGGGGAAATTTATTTTGTGGAAAGAAGCCACAGGTGAACAAAAAAAACCTTGGCATCTCTGCTTTAGCCATCAAGGTTTAAAAATAATCACATATCTTTCAATCCAGCAGCCCAGGGGCCCAACAGGTTTAGGGGCCCTTGGGCACAAATTGACCTCTAAGACAAGCAAATCTACCACCGAGACACAAAAGACACAAAATGACCACGAAGAAACATCTACAGGCACAAAACAAACACAAAGAGAACCAAAAACAATCACAAAGAGACAAAAAACGACAAAAGGATGCAAAACTACCAATAAGAAACACACAAAAACAAACAAAGAAGATATGTGAAATGTCGACAGAGAGACACAAAACTACCAAAAAGAGATGCAAAACAACTAAAAAAGACACAAAACAACCCAAAAAAGGCAGACAAAGACCACAAAGAGATGCAACATTTCCACAAAGATATACACAAAACGACCAAAAAGAGACAGAATACGACCACAAAGAGTTGCAGAACGACCAAAGAGACACAGAATAGGACCATGAAGAAATAAAAATTGTCCACATACATAAAACAACCAAAAACACACAAAACGTTAAATTGTCTAATCATCTGCCCATGGTTTCAGTGACTGGTGTTTTATTGCTCCCCCAAAGGAAACATGTTGAAGTGATGGAGGGCTTCGGTAAGTGACATCTAAAGGGTTAACAGAAAAGAGAAAATGAATTAACATTAAATGCTCCATACGTAGCACACAGAGACCTTCTGTTCGGCTTTTGTGAGATTATTGGATTAAAACACGCTGATTCACTGAGCGCTCACTGATTGACAAGGTAATGATTTTCAGAGGTGAGGAATCATTAAAGTTTATTCCAGAAATTGAAGCCTTGTTTGCCTAAGCTGATTACTCTTTGTCTGGAAGATGTAGGTATAAACAGAGCCCCAGAGACAGTTCTGTTTGTTTCCCACAGCGGGGTCACTAGTTCAGTCACAACACGCTCAGGGTGCTAATTTGCAAACCGGTCGGCTGGAGAAACCAAGAATTTAGCCATGGAGTGAGTACAGTTTAAAGTAATAGATCTATTTGTAGGAGCCTGTGGTATACAACATTTTATTTACATGATGCTAGATGCATAGCCTCGGATTGAATAAATAAACTTTCATCCATCATTGGCTGCAGTCTGTGTGATTGGAGGGCAAACTCTGAGAAACATGTACGACTTCAAAATGACAACTGCACTCGGACGAACAACGACGAGGCTCCATTTCACTTCATTTTCCATGTTCTTATAATGTAACGTATGTGGACATCCCTGTGGTGGATGGGTGTAAAAAAAGCATTTGACTTTGTAACCGGACACCAAGTTTGGCTTTTGTTTAACCAGAACAATGAATTTATCGCAACGGCAACCATGACCACAACCTCTCCTACCACTGACCAAGCAGTGTTTGGTTGCTTGTGTATGAGGACACAGTGTGGAATCCTGAAAGTCATTGTCTTCTAACTCTGCCTTGCTAGCAGCATGGCTCGAGAGATGGCAACATCAGTCGGTCTTTTGTTGCGTCAGTCCACCACTTCGATCCCCACTGAAATACACATGAAAATGTAATGGCAATGCTACATGTTTTAGTACAAACAGTCATCGTCCCCCCCCCCCCCCCCCCCCAAGAGGTTGACTTTCTTAGATTTTCATGAACTGTCTCCGCAAGTATTTGATGGATTGTCCTGAAATGACATGAAATGTCCCCTGACTTTTCATCGAGCACCACCATCAGGTCCAAATACCTGCAACATTAATGATATTCCCAACAACCTCAACTGTACTTTGTGATTATTAAATGCCCGTATTTGTAGGCTACTACATTAGCAAGAATGTCTGAGTATGAGACATTAGCTTGCTGCACATATCCTCAACTGCCCCACAATGCATTGCGTCTGGGTCCTTTGAGACCAGCTGTCAGTCTTGTGAGATTTTACCAATGCTCGGTCAGTTTATTTTAACTTTTTGTGATTTATTAAAACGCAATTGAAACTTTCAGAATTTACTTCCAGTGTAACAAATTGTGAACTGTGACGTTACCCCGGTGTGCTGCCATTTGTTGGCGTCCATTACGTGGGACACTAATATCTTTTATAAATGTCGGTGTATATTGAAGTATGGGTGGCAGCTCCAGTATTTACTGCACCTATACGTGATTGCCCTCATTAAGGACAAAAGGCTGACCTTGGTAAGACACAAATGGATCTGTAAGAGACAGGCTCTTCCATCACAGTGAAATGGAGCGCTCCCCATCTCGCAATACTGCTATTAAGTTTCATCAAGGCTCATTACATGCTGACTCTATGTCATCTCCTGCGCACTATAAAATCCCTCCCTGCAAACACACAATACCACATTATGTATATCATCACACGTACTCTTTATTGATGTTGGTTGGTGCCTCTGACAATAGAAATTCATTCTTTTGAGGTGTCCAATACATAAACGGAGAAGGAAATAGCCTCTATCAGGGTGTATGACCCTGTCATTGTAATTGTGCTCGAATGCAACTCAAGCTGCCATCAGGAATGCATTTGTTACAAACACAAAATTCAATATGTAATGCTAAAAAACTGCAGCACATTGTTCATAACACAATGCAATAATCACAATGCAATATGCGTTAATCTCAATTTTCAAATGTGGGCTAAAATACATCAAATTGTATTTTGTTCACCCTCTGATTGATGCCAAAACTGAATTATATTCATCGTCTGTTACATTCAAGGTACAAAAAAAGAAAGAAGCAGAGCAGCACACCAGAGAGGGATACTGAGAAGCTGAAATTGAGTGAGGGGGCAAGTGAGAGAGACAGGCAGGATGGTGGGCAGACATAGCAGCATGCTTATATGATCTTGACCCAGCAGTCGATAGCGAAGGGCGGTGAAACCTGATTACAGACAGCCCACATCCCAGCCTGCTGATTTCATTTCCCTCACTCTGCTCTGTCGGGTAAAAGACAGAGGTGTGATGTTCTGCACCAGTACACTGCACTGGCTCCATGAAACTTGAAGTTCTTCTTGCTCAGGTGTGATGTTGCTTGTGATGTGCACATCTGTTTTACCATTACCATCTACATTTTCATTTCACAGAAAAAGTGAACTTGCTTTCCACTTGCTTTCCCCACTGAAAGAACAAAAATGTGCTGCATATTTTGAAATGTTTATACGACACTGAACAGTAGAGATTCCACCCTCAGTGGCTTGTATACTTAGGGATTATTTTTAAATACAGGCTGTCACAGCACTCTGCTGCATCCACTTGAATGGACCTGAACAAGGTTAATGAAACAAGCGGAAGTCAAACAGTGTGTGAAGACAGTTGTCCATCCAACTGCCTGATGAGGTTTGAACTAAGGCCCATCACACTACTGATCTGCCTCCGACCCCTTTTTCCACTCCACACGCAAGCTACATTCGTCTAAGCGGCTTGTCACCAGCTGGGAGACGATCTGCATCTTCTTTGTTTCTATCTCTCTTGGCTCCTTCTTGCTGCAACGGAGAATGTAATGAAACGTTCATCTCAAGCTTTTTTTCCAGGCAATCCACGAGTTTAGGGTTATTTATGCTTCTCTCTGCTGCAAAAGCACACCGCAGTCAGTGGTGGATAACGAGCTGTGATGCAGTCAAATGGAAATCAAATGTCCCTCCTCCCCCCCCCAACAAAGAGCTTTTTATTGAAGTTCTATGTTATAATTATTGTTGACCTGATCAACAGGATATCACGGAAATATACTCATGCATGAGCCACTACTTTTCTTTTGAAAAACACGCTGCAACTCACACAAATAGAAGCATAAAAACCTCCATTAGTGAGTACTTCTGCACAGCAGAGAGCAATCCATTTCTGCAACACACATTCGGTTAAAGAGTCCAACCCTGTGATACATATTAATGTTGTGGTAACAAAAGTGCCCACTTGTTATGGGCCACAAAATAAGGGAGTGAATAAAATTAATACAAATGTCTTTTTACACGAGGCCAAAATTCCTCTGAATATATATTATTTTCTAACGGAAGAAACCAATTCATACCTGTGAGCAGACGAAATGCTTTCATGTAATTCTTCACATACTCAGAGTATGAATCTCACACTGTGGGCCTCAACAATGAACAGTTTTGTTCCTCTCACCAAACAATTTCCTCCGCTGGTTCGGCCTTGTTTGAGATTTCTTACAGCATGATGCGCTCTTCTTGGAATTGATCGTGTTTTTCACGGGAAGTTTTGTTTTGGCTTCTTGGCTAAGTTTGTTTCGCTCTAAGTTTGTTTTCTTGTTTCCACGATAAGAGAAACAAGTTGACAGAAGCAAAACAAAAATTGAGATTTGAACCCACAACCTTGGTAATACAAGGACTGTCGTCAATCAGATTAACTACTGTATTTGGAGTGTGAAGCAGAATAGTGACCAGTGAACAGGGTTCAGTGTGAATCTTTCTTAATGTGAACATGTTTCAGTTTGTAAACTTCGTTTCACTGCAGTTTGATGAAGGTGAAGAGTCAACTAATTTTAGGATGCATGCTAAAGCAAGTTTGTCTCTCTGGTTCGTTAAGTTTGACTTATCCTGCTGAAATGCTTAAGGCATATGCATAACTATGCCAATCAGGCTTTGACTCTTTAAGGGCCCAGTTTAAAAGAACATTGCCTCAATTTGTGGACAGAATGTTGTAAAAAAATTTGTTATTTTCCAAAAAAAAAAATTGTACTACACAGATTATGTACACTTCAGTGACATTTCTATTTCTATAAGGTACTGTTCTGTCACCAAAAACAGAAATGTTGTGTCACATAAAGGAGATGGACAGAGTACCAACACAACTCAATCTAAAAATATGGGTCGAAAAACACATCCGATGGACCACAGCCTTGTAATTTTGAGCCACAGCGGGAAACAGAATTTTGGTGTGAGAAGCTCCTGTTGTGTGACTGGCCACTGATATACTGTTGTGAAACGTGTGTTGTCAAGGTCCTGACGGGCTGAAGTTTATGCACCCTGAACACACGATAGCATGCAGAATAGTGAAGTTAAAAACAAGCCAGTGAAAGCGACAAATTAACTTCTTCTTCTGGGTTCGCAGCGTTTTTAGGATGCGTACTGCAGAACGAATCGATGACTCCTGCTTAAGATTTGCATTTTCTAGTCTTAAGACATGAGAAATTATCTAACACTGAAATTTTGCTTTGTGACGATGCATCAAGTATGCATGCGTCTTTAAGCTCTATAATAGGCCATTAGTCAAACAAATCCGTCACAGAAAATGTTTGACTTTTGCATTGTTGTTTTCTCAGGGAGTCTTGTTCCAGAGAAAATGGGTTTCTTCAGTGCACACTTTGGATAATTAGGCAGGGTGAATGGCAGCCGCCCCCAACACCTCTGTCAAACTAGGAGATAGCTAATGAGGAGAACACCACACATTCCCCTAGTATGCATTAGCATCCCATATGAGGACACTGTCAGCCTCTGTTATCAACCATCCACCACCACTGTCCTGATGGGGGGAAGAAATCCTCCTATTTCTCTTCTTTGCATACTCATCATTAGATGTGCCGTTTCAGGCTTCCAGTCATGCTCTTCACAAATGACTGTTGTGGAAACGGGTGGCGTATTCCTCACCCTGCAGCATGTTTACTGCCGACTAATGTAACCCTATGGTTACAGCCATTATGTAATTACCTTGTGAGACTGTATATGTATTTTTTTACACTGTCAAATCAGTGTGCAGCCAATAGGAACCTGATTATGACTCTGGTTACAAATCATCTTCACAAGTGGAAACTGCACGGTTTCAAGCGCATTGTGGTAAACCTGGGTGCAGGAAAGGGGAAAAACAACGCTTGACCCTCCCTCATGAGCACCATTGAGGTGCCCTTGAGCAAGGCCCTCGACCCAACCGCTCCAGTGGAGCTGCTCAGTGGCCAGCAGATCAGAATGGCCCCCACTCTGTGAATAAATAAAAGGTCACGCCTACTCTTCCTCCACAAATCAATTAGGTTGAAGAAAGGCAATCTAGCCAGATCCTCAACGTTCACACCTGCTCGTTTTGCTCTGCCACATAATATCTCTCTCCAGTCAATCCTTTCTGGCCTGCAGTAACACCTTTCCTGCTCTTTCCCATCACCCAACCATCTCCGCCCACTCACTCACCTGCTCCCCATTTCCCTGATTAGTCCAGCACTACTCTATACTGGCGGACTGTCTAGTTGGCTTTCGTTCTGCCTGCCTGTTCTTAAATTGTCATGAATCTGAGCCTTCGCACAATGCTTTGTCTTCAATTGCATTGGAGCATATTTAACGTCATTTTACAAAATGATCCCTGGTTGAAATGTGAAATGCGTAATCCATAACTCTTGAGATGGTAACACTCTGGATGTCTCGGGGAGTGGATTATAATTAGAGTGCTGAATGAATGGTCAGAAATACAATTATTTCAACGGCTTAGCCACATTAAGATAACGTCCTTAAGGGAAATGACTATTGAGGCGGAGATTGTCCGAACAATACGTTTAAGTTAGCTATATCTATTTTTTTCAACTCTCAGCAGACACTTATTATCATCACTTACCAATAAAAGACATGACTGACTGCAAAGTGTCCCTGCCAGAAAAAAATCCCATCTTCTCTACAGTACTTTTGGCCCTGGACTGATCATTCTCAAGATCGCTGTTCTGCCTCAATAGGCTAACTGACTGATTTTGGATCCAGCTGTACAGAATATTTGGTTCGGATTTTTTTGCGAAGAAATACCTAAAGAGTAATAAAGGAAATGTATATGGTGTTGGTATAATGCTTGTTGTCTGTTTTTAGTAGCGAGCTGTAACAGCAAGTAAAAGCTTATGCTCCAGCACATGGTGCTGTTGCCTTATTTCACCCCTTACTTCTCTCTTATTCTATTCCTGCCCAGTATGTCTTCCATTTTCTGGTTTTACGCAGAAATAAAAAAAAGGGCGATGGGAGAATAAACCTTCTGCCTTCTGTTTCCAGCACTGTTTGTATCCAACATAAATGAGTGTGGTAACCCCCTATTGTTGCTTGTTGACCCATTCTCTGTCAGTATTTTGTTATTTTATGGAATGAATCAGGTACAAAAAGGAGCGTTACTAACTGTGCTGCTTGCAGGACTATTGTTTAACTCTAATTCTGCTGCAAATTGTTTTAATGGTTGGTAGAGGTATTCTAGTTCTAGTAAAATGAAGGAGTTGACTTGTAATTTTATTTCTATTAAAACAAAACTACAAAGACAGAGAAAATGATTTTTGGTGCGTTGGCATTTGGTGATAAGTGTTTTATTTTTTTCTTTATCTATTTGTTTTTATTTTTGCCTTTATTGGACAATCAGGACAGATAGGAACGGGGAAGAGAAAGAGGACGACATGCAGCAAAGCCCCCCGGCGCCATCCAGGTAGTGTTTCTAACGGAGACAATAACTGTACACACGCAGACAACTGTTTTCATCCACTTTCATTTGTTTTTGATTAGACTGCGAGTGAGAAGAAGTTACAGCCCAATTTGTATTGAATACTGACCACTTAACTGTTAGATTAAAGTATGAAAAAAAATGTATATAGCACTTTATGTTTCCAATATCCATCATTATAACACATGCCCATCAATCACGAGGCATGTGTAAATCTTTTCTGTAAATCTTGGTCTGCATGACCAAGAAAAAATACACACAACATGTATGCTCACAGCTGTTTGAGCAAACACTGTCTGCGTACAACGTGCGCTGTCATCTGATATTGATTTGCTTTGCAGTTTGCCTCACGCCATTCATTTTCTACTGCATTGATTATATGTGCTGATAAACATGAAACATAAAAATCTAGACTTTATCTGCTGTGGACAGTGATTAATATTGTCAGAAAAACTAGTCATACTGTGAGAAATAGAGCAAGAATATATTCAATACCCATCATTGGATATACTTCTATACATCTGAGTTCTAGGGTAAAAGATAAGAAAAACAACAAGTTTAGATTGAGTACAGTTGGACTGTTCCATGAGTCACTACTTTTTTCATTCAATGATGATTTCTCCTCTATGAGCTTTAAAATGCAGCACAAATCCATGACAGTTATTGAATAGGACACACATTAAATCTCGTCATTTACCATATTGATATAGTATTTTCTGTAAATATTAATAATCTGGTATTTTTCACAGCACATTAATATATGCAGAAAACACACTGAATGAAAATCAATCTGTACTCTGCATAACCAAGAACAACCAAGGACACATTGCTGCCAGGGAACCAAGCAGTAAAGTTGATGTACTGACAAATCATTATTTTAAAAACTCTGTGCTGTGGGGGTTCACACAAAGCCCAGGGTCACTGCTTCAGTTCTTCCCTGCACTCTAAGCAGCTGTACGCCACCAAAGATATCTCTCTTCAGTCTTTAGTTGACAATTTATGTGACTTCCTTGATGCAAGACATTTTTTTTTCTTGAATTGTACAGTTTTAAATGTTCAAATGTTGCCTAAAAGGCCAATTCAAACCTAATAACTTTTTATCACAGTTTTTGTTATGTTTGATGAATAGAGCAAAATTACGCTCTGCTTTAGACTTATAAAAGTGTTCTCTATTTGCAAAGAATGAATAATGTTCAACAGTTCTATCTTAATAATGAAACACTTTTATTTGCAAGGTTTTACTGTTTTATACTTTTTGTAAGAAAGAAAGAAAATGTAGTTTTGGATGTGAGACCTATAAATTTTAAAACATTCACTAGGTGTAGGCAGCATTTTGCAGCTAGGTGTATAACTAAACAGAAACAAATACATTCTTTATCTATGTTATCTGCTGGATCGGTGGTGCCACATAACAACAATAACAAGGTGAAACACAAATCTCTGACATAATATTTCCTGTAGACTGTATGGTTATCGCAATATCTTTTTTGGAAGGGTTCAATAAAGGTAAAATATGGAAAACAAGAAAGACTGGGTGACAATATAAATTCAACCCCACCGAATCATTTTTGATATTTACTGACTTATGTGAAATTGAATTAAAAAGGTGTTTGAATCTCGGTTCTTTGTTCTTTAATTCACCGGAGTGGTAAACTGAAATGTCACTTTTCAACAATTATGGGCGAAGCCATCCATAGTTCTGTTAGCCCAAGGTAACATTATTATTCTTCTCTAGTGCCGGAACAACACCCTCCTAGAAGCAACCTCTCAGAACTATAGACACATTATAGGTTCGGCGTCTCTGCAGGCTCAACCCTTTTTCAAAGTCGCACATGAGGCAAGCCTGCCAAAGGTCGATGGAGCCATCTGAGCGTGACTGATGGGAGCGCAACCGGCCATAAGAGGCACATTCTGGCACAAAAACAAGTTCCCCTCTTCCACTATTATCCTTTAAGAAAGACAATATTGCGGGTCGGAAAATGTTAGTCCTGACACTCACTCCAGTTGTCGATGGGAAGGAGTGCAGTTTGCAGTGCTGATCCTCAGTGGAGCTGTCTCTGACCCGGGTCTCCACACTGTGTACATATTGTAAGTGTCCAGGCTCAGAAGTGTATGCAGCGTGTGGTAATGAGGACACACAGGGAGACCGGTCGGGTTTGTGGGAGCGCAGAGTAAATGATAAAGTGCAGAGAGCAGAACAATGGGAGAACAGTGCAAATGTATATTATCAGCAAAGGGCAACTTTTTAACTTTGATTTCAAAGTTCTGACTTCCTCTTTCATGGCCAGCGACCTCGCTTTTTTGAGAGGCACTCAAGACGAGTTGACGAAAACATACACAGACGGACAGGAAGCAGACAGTACAAAGTAAAGTGTGTTATGGGGATATTTATGGCCTCTCCCTATGTCTGTATCTGTCCTAGTCACCGGCTGAAGACAAATATCCAGACTTTCCTACACCTGTGGAAAGGCAGACTCAAAGTGCAGACAAAAACAAAAGACCCCAAAACAAACAACAAAAACTAGTGCAAGGTTTAAATATACAATATAAGGAGATTGATTTGTACATTTGTGGAGGTCTGATATTGCATATATTGCTTATATAATTTATACTATGCAGGGTCAGACAGGCTAACGTTGATTTTGTTTCAATTGGGAAAGCAATCTGACCACCTTTTTATGTGTGTGAGGCTCCTCGGCTGAGGGTTTACTGTCAGTAGAGCATTAACAGCATTGCCAATTGTAAGCCATTTCAATTAATGGGAGATTTTACAATGCACATCAGGAATTACACTATCACATAAATAGTGACAATTGTGGCCAGAAACAGATCTATCCAAGGCAGCAAACTCTGCTAATGTACAGCTCGCATTAATCCAATATGTGATTAAAGGAATACTTAAATTACAAGGTGAAGATTGTGGCATTGATATAGTTAATCTCAGAGCCCACTTAATAACCTTGAAGCTCAGTGACTCTGCAGATGTGATGTGATCACTTCAGACATATCACAGCTCATATGACTGAATTCCAAAGGCCTAATCCACAAGTACTAAGAGTTAGCATTTGTATCTGTGTGTTTTTTTTCTGAACCAGCTAATCCTCACCTGTCCTTTGTACATCCGTGGCACATCCTCAGGCCTTCTTTTTATTCATGCCATTTTATCTGCCCGCCTATTTGTTGGTTATACCCTGTCTCAGTTGTCCAAATAGGACTGTGAATGAGTAAAACATCAGAAAACATAAAGGTTTGAACTGCAGATGCTCGGTATCGGTGATTCCTTAAGGCCCTGAAACACCATGTCGGGCTGTCGGTGGGCATCGGTGGCCCTAGTGTTTGCGGCGTGTCCCGCACCGTTGGAACTGGTCTGCCCTTGTTGACGCCTTTTTGATTGGCTGTTCATCTTAAGAGAATCAGTGCACAAGACTGAAGCGAGGAAAGCAAAACAAACGAGTTAAGTGAAGCGGGCACACCTAGAAGGCTCTTCTCATGTTTCATCTTCATCTCATCTGATCATTTCAATACACAGATATGTACACAATGACATGGCCCTCTAGAATGAAGCTAAATGGTGAGCAAGAGCGGTGGTCGGCAAATGCTCCTTTATTTCGTGTGGGCATCATAACAACGGCCTGTAGGCATGGTCTTCTGGTTTCCTTTTTTTTGAGTGAGGAATACAAACTATCGCCACCTGCTGGTCTGGTGAGTTACAAACAAACACAGGACTTTTACTCGGGGTCCGGCGTCCGTGTCCTGTGTGAAACCAGAAGTTTAGTGATTTTTACTGATTGAAGCGTACTTATTTTAGACAACCCGTGTGGTGTTTTATTTCCTGAACCTTAGCGCCACCGTTACAATACGTTAATTACATGCAAACCTTCAGCGTCAAGGTACTGGGAAAAAAACTGCCGTCACCAAAGTGACTGCGGGGGCTTCTGCAGATTATGACTATAGGGATGACAACAAAGGTGAAAGGTGAATTGTGCAAACCAGCGTTTCTCTTAATGCCCTCAAAGTTCTATTGGTCAGCAGTTTGAATTTGCTAATTAAAATTGATCAAAAAATGAACCTGAAATAAAAGAGTTGTACAAATTTGCTTCATCGCCCTTCAGTGAATCCGTTTGCAATATTCAACCCCTGATACTGTAGTTTGACCTTTTTCCATAAAGAGCTGAAAGGGGAAAGCCACTCTGATAGAAAAGCAGCCATTCCTACAAAGCAAAGGTTTAAATGCATCAGTATATAAGGATCATTGGTCAAGGTTGATCGACCGTGTTATCATATCCGTCTTCTAGGATCAGCAGCTCAAGGCTGGATGAAAAACAAAACCTGCTAGCCGTGGGCTTGGTTTTGTATATCTGAAGCAGAGGGAGGATGGATCAACAGGGCTGAGGTTAAGGGGCAAGGACAAAGCCATTATGTGGTTATCCTTCTCTCTAAGTCCGTCTATAGTTGTGTTTTAAAGTGCTGTTTTTGTGTGTGTCAACAAAGAACAAAAATGGAGGAAAGATGAAAGCTTGCAATGGACACAGACAAATGGAGAGCAGAAAAGGGAAAGGAAGGACAAAACTTATCAATAAGCAGTTCTTTCTAACAGCCATTTTGAAGGTGAATGTGTGACAAATGAATCGCATTTGTGTCTTTGTGCTTGACTTGTTTATGGATAAATTGGCTATTGTGAGAACTGGAACTGATTCTAAGGGAGTCTCTTTAGCCTCTAAAAATGTCCACCACTTCATCACATTCATGTGAATGAAAATGTTGTAGTTTGACCCCACCAAAAGCTGCATTGGACAAAACATATTCCCATTTATTTAAAAAATCCTAGCAGTTCGTTTTCTGGTCCAGACCATTGGCCTTCCCCATGACGGGCTGCCAATCGGAGTGAAGGAGTACGGAAATTAAAATGTGATCAGGCATGTCCAACACAGGTCACATTTCAGTCCGTCAGCCCTGAAAGACAACATAAGGCCGAGACATTTATATAACAAAGTGCCTTTGAAATGCTAATGTTCGATGAGGGAAGTACAGAATTTGAATTAGATTGTCTTTGCATTGTAATAGTTGCTCTTTTGTTACTGCTCTCCAGCAATGATAATTCATTAACTGCCCTTTTGGCTATAGCTGTGGCATTTAATTAGAAGTTATGTTGGAATGAAAATACTTTATCAATTAATTCTAAGTGTGTTAATTGGATACAAGCATTAGCTGACTTACTTAACATTTAAGGGGAAGGTTAAACATACAGTAACAGATGGTGGTAGTGCTCGTGGTGTGAGTAAGTGTTTGACATATAAATTGGACTCATACACTTTTAAAAGTTTGTTTCTGTTCTCTAATCACTGGAAAACCGTGGGACATCTCACAGCAATCAGACAAGAAAAGTTCCGTACTTAGCCCCAGTGGTATGGAGCAAAGCAGGCAATTTGTTTTCCTGCTGAGATTTTGAGATATTGGCTTCATAGTTTTTTGCTGTCAAAGGAGAAGAATGGAGTTGTATTTGTGGTTCTTAAGGCATTGCAAAAGATTAGCAAAATATTTGCATTTTCTACTTTTTAATAAAAAATAAATATATTATTCAGGTCTCAGGACTCATTTTCATTAATGTTGTATATATATATATATTATTTTTATTTTATTTTAACAGAGATTTAACCTTTACGCAAATTTCCTGGACACCAAAGCATCCCCCACTGTTCCACCTGCTTGTGTGTGTGTGTGTGTGTCCGACTGCGTGCAGCCATGTGAGTGTGTGGTCCTACCTATTGTAGCTGTCTGCACCAATAAACTAGCAGTCACATCTGATCAGGAAGCATATCACTCATGTTTCCAAGATTTAATTAACAGAGCCTTGGCAAAGCTGCCCTTGGGAAGACAGTTTTCCTTTTTCTTAATTGGTGCATTAATTAGATCAGGAAAGCACATTGTGTTTGCCCACTTGGAGGCTTGACACTATTGAAGCGTCTTATGCGTGTAGGTGTGTCTCTGCATGTAATATGAAGGATAAGAGGAAAATAATTACACCCTCAAGATGGTGGGGGAGACAGGTTAGAGGGTGAAATCCACAGGTTCTTCGCAAGCTACAGGTGACAAGCTGACATTAATGAACATGCTCCACTCTGCGTTGATTTCCTCATATCTATTCAGCGCCTCACCAAGCCACCACAAAGGCAAACGTACTGTATGTCATGGTCCTATTCCCTTTCAGTTGTTCAGTATTCACAGATCGACGTGTTTGACATATCTAATCATGCTCTGAAACCCAAACAGGATTACACTCTGTGAACCCACAGAGATAACAGCTCATGCTTTGCAGGGGCCCAATACATCCAGATGATAAAAGCCCACAAAAGTGCCAGGTGAAACCCACCTGACTGCACAAACACACAACTTGCATACAAATTTCTGTTAAGTCTTCAGCAGGGGTGCAAAAATGTATTTAGTAGTGAGCAAAATGTGCTTTGAAAAGGACCCGCCGAGTTATGCAGAGTAAAAAAAGAGCAGGAACGTTTTTTTTTCATATATCATTATCCAGCTATAAAAATACTGATTCTGCTAGTAAGAACTGCTTTAACTCCCTTTCCTCAGCTCAAGTTGACTTTAGACCACACATCAATATATTTGGCTTTTGTAAATTAACCATAGCTGGAATGCCATCCATCATCATCCATATAAACAAGTCACCTATACATATCGACTGTCACTCTGAATCAACACTGGGCCTTTCGCTTCACAACAACACAGCTATGACCCCTGAAAAAGCCCAATGCAAAAAACTTAGATAAAGCTTTTCTTATTTCAATTCACTGCCCTATATTTACAAGCATTGCACTTTCCTTGTGACAGTTGTGCTTAATTTATAATGTGACTTTTCTTTTAGTTCTGCAGCAGATCTGTGTTCCAGGGGAGGTGAAGTGGTAGAAGAGCTCTGGCATTGCTTCAGGGTAGCAATATTGCATCTGCTTGCACCTAGAGAAAAGTCTGTCCCTGTTATTTTTGTTGGGAAGAGAGAGACAATCCACTACCAGAAAGTGATAATATACAGTATATATATGCATATGTTCAATGGACTTCATTCTAACACCTCTCCCCCTCCTTCTTTACTTAATATTAAATAGGGGTAAAATGGAGGCTTAAGACGTGCCTCAGTGCTCTCACAGCCTTATCACTCATCCTGGAGCAAATTAAGCTCATTACAATCCATTAGTGAGCTTCTTAGGGTTCCCTGTAGGCTGAGGGGAAAGCATCTCTCATCTCAGGGCTAGTAGGCTTTAGAAACATCATAAAGCCAACTATTTTCTGATATTGCTCTTGAGGGTGTGGGACCAGTGTCGCCAGGCCGCCCGAAGATGATACATTCAGTAGATGACGATCTATCGACTACTTGTTCGACATGGATGATGAGAGTTACGTGCATGTAGATAACTCCCTGTGTTTAAGTTAACCCATACGATTTTTGGCACCCAGACAGTGCTTCAACAGACGTACATTCATACAGCAGATAAGACAGTCCCTTCTGACGTGTTGCGGATTTACATGTAAAACATGAGCATTCAGCTGTCCTCCACACACAGCCTTATAATTGACTCAATTAGCAATCCCCACTGTCCCAATTCTCAAGCCCCGGGAGTGGTGGGAAATATGTTCAAGTTATTCCATCTAAACCTTTGCCCGCCTACAAAGGCAGACTGCCTGAAAACTGCCAAGAAATTAGTCCCAGTGCTGCGATCAAACTGCAGCTCAGCTGGAGAGAATAAGTGGAGATCCAACGGTCTTGTCATGTTCTATTTCATACTCCCCAACCCTCCTCTTCTCTCACTTCGTTTTAAAGTGCACCATGCCTGTAGCTGTCTAAAGCAATGGCTCATTATCAAGTGCACCCCCTATCTCCATCTCCACTGTCAGTGTATTCATCACACAGCAGGTTACATCCCCTGTTAACAAGGATGAACAATTGGGGAAATGTGGCTCAAACTCCATTTTCCCGTTAAATTGCACTGCACACATTATTGGAGAGCAGTGTATTCACCAAGAACCCACGCAAAATTGACTGTAGTAACAAAAGGAGGTATGCAGAATAGAATAACTTGTAGATGACACTGTAAAATCCCCAAGCAAACGAAATACTGAAAGAATGTGAACTCAAAGTGTGTGCTATTTGTATTGAAGCCAGGTAAAACTGCCTTTAAAATGACTGGCCGAGTCATTCTGCAGCTGGAAAATTCTACTGGAGTCTGTAGTAGTAAGTACTGCTTTAACTCCCTTTCCTCAGCTATGGTTGCCTTTAGCTTATATGCATGATGATATTTGTCTTTTGTAAATTAACCATTCCCTGAATGCCATCCATAGTCATCCATAATAACAAATATCAACAAGTTACCTAGCATTGTATGTAGTAGTGAACATGTAGTAGTAAAATAACACATTGATTAAAGGTTTCAATGATGCTGTAGCCTTGTTCAGTGGTACTGAACCCTCTCATTTGACTACTGGATGCAAAAACCAAGATGGCAGCAGCCAAAATGTCAAACATGAGGCCTCAAAACCGTAGTCCCCAAACCAATGGCTGACCAATCCCGGTGTCTACGTCTACTTCTTATATACAGCCTATGTTGAATACAGGTGTGTCATGCTTTCTCTTGTGAAAAATAAGAAGGCGCAAACAACGCATTTTGCTTCATCAGATTCAATTTGTACCAGGTGTGCCTTTAAATAATTAAGTGCATGTTAATCTGCACCTGTTAATACAATGGTGTCCATCCCAATATCCAGGTGTGAGCTGGAGCTTTGAATTCTTTTGGTTTACTCTGCACCAGCTTGCACCTTGGAGAGATGCACTGTTGTGCACCGGGTATCTTCTATTTTGTTTTATTACATTTTTTAAACAACTTGGTCAAGGTTTGGGTAAGACCATGGTTTGGGTTACAATTACTGAGTTAATGCTGTGGGACCTTTTCTGTCACGGTTACAATAATAATTAGTCCTTGTTGGGCATTTGCTGAAACAAGGAGGAATTTTCTATTCTTTGGAGGATTTGGGGTCAGGATTAAAAACCAACTATATAATTACATTTCTGCTGTATTGAACTGATTAATAGTGTTTGTGTAAGCTCAAAACAAAGTTGATTTTCTTTCTAAAATGAAAAAGAGAATTATGCGCAGCATGCCTGTTTATGCCTCAAGACAGGTGAGGCTTAATTCTGCTGTCTTCTGGCAGTGTTCCTCACTCCTGAAATGAACAGAGCATCATAAATGTGATTATATAACAATGTGAGTGATGCGATTGAAACCCCATTTGAAAATGAGTTGTTTCTCATAGGGAGCTAGGGGGTCAGGGCTCATTGTTGCAAAGAAGTAATTGGCTCCAGAGCTGAAACAGGAACCAAAAGCAACCGGCAACTTGTGAACTCTAGCTGCAGGCTAATCTTCAGAACGCACTAAAACTGTGGTTGTGAACATGTTTTGAAAAGCATACAAATAAATAAGAAGTCAGATATTCATGTTGCTCTAAAGCTGACAAATTGACCCTTTGTATTCATCCAGTAAATTAGTGATCTTATTCCACAGACTTTTCTTAGTAATAATAATGATAAAAATAACAATACTAATAACAATAAATAAATATGCATTATAATCATAATATAAATATGATTAATAATACTACTTATTAATGTTATTATTATTATTATTATTATTAACTATATGATGTCTTTGCTGCCTTTTGCACAAATGAGAGAACCAACACTATCTTGAAGGTAGTGGATGCAAAATTAATATTTTGCAAATATCCCACAATATACTCTATTTTACCATTTACACAACAACTTCCACAGAAGTAATTCTTTCAGATTCCTCCAGTATTAATAATTCCAGTATTAGATTGTTTGTTCCTCAGCAGAAGCCTTGAATACAGAGGACAACACGTTCCTCTATCGGAGAATGTAAAAGTGTGACGATCTTTCAGACACCCCACATCATACATCTCTTTGTCTCCTTCAGAGGACTTTTCTCACATTAAGTTTACATTTACTGTGGTGAGATCAATCCTGTTCAGTTTGTGTTGCACTGGGATCCATCACTGGCAATATTTAACATCTGCTCTCATGCAGATATATATCTGAGGTGAAATAATGCTAACAAGTATATGGGTGGTTGTTTAGGTGGTAGGAAGCAGAGGGACGTCTAAGTGAGCGAGTCAAATGCATGTAGAGTGGGAATAAAAGATACATGAATGAACATGTTTAACAAACCAATGCCAAGAGAAATAATTCAGGATGAGATGAATACATTGTCAAAAAGAAGAATATCTGGTCCATGCCAAACACCATTTAGGATGTTTTATTTTTATGATCATCTTCAAGCTCTATGATGCCTTTGGTACGTGTAGCCTGTGGTGTGTTCCTCGGGGAAGCAATGATACAGAATAATTGCCCTCCAAAGTCTTTTGAAGTAGGAAAATGGTAAAACTAAATGTGATGTGGAACCAATGAAACCCGATATAACATATTGTCAATTTATTTACCTCTGTAAAACTTCACATACAGGTCACATACAGGAGAATAGGAATTGACCAAAGACATGCGTCATCAAGCTTATTTATCAATAAGACAACTGTAAAGAAAATGACTAAAACAGATTTGATTCATTCCTCTTGTTATGAATGGCATATTAAGCCTATTTTTATTATCTTTTAATAATGCTCCTTTCCAGAAATCAATAGTCTTTTTCATGATTCATGTCTGGTCATATTAAAGAACTGTATGCCCTGCGCGGAAAGTCAATGCATCTTGCATGGCTGGCTTTGTAGCAATGCTCCTGAATGTGAATATGCTCAAATTAAAGGTTATAAACATGCATCACCACATGGCTCCTTATCTCTCAACAGGGAATAGCTTAAGCCTCAGATGAAACGTTGCTGTTATGCATTGGGAACTGGGAAAAACATGATGCAAGCCCATAGTCACAGTCCTTTCGGACTATATGCCACTCATCTTGTGTTTATTTCTTATTCAGCTATCTCAGTAATACGCCACTGGCAATGTTCTCCAAAAGTATTAAATTCCCTTATCACAATCTTGTACCAATCTGTGTACCACTCATAATTTAGTTGCTAAAGCCGGCCTGTCTGACCATGTTTTCTTAATTTCAGTTGTAACTACATTGATGAACTGCTTGTATGGATCAAACTCATATGGAGAAGGAATCTTTCTGTTATTTGAATAATTTGCTTTAAATAGTCCACTTGCAGTGTTCATTTTGGGTCCTTTCATACATTACAATATATGGAAACACTTTTAGAAGTACGGTAACTCTATATTTTTTACTCCCATGATACTAGCTCGATGGTGCTGCGTGCACATTCAAATCAGGATGGAAAAAAAGAGTCTTCTCTGAAAGAGAAACTTCTCTCCTCCAAACTTATCACAAACTGCCAAAAACAAGCCAACGGGATGCAGCAGCAAAACTTGGTGTTGAGAGATAATCATGGCTGCTAGTGATGGAGCCAGAAAACGAATGTGCACAGAGAAAGCACTTGTGTTTGAAGCCGCCCTCATCAAGTGGACTGATAAAGACCGGTCATGTAACGCCTCCTTGAGCGCACCCTTGCTGAGCAACAGCAGAGTCATTTGAAAACTGTTTGAAACAGTCAATAAAATGAAAAGTGGAGCTGTCCCGTTTCAGTCCTTTTATATTCATGTAATGAATACAGAAAAAGTCAATTACATGGTAATCTCCATGAGAAATAAAGAAAAAGAAATTCCGTTTGTAATAATCAGCCACTTATGGTGTTCAATTTAACTTTGGCAAACACTGTCTGCACTACATTAAGTCATAATGCTGATTAAGTCCCGGATGACTTCAAATTATGATCAAGAGATAGAAACATATATAGAGAGAGAGAGAGAAAGGGGGAGGGAAACACAAAGGATTTTTCTGTAAAGACTATTAAATACCATGACCCAATGGTATATTATGGCTCTGTGGCAAAACTGATATCCAGCTTTGACTAATACAAGTTTATTAAAAAGGAATCCTTTGACTCTTAGAGGAAACCAAACACGGCTGGCTGCCCTTTCCTGAGTGGAATAACTCAGACATGCCTATTGAAATTTGTCATTGTGGAGTCACAATAGTATATGTCTTAGTTATTATATACTGTCGTTTAAGAAGTATATTCTAATTTGCATCACCATTGGAAAACTTTTTTAAATGTCATTTTGTTGCCGTTCTCCTTCTTCTTTTTGTTTATCCACAAATGACGTGAAGTTCTTGGTAACAACAGGTACGAACACCAAGGAGCAAAAACAATGGGGCCAGTTGACTGCGGGTTTTTAATTAGATTCCATTTGCTAAGTAATTGCATCAGGAATACTCATAATGAACTCTAATTACTTGTGGAGGTCTAAATGAGAAAATCAGTGGCGGGCAGTGGTGGGTAAGGGAGAGTTCAGGCATGCTGCTGGTGACTCTCCTTGGGGAAATTTGCGTGACAAATGACTCGGTGTTCATCTTCACTTATCCATATTCAAACAGGAAGAGGGTTCTGCACCACCTCCGCTGTCTGAAACCGTGTAGCATTGTTTCGCTATGTTACCTGTGAATATTGCCTGTCTTTTTTGCTTTTTTGCTTCGATGTCATTTGTTTGGAATTGTCATCGTCCGCATTATAGCTTTTGCTCCCAGTATATTGCCAATCATTTTACCCTTTCACTTCACTTCTTTGTCTCTCCGCCTATATCCCGAGGCTAAACGCCCGGCAGTGTTGCCAGGTTGGCCAGCTCCCTCAATCTCCTCAGGCTCTGTGTCTTGGTGTAGCTTCAGCCTTGTTATGCTGTCAGAACAGGAGATTAGTCATTCAATCAGGCTGAAGAGGAGTTGTTCGGCAGATAAGGCCTGTGCTGAAGGACCTCCTTTTCCACGCTGCTCCATATGTCGCCTGAGATTGGCTTCTTCCTGATCGGCACGGGACATTTGCATCTTCACAATTTTCTCTCTCTCCGTCTCCTTGCACCCTTCCTCAAACTCGCCCTATCGCTTAGTTCCTCTCTGAACTATGAGGATTACATTCTTATTTTCCTCCGCTCTCCAACTGCTTCTTATTCTGCTCTCACCCTGCTATCTTCAACGAATGCTCCGTCAAATTCTGCTTTTTATCTATAGCATTAGGGGTCGGAGATGTAAATTAATTTTCTTTTCATTTGCTGCCAGTACAGTTTTAAATTCAGGCGTTCAAAAGACATAAGAGAGAAATTGTTGAGCCTGCAGCCGTGTTGGCCCCCCCCTCTGTGTATTATAAGCAGCCATTTTTGTCTAAGTGACTGCGCAGCATGCCTCAGTTAGTGAGTGAGTAGACAAATTCAAGTGGCACAGAATATATGTGTGCACCTCACATGGAATTAAATATTTCACTCAGCAAACAATAAGGCATTTCAAAGTAAAGGCATGTTTCTGCTCCTGTAATGTCTCTGTTTGAATATGTTCTTAAACAGTTATGTGTGTGTGAGTGTGCCAGTATGTTTATCTATTTGAACAGGGACAATGCACAATGAATATTTGCGTTATATAAAATAAAGACAGATGCAATGTTTTAGCAATTTTCTATTTTCTGCCCTTAGTCCCTGGACAGCTAGGTAGAATAATACAAAAACATATATATATATATATATATATATATATATATATATATATATATATATATATATATATATATATATATATATATATATATATATATATATATATATATATATATATGCTCAGTCGGCTTATCAGACCAACTCTGCATTAGTGACTGAAGATTAACCATGAAGTCACATCTGCTGACATGCCGCCATCAAACCACCATGATTGAGGCTGGAGCTTTTAAGCAATGACATTTAGTTGTATTTTTGTCATCACACACGCTGTGATGGTTTTCACACCAACACGGTTGAGGCATCTAGCACATTTTGTTTTGCTAATGAAAATAAAATTGGTCGCTCTAGTCGGAGGAACATAAATTAGATGGTTTTATTTGTGATCATAAATAGCAGACGTGATTCTATCATATCCACACCAAATGGAGCCATCTTGCAAAAGAAAGGCAGGGGAAGCCACAGCCAACAGTTCTGTCTGTTCACATCTAATACCCACCCACTCAAGGCTATTCATTAAGCTTACATCTTGGCAAGGTAAACATAACCTATAAATATAAAACAGTGCCATTAAATATATACTTGTTATGGATTTATTCTTAAATCTATCCAAAATGTACTATGTTAGTGTATGTATCAATGACCAGTGGGATGTGCACGGTAACAGGCCAGACGGATATCAAGGTAAGCAAATGAGCCCTGAGGTGAGGAGGTGCTGCTCTATACTTGATTTTAGCCCAAAGATTCTCACCCCAGGGACACCAGGTGAACGCCATTCCTTCCCTTTCCTCTGTTCTACCTCCTCTATCTTCTCCTTCTCATATTCCTCTCACACCTCCTCCTTACCTACTAGCCTTCCCTCCTGGGCTGTGTGGCATGAAATATGATCCGGAGTGCAGACAAAGGCCCAAACAGGGCAATTTATCTTCAGAGACATACAGGAGTAAGGCACAGAGAGCGTACAGCCCAAACAGCCTCCTAAATGGACCCGACTACTAAAGGTAATCAGTGGTAGGCCCAAGTCATTTCTGTTTGTTACGCTGCATCTCAAAATAACTCGACCATTAGAGAAATGTGCAGGGGTGTACCATAAATGAACCACAGGCACATTTACACATGTGTAAATCCAAGCTCTGCCTCTCTCTCTCTCACATTTACCATTCACCTAGCTCGTCTCTTTCTCTCTCACGCTCACTTTGTCTTCATCTCCCTGTTTCTTTGTTTACTTTTCCTGGCCTGTCTATCTCAAGACCCGCTTCTGTTCTCACTTCTGAGTCTCTGTTCCTTCTCATCTTTATTTCCCCGCATCCGCCGTCTGCGCTGCCAGTCCAGGGTACACAAATACACCGGTCTGCACAAGTAGCCTAAACACCAAGTGATTAACTATAGCCCCCTGTGTGCTTTATTGCTCATATGTGTCCATAATCTCCCCACTCTCACCGAAAAAAATCCCCTTGCAGATCTGGACTGTTTGTTTTGCTCCCGCCTCTTAGCATTAGAGCCTCTCCGCGCCTTGTATTGAAAATACCACATGGAGTACGTGGTTGCATTTGCCAAGGCTGTAAATAAGCAAAGAGTATATGAATGTCTGAAGGACAAATAATGATTATTATAATATATATATATTGTATATATATATATATATATATATATATATATAAATAATGGACTCCAATATCATTCTCTAAATAAAAATTTGCAAGATTTCATGATAAGCTGTTTTATGTTATTATATTACATTTTATTTTATTTTTACATAAATTGTATTTAATGCTTGAATACTCAAGAAACCTTCAATGTAAACTAAAGTAAATTGAACCGTGTCTTAGTCCATGGCTGTCTGGTTACCACAGCAACAAATGATACGTTGACACACAAATCAACTTGACTGCTTGCAAGTTACGGTGTGGATGGACAATCCTAAAGGTCAGATTTGAGAAACAAATTGGATTTGCCAGGAGCAAATCGACATCATCATTTTTCTAGTATTGATGACACAAAAGGGTAGAAATAGGGTGACGAGTCAGCTACTGTTAGCTGTTTACGTCACTACGTCATTACATGTCTTACACGTCTTACATCTCAACATTGCGGTTGAGATCTAATTGTTCTCTGGCTGCATTTTTAGAAACAACACAGCAAGATTTCATAGTTTTCACCCTAAAACATCAACTTCCAGATACGTACTTCCAGCAGCCAAATAACATTATTTTTTACAATCAACACTTGAAATGATGAAGGCACTTGCAAATGACAAGGTAGTTTGTTTTTCCAAAATGTACCAAAACACTGGGCTATTGTGGCTCAGAAGGTAGAGCGGGTCGTCCCCCGGTCACAATATCGGCCGTTCGATCCCTGGCTCCTCTAGTCCACGTATATTTGTCCTTGGGCAAGACACCGAACCCTAAATTGCTCCCTCAGGCTGTGCCATCGATGTGTGAATGGGTGTGAATGCTTAGATAGTTTGCCATCAGTGTATGAATGAGTGTGTATGGGTGAATGACATGTAGTGTAAAAGCGCTTTGAGTAATTTACCGTTTACCATTCACACCTAAAGAGTTCACTGATCCCACCTTCGACGCTATGAATAGTTTTGAGTGCTATATCGGCAACAAGCGCTAATCCACCATCGATTGCACTTGCAGCCTGGTTGTAAGCGAGATAAATTAACTGGCATAAGGAATAGGTGATCCTTAGTATCATCCCCATTTAACTTAATGGTGAGTCCCAGTTAATTGTGTTGTTTCTTCCACAGTGCCTCACTTGTTTCCGGCTAATCCTACGGGCGATCTAAATCAATACTGACTATACTATATTCAAAACAGTGTCAATTGTCTGCACATTTCATACAACAGGACAGTGGGAAACATTTCACGTGTGAACTCTCTCCGAACATATGAGTAAGTGTGTGTGTGTGTGTGTCTGTGTGTGTGTTTAGGGGTGGGGCGATGCACAATCACCAAAAGGGCACTTCTGTATGGATTGTGTGCTGTTGTGGAAGGAAACCGGCTAATGAATCTCAACGACTTGCAATTACAGCTGCTGTACTTACATGCCAGAATCTGCCGAGCATGTCGGGGGAGAGAGGCAAGCTGCTGTTCCTGCAGTGGGGCTCCTTCCCCAGGTGCTGCGCTGCGTTGTGTGGAGAGGCTGTTATTGATTCCGCTGGAAAGAGCTTCTTTATTAAAACCCGCATCTCAACCATCTGGTATGAGGATCCTAGAGGTGTCTGTACAAACTTCGTGAAAATTTAATCAGCAGTGTCTGTCCGAAGTGACTGCACTTACCCTCTGAACACAACATGGATTATTTATTCGCCGACATCCGTCATGATGACCTTTGAATCACAAGCCCTTTGATCACTTCATGTGAATAGGCAAAGCTGACATTGGAAATATGATTCGGCATGGCACAATACTGTTGACCTTATGTAACACTGAATACAAAGAACATGCTTAGTGAGGTCATTCACTGCCAACAGAGACTAATGTGCCATGTTGCTTTAATTCCCTCAACACAATCATTTTACAGACATGCCCATATGGAATATGTCATGGTCCAACATTGTGGTGTAAACATCCTCGAGCCAGCAATTCTTTGCATGTTCTATATACATAATGTGTCCAGTGCATGGGGGGGGGGGGGGGGGGTTTAAATAAGCGTTGAAATGGATGTAAGCTTCAGTGAGCAGCACCTTGACTAACTACTTGCTGTCTAAATGCTACAGAGAACACGTGCTCATACATCAAAGACTGTCATGTGTGTCAATGTGTGATAGTTTTCTGCTCATTAATGTCCACATTGTGTAAAACAGTTAACCCAGGCTATATGAGTAATGAGGCCAGACACTTGTCATTTGACCAAGACTGTAAGTGAGTTAACCCTCTCTTGCAAAATCACAGCAATCATATTTCATCTTCATACATATAGCTTTGATAAGGTAGATTCATTAAAGCGGTTTGTTGTCGTGGATGCGAGTGTTGCTAAATTGTCTTTACTTGTAAATGATCTGCAAGCTAAGCTGGGGGCTGAGCATCATCGCAATAAGAGCAAAATTAGGGTTTTGGATGATTTGAATGCTTTTCATGTTCTTAAGCGATTGCATTATAATATCTGTTGATGGGATTGTTGTATCAGTTCCCATTGTTAAGATTCCTGTTTGTCTTGGCTTTGTCTCATTATAAGTGCACTCAAGTCAGCACTTACCAGCGAGTTTATTGAATCAACGTCTCCTTTAGATCAGATTAAATAAAATGAATAATACAAAAGCTACTGATTGCTACAAATTGCTGAATACGCATGTAAAAGAGGACACGTGCATGCATTCGACACACCTCTCACCTTTTCTGAAAAGCTAAAGATGTAAAGATGTATCAGCTGGCTTGTCTGTTGTAGAAAAGCTGCACTGTTACATTTCTTGAATAATTAAAGGGCATTGTGAATAATTATGTTTCTATTAACCTAGCACAGGGCTTGATTAGATGGCTTTATATCATTTTCCAATCTCAATACATTGATTTGGTAAGTGGCGTTAAAGTTATGTAAATATGAAAGGTCAATAAAAAAATAAATGAAGGTGTCTTTCTGAATACTTGTCAATCACAGGTGCTCAACCTAGTTTAATCACATTAGATCAAATATCATGTGCATCTGGCTACAGAGCATGCATCTATTTTTCTGAGAAGACACGCCTGTCATCGGTGAGTCGATACAGACTAGAAGGGCAGCCAAGGGTATGTCGTGCACACTCATAATGCATATAGTTAATTGTGATTCAAAACACACACTTAACGACTTGACAAATGGTTAAGCTCCTGTGTCTGAGGTTTGGGGACCTATTCCCGATGCACACAACATTTTATTTATCATATATTCCTTATTGATATGCTGTATGCCTTCAAAGAAGGAACATCCACAAGACTGCAACCACACTGCCAAATCAAGTTGTGCGATCTGCATAATATATCATCAAGGTTGTGACAGACATGAATTAGTTGTGGTGGTGTATCCTGGACCCAGGATACAGGCCTTTATCTTCAAACCGCTTCCTTCTCATCTGCCCTACCCCCTTCCTCTCCTCTGTCACTGTGGAACAGAAATGAATGCCAGCATCTTGCCAGCCATTCCAAAGCTCTACGTTGAGATATCCTGCTTCAAAGGCATGTATCAATGCTGTCCACTCTCACCTGTTTTGAACTTCTTTTGATAAGCACTTCAATGCAAATAAACCCACATCTGGGCATGTAAACCAGGCATTGGTTGATGTTGCTGGCATCATTGAAAAATGAACCAAATCACAACATTAGTGTCTGAAAGATGTTTTCCTGCTCCACAGTGTAAACTCTCTTCAGCCCTCATTGACATGTGGAATATAGGCTGAATTATAAAAGCAGGTTTAAAAACACTTTGTATCAAGGCATGTTTAGTCTGCTGGTATGTTTGAATGCTGATCTTCCTAAATGCAATCAAGGTGCACATCATGACAATTTGAATAACAAATGTGAATGTCAAAGTGAAACACGTGATTATGTCATTTCTGTCAGCCATTTTGAGTCAACCAAGCTTAGAGACAGGACAGAACAGAATAAAGACAGAAAGAGTTTAGTGGGATGGAAATACTGAGAAAATTGGTAAAATGACTGAAAAAGGTCAGAAGGAGAAGCAGAGGACGAGAGGAGGATGACAACAAGAAGGAAACAAATTATAGAAAGAAAAGTGATTCACCAAGATCTGCAGTGGCCCAGCAGCAGCCGTCACTACATTTGTGCCACACCCCACAGCGCCACAACTGAGTCCAATGAGGAATAATGAGCTTTAGAAATCCACAAAGGTCACTCACTGCAAGGATCTCCCTTCTCGCTGCAACCAATCAGAAATGCCACCACCAGAGCTCAAAAAGAAAATTCAATAGTAAGGAGATGGGGGTGAAAAAAAAGTATTAAAAGAAACCTTAGGGAGAAGAAAAGCAGAGCCGAAGACTGAAGAAAATATTCACCTTTAACTGACAACCTGGGAGCAGAGGAGCAGCAGGGGGCTACAGCGGGAGATGAAAGGAGAGAACTGGAGAGGGAAGGAAGAATGGAAGGAAATAAAAAGGCGATGAGAAAAGGATAACATTGATGATGACACAGGGAGAGCGTGTACTAAATGGAAGGCAGAGAATGTTGAAATGAGACAGTAAGGCCTTAGTAGTGGGGCAGAGAGAGAGCGAGAGAAAGAGAGATGATAGGATTGGAATCATTAGAGGGAGAGCAGGGCAAGAGGGAAAATATGCTCCAGCCTTAGTGTGTGAAAGAGACACACAGAGCTTCTTGAATCCCAGGTAAGTGTGCTGGTCATCCACTCCACACCCGCTCAAACTCAGTGGGAGGAAAGAAAAATAGAGGGAGGAATGAATATATTATCTTTATCCAGCAATATATCATTCAGGAACATGTGACACTTAATTGTCTCACTTGAACTTTACAACGGTTGAACTATTCAACACCATAGTAATGCATTTCATTTTAATAAAGCCCCTATACGCAATTAATGTACAGTGCTGTTTCTGCCCAGCTGTGAATGTCCATGTGGCGTGCATTCCTATGGCAGCTAATGCGGTAGAGTCCACATGATCAGAATATATAATACCTGGAATTTAATTGGAATGCAGACCGTGTGGATAACTGCACACTTTCTCACATTTTGCATGTTAAGGCTAATGAGCTTGGTGGTACCAGCAATCCATTTGAGAAAATGAATAAAAAGTATGGAATAACTTAGCATCCAGACTGGGCAGTAGTTTAAGGCACTTCCACATTGGCTTCACTTTTCAGAACCGGAGGTTGCTGCCTGATAATAGCACATCTTATATTTGTTATTCTACCAACTTTGGACTGAGCCAGGCTAACTGATTCCCCGTTTCCAGTTTTTATGCTAAGCTAAGCTAATTTCCTGCTGGCTATATGACCAAAATTTGATGGATACAAAATATTTCATTCCTTTGTGTATGGCGAGCAATCCGTTATTTTAGAGCCCAGTTCGGAGCTGAAACAATTCAAATTTATTCAGAAAACGATTTGGGGAGAAATCGAATGTGTCAAAAACATTTTTACAGTATGTAATTTGGAAACTGTAGGCAAAGACCAGTGACTGCCCAGTGAGTGGTGCATTTGTCCAATCAAGTGTTGGAAGTGTTCATTATTGATGAGTGAGAGACGGGGAGAACTGTCAATTATCTATTGCACTGCCTACTTGAGTTGTTTGTCTCGAGCTAAGTCATCCATGGCACAGCCAAACCAGTGAGGGAAGCAAAACTATAGGGAAGGCTCTCCCAGATCACCTCTCTGCTCTAACTCAACAGGCCTCCGCACCAACAATTCGTTATGCTTATGACACGACTCAAATAGATAAGTTGCACAACAAAACTGCACCCACAGTGCAGAGTTTTTTTCTACATGCATATAAATGTTGCTTATTTAAACATAGTAGATTATTGACAGGATCTGTCAGTAAACTTTGGCAAAACTTTTGGGTAGAAAGTTACACTTCATTCAGTATGTTGCACCCAGGATGATTCCAATTTGCCTCCCATCCCCACATAACTTTGATCAACCAGATGAAATTAAGAGACATTATATTGCATAACATTAAATGTAGTGGTACTCTGCACAAAAAGTAGCTATAAACGAACATTACCATTCAAAGTGTCAACTGCTCACGTTGCTGGATGTGATGATGTACAATAGAAATAGTTAAACCCCCAACCAGGTAGGAGGAAGAAAAGAGTGCTCTGCCTTCATATTTGATGTAAAGTATGACATCAATATTAAATGAGTGTACATTGCTCATCCTGTTTGCTGGGGCCATTTAACCGGCTGTGCTGTTTCAATCTCCTTTACTCTTGAACTCTGATTCAACTCGTTTCATGTCCTTTGTTCCTCTGCCTCCTCCGGAGAGTGTTGTACTGGGTTATCAGTTGACTCATCATGTACATAGTTAGAGTGAGTAGTAGTTAGTCTGACTACTTCAATCCCTGTTTGAGATTTTTACCGTTTTAAGCTTCCCCTTCACCCTCACCCTGGAAAATCTGCGATAACAGCGATTTGTTACCTTTGTACTACTTGGCATTGAGGGCTGCTACTTTTCGCCTTGTGAAGTTGAGGTAATTTAAGTCTGGCCTGAAAGGCAAGGGCTGCCTCAGCATACATTTCAGTAGTGACATGCCCTCTTCATCATGCCATGCTGCTGGCATCAAAAAAACAAAACATCAAAGCAATATATTGCTTCTATAAAGAGACAGTGTCAGTGAAATACTGCCACGACTCTAAGGACAAGATTGTCAGTTTCTGTATTGTAATTTTGGTTTAGTCTCTACACACTAGGTTTTTGGGGATTTGTGATATTGGGGTATGAAAGTAAAATTGACTTGAGGTGACATGAGGGCAAGGGATGAATGTCCAGAGGAGACGGGGAGAGTCGTTAGTGAAGGTTATGTCTATTAATAGCGGTCGCTTCATTGCTAAAACTTGCAGAATTGTCTCACAAGTTAGATGACCGAAATAGCAAGATGCCAATCATTCACAAATTCCCCGTCTAGCTCTCCCTTCATTACCTGTTATTTTCCTACTGTCAACTACAGGCATAAAAACACATAGAAAATGCCCCCTAACATATAGTACAATACCAGCTAATTGGGCCTCGAGTGCATCTTTCTCAGCATGCTGAAATTCAAAACTCTTGATGGTATATATTTTATGACTTGAGTATGCTGTTACTACCACAAACGTGTGTAACTTTATACATTTTTTTAATGCATTGATTGACACTCGAATCATTTGGGCATAAAAAAAACAAAATCAGTCAATTGATCATAGTTTTAACACAAAAACATTGGGGGTGTGTCTACAGGGTCGGGGTTCTTGATATGCAATATGTGGACGGGTTTAATACATATACACAAAATGTATAATTTACAAAATAGGTTACGTACTGAATGAAATCAAATGTCAGGGTGTACAACCTGTTTAGTAAGAAGTGAAGGAATGGGGAGTGGAATAATAATGAATAACTGTAGATGGCAAAGTATGAGGATACACACTGATATATGCTGAGGCATGTACTGTCCTCCAATTGAATTCAGGATGACTTTTTCCTATGCTGCGCTGCAGCATCCCTAATGATTCAAACCACCGAAGTGCTTAGATCATCACAAGTGTGCTTTTACACAACGCACTCATTCAAAGTTTGCACCAACTAAAAACACCCACGGACTACATGAGTCGACACAACACTGACATACAGGTTTAAAAAAGATCTTCTCTGAGCTGTGAAATGTCAGTATGAATGACCTCATAGCAAAAATCGAAAATATGAACTTCTTTAAATTACTTTACACTTACCGCAGGTCACTCTGACGGCATACAAGTCGACGAGGTCTGTGTACTTGCACTTGGAATTATTTGGAAATGGTTGGGTTTAAGATCATTTGCCAAGTTTTCCTATGAATTATGGTTAAAAAAAATAAATAATAATAGCATCTTCCATGCATGTTGGCATAAATTCTACAACTCTAAAATTTTGGATGAACGCCACTTTTCCAAATGATAATCCCTCGTTTGGTGTATGGACGATGGTGGTGTCACATAAAACTGCTTGGTTAGGTTTGGTAAAAGATGGGTTAGAATAAGTATTTAATGTGTAGATTACATAACTTGACGTTATTTGGTCTGGTTGGTTAAAACATCAGCTGAGATACATTTATTTCGAAATTGAGCTCTTTAAGCTTGTCTGAGATGGTGGAAAACCAGTTAAGGTCACTAATTTAAGCAGCTCAGAGATGCACACATTTACCATGTAGTCCTAATCTCCTTCAGAGATTTAATTGAGCTTGCGAAGGGATCATTACCACTAGCAGTGACGTGAGCATTCGCTAGAAAACATGCATCCAGAGCATACATCATCAGGCACTGAGGAGGTGTTAAGTAGACGTGCATTAAAGCAGTTCTTTACATAAATCAATACACCACCTCCTCTACCTTCCTGTTACAAATAAGCAAGGCATATCTAGCAATAGATATATATTCAGCTACAGCATGGGTGTGGAGACAGTTTTCTGTAAAAATGAAAACCTCTTGGGCAATTTCACTTCAACACATGTAAAAATTCTTATTTTTTTCTTTTTAACTTTGTACATCCTTTTAAAAAGTAATGTACAAACCCCTGGAGTCCCTCAGTGGTGGTATTTATTTTCATTCAGAAGAGGTGACTTTTGCCAAGAGTTCCCTGGGTCAAACTAAATCACATTGCAAGCAACTCACAGAATTAATCAATTTCCAATGTGACTGTGTCATGTTTCTACTATGCTATCAAAAATACTTTTAGTATAGTCTTCTATGGAGGCTTGGCTGTTACAGTGCTTATTTCTGTCAATTGGCATAAGAAAACGTTTTTTTGCGTAAAACTGAAAACATGGGGAGGTTAGTAAATGTTCGAAGCTGTGACTAAAGGACTTGTCACAGAAGTTTATAGTTTTGTTTCAGTTGTATGCAGAGTGAGTCAGTAATCACAAACATGCAAACAGACTTACACATAAAGCTACCTGTATGTTCAAAAAAACACGTACTAGTTCAACTGCAAATGTTGGGAGAAAACATGTGTAGTTTAATTATACCAGCATGCAGGAACATGCATTATCACCTTGGAGCTATTCATCACAACTAGGGCACATCCAAAGAAAAGCTGTATTTGTGACAAAAGGATGTGCATACACAGACGTAGACCCTAGTACACACACATATTATCTCACTAAGCAGAGAGGGGTGCAAGAGAGTGTGTCCAGACCGAGCCGTGACAGGTCAACCTTGCAGAAGAAAATTTTTGAAGGAAGGAGTGAAATAAATAGGACAGTTACGTAAGGAAAAGAGGGAAATTAGCCAGAGGACGTCACAGCACTTAGCCTCGGGGTTGATCACAGCCACCACACACTGAGATATAAGCCTTGGAGAGGACAATAAGGAATACCATTATCTGACAAATGGCCTCCGCTACAATGTCATTGTAAACTAGGCCTATAGGAATCAGAGGGTGCGTATCAACACATGGAAAGGAATAACAACAGCCTGGACATTAAGACTAATGCTTCCCAGTGATAATCCCTTACTTCGTACTTTGAAATGATCATTAAGTTGCACCACTCTGATATAAATGGGACATTTCAGAACCTTCTGGTGACGAGCGGCCCCCATTTGGGGGCTCTCGGGCTCAGAACCCCTCAAAATCAAATGCGGAAAATAGCATGATTATTAGCCAGTAGCATGTACGTGGCTACTTTTTTTTTTCAATGAAAGAGCAACGTATGGGCAACAACATCATATAAGTCACTTCTGACACACTCCCAACACAACTATAGGGTACTCACATAAGCAGAAAAATATCGTGGCATAAAAGCACCAAATCCTGGCCCGAAATCGGCGCTATGAGTACAGTAAATCAATGTTTGTACCCTCATGCTAACGGCTACCAAGTCATGCAATGCATTTATTAGCATTAGCACACGTGGCGGAACACGTAACTAACTTCTGTTTTACGATCCGTAGAAACACTAAACGGTTGTGTGTGATCAAACGTACCTTCGTGCTGAACTCCGCCGAAAAAAATCGTAGGTATGCGCCCAAGTTTTATGAAAATATGGATAATAACGTCGCCGAATTTCCGTTCCAAAGCTGTAGTCATTGTTGCCAACTGCATACTGTTGACTTCCGACTTGTTTCCAGAATAAGAGCGGTCAAGCAGGCTTGGGCGAGTGGTCAGACTGCCTGCGACCGGAAATTTCCGCCGGGGTACACGCGTCACTTCTGGCAACTTTATTGTATGAAAACTTTTGCCGATCGCCACCAAACTCGACACAGGTCTTCCTAAGCCTGTGACGCTTCTAAGGAGGGGTTGTTTTTTGAAATCGACCGAGGATAGGCTGCCATGCAGCCACATACACACACATGAAATGAGAAAATCCTACAGATGACAGCCAAAACTGGCCCTGATGATGTTATGAATATGAATATGATTCCTATTATCTGTATTTGGATGTATTGAATCATATGAGTGATAAAGAAAGTGAAATATATAGTTATATAGTGTATAAAAGTACAATGTAAGAGCTGCAACAGCTGGTTCGAAAATGATGACCTCGCCTGACCGCTTTGTACTAAAACCTCTTATTATTCACTTTATTCCACTTTATTCGACTTTAACCTTTTTTTAATAACTACTGATCAGTTATGCTATGACTTGGGAAAGTTTTTAGGGAGCTAGCTGCATTATTTCAATAACCTTTTATCAATGAAAGTGCATTGTTTTCCAGGCGAAGCTGAATATTTTCAATTTCAGCTGTGTAATGTCTTATTTAACTATATTAACCAGTAACATATACAAAATATTTACACAATTCAACACATCTCACAAGTGTTACCAGTATTCTAGCATCAAAATTATTAAAATAGACCTTGTAGTTAGAGCTGGAGACTCACTTGCGTATGGGTATGCAATTTTCGCGCAGAGGGCTAAAAATAGGGCTAGGGGCTGTAGTCACCAGAAGGTTAATCTATGCTTCTATAATCCTCCATTCTGTACTAGAGGCTCAGAGCTCAGGCAGTCTCACTTAAGGTTGGACATTTGGATAAGGCCAGCACCAGGCAAAATCATTTTCTCAACTTTCAATGTCTTTTTTTATGTTATCATAAAAACCTGCTGATACACATAGAATATTGAAGAATAACACTGGGCAGTAGAGGCCCGGTGATATCTTCACATTATTCAGGGTGCCTCAGTAGCCTTGTTTACACATACACACTCTCACCCTTCAGTGATAGCCCTGATGTGGGATTCATGTTGTCATTCGCACCTATTGTTTACAGTCGCCCGCCTCCTCTTCTCCATCCATATGGCTGGTCCCCTTGTGTTGCAGTATTCTCTGTAGCCTGTAGCCTCTCACCATCCTCACCTCCTCCCAGCCTGCCTCCTTTCCTCCCTCCACTGACTTTTAAATGAGCAGAGCACCCAATAGATATATCACTAACTCCATTAAGCAGACACTGTTAGCCTTAAGGTGCAGCCCCGTGTGTGAGCATGTGTGCTTCTGTATATGGATGTGCAGTGTGTGCATATAGTGAGAGAAGGGAAGAGAAGGAGGAAAATGGGCAAAGAATGGAGGTAAGGAGTATATGCAATGGTGTTTGTGGATTAACTGCGTGTGTGGGAGGGCTGCAGTACTGAGGTAAAATGTGCAAAGATTGAACACAAGCACCCACGGTCCCCCTCCTCAATTCGTCTCAGGTGGAATAGCCATTAAATGAATGACCTGGTCTTCCCGCTTGCATGTGTGTATGAGGCTGTATGTGTGTGTGTAAACAATGCATGTGGGTAGATAGGAGCACAAACAATAACCTCAAATAATGTAAAATATTACATGAAAGATGAGTAGGGATAAAAGACCAGACAGAGGTAAGACCGTATGAAATGAAAATGAAAATGTGATTTACAGAACACATCAAAACAGCCCTAGGTCTAGCTTTTACACATGAATGAATCATATTTGTCCGTCAAAACAGACATAACCCATTAGTTATGGGTGCTGGACTGGACGATAATCATCTTTATATGTTTCTGAGGATTCCTAGTATACGTACTGTCTGTAGATACAGGAAGAAGCTTTAACAATATGGAACTGCAGCAGCAATGTGAAAAGACACACTCTTTCTCCATGCGTCACAGATCACCATTAGTGCCACCACCTCACCTGTTATCTCAATGGTGGAGTCAGATTTGCTGGAGGAACTCTGAGTAGGATGTGTTTAACTTCAAAGTGCTACATTATTTGGATGTATAGGAATCATCAAACATTCTGCGCTTTAGCGAGATCAGGTGCTGGTCTTTTGGTTGTATTTATCAGCGGAGCTGAATTGGCTTTCCGTTCATGAGGTGTTGATTGACTCCACACTGCCCTTGTTGCATTCTACCACAATCACTTCACACTGTACTTATCTGGCATTGTTATTATGTTAGAGATTGTGTGTGTGTGTGTTTGTGTGTGACATGAAGTAGAATTGTTGTCCCTTGTAGCCACAAATCCTCTTTTTCTGGGTGTATTCTTGCCAGAGGGTCATTTGAAGACTTTCATTGGTGTGACTCACCAAAAACAAACTTTTTAAAACATGGATGATGATTTAAATACTTGTTTTTTTTTTCCTGTTGTAAGGGCCCAAGGTGAGCGAGAGTGCTAATGCACCTTGAAGTGTCCTGGTTAAAACAAACCCGGAGGAAAGGTATTTGCGTTCACTTCGTTTGTTGTTTTTGTATATGAGGCAGCATTTCTGTGTATTACTGCCTATATATTGTGAAGCAAATGAACAACATTTTTTCATATTCATGTGTTCTTGGTTTTTTAATGAGGGAGAAGGAATAGATATACTTTTTCACGAATTGAATTATTGTAGAAAAAAAAACGTATCAGACACAAGTTGTTGTTGCAAGCAGATATTTGTAGTATGTCATAAATTAATGTCTGGAGGGGACCTTTAAATTATGTTATAGCAAATAAACTACCCAACTTTCAGTTTCCCCTTCACCCTATACTCACTACTGTACTTTTTAGGAAAGTACAGTGATAGTGAGGCAGGGGAGGAAATTAATAACATTGAAAATGAACTTCGGTACGGCAGAAAAAAAGTGTTTTTTCTCCTTCTTGTCCAAACCTGTGTGGCCCCGCAGTCAGTCACACACAAATAGGAGGGCAGAACATTGGCTCCACTTAGAAACCGACTCAAGCACAAACCGGCTATGTCCAATTATGGGAGGCACAAATTAAAATTGCAGTGTAAAAATCTCAGTCAAATTTAAATGTAAAACTTGAAACCAGGGTGCGTGGAGCATTCTAATGAAGCCACTGAAGGGGATTAATATGCAGGGTAATTGCCGGATATCTCCTTTCTCTCTAAAGCCCTTTTTTAATCAACAGTCAACTAATTACTTATCCCAGGAATGTTAGGAATAAAAAGCTGCTGGTTTCAAGAAGATGGGCGGACAGAGAGATAAGACAACGTGGCCTTCCCTGCTGTCCATTTAAAAAAAAGGGAAGAAAACAGAAGGAAACTCTGCTCTGAAGGATGCAAGAGCCGAGGCGAAGCTGCAAATTCTGGGCCTCTGACAACAGCTTAACAACAGCTCAGACACAATAAATATCTACAATCCCTGTTTTGTTAGAGGGCCTCTGTCCAGCTCTGGGACCATTAAATCGTTCAAATCATTTTCCCCCTATATGGCACCCCTGTGCAAAAGTGTCATATTACCATGTTTGCAGGTCTTATGAAACTTTGAAGCTCTTTTGGACAGCAAGCTCTAAGTCGATCTGTTTATTCCGTTCAGTGTTCCCAACACTGTAATGGTAAATTATTTTCATATCAGCCTTGGAAGCTGACAAATCCCTCTAGAAGGAAGACACAGTGTGAACTAACACTGTCTGGAGCAGCAAAGTGGGCTGAGTTATATTGGTCAGCCGGCGAGTTAAGGGGTACAAGGCCTCTGCAGTGCACTGACAAAATTTGGATGGCCACAACATGTTCCTGGTAAATTATTAGTGCAATTTGTATCAGTGTTGTAAAAAAAAACAACGCTTTTTGAAACAAGTCAAATGTAGAAAAATGTGTGAATTAAATATTTCGTGAAGAAGTTAGATATTAGTACCACTGAGCATCGCATCCAATGGCCCAGCTTAAAAGTGTGTTCACTGTGCCAATAATGGAGGGTTTGCAGTCAGAGGTTTAAGCTTTTTAGAGCTAATTAAATACATTCAGCCATAGATGAGCACTGTCTATGGCTGAAAGGACAGACATTTATAGACACACAAAATATAAAAAGGATAAGTAGTGTACTTAAAATGACAAATAATTGTTATTTTCAACCTGTGTGGGATGGTTTCTAAACACTAAATCTCCTGGTTAATCTCATTGACATGCATTAACCACCAATTGTCCTCAGTGTGTCCCTACCTAGCAAGTTGGGCTAAATATTCCTTGAAAAATGTCACAGTCTAATAGATCTCTTTCAAGCAGGACTGATTCCGCCTAGCTGTTCAGTATAAAAGGTACGGACACGAATGCGGGGGGAATTGTTGTCCCGCCCCTAAACCTGAAAGGTAAACACAGCGCTACATTGATGTCTGTGTATGAGGGAGACCAAGCGTGTCGTGAGTACACACACACATACGTTTGTTTCAAGGTAAAATAGAAAAGCCATAGTACTGGCAGATCTTCGTTACGGCAGTATTGTGAACTCTCTATGTAAAAGGGGCCATGGTGAAGCTATGGGGTGTATCCACCATCAGGTATGAAGAAGCAACATGTGAATACAGTGACTTTGGAGTTATGGGGAGGAACATTGCTCTCGGTACGCCTTCAGCCCATCAAACTCTCAGTAAGACGTCAAGCAAGCAGAACCCCAAATTGTTGAAGTAACAGAGCGTTGATTTTTAACTTTAGACGGGTTCCCTTGCGACGTTTTGGGGTAGAAAACAAACCGTAATGACTGACAGCTAATGAGGGGATCATGAAAAGTTGTTTTTGTGCCGTACACTGCTCAAATCGCAAAAGTAATGGGTGGAAAAAGTTTGCTTTACCAAGATGGAAACCTCCCTGTTAGCTCAGACGACATAATTAGCTGTAGTATCTATAGCAATCTGGTCCTGGGTAGAGTCCTGGGTTTTAATAAGGTGGTGGATAGTTCTGCACGGAAAATGCAGGAAGAAATGTCGAATTTAAAACAGCTCATATTGTTACTGCACGTTGATGGCTAATTATTCAACACATTCTCACTCCCAACTCGTCACATATGGACACTTGGTCAGGACGCCTTGCCGTCACATTTTAACACGTTATTTTGAATATTTAAGGGGTTTTGCACTTCAGAATCTTTAATCCATTTTACATTAAAGTGAAAGTTGTAACGTTTTATATTTCAAGGGATTATTATCTGTTAAGAACCAATTTTAACAAAAGCATACAGTGGATCCAATAAAAAGCCTAAAGGCAGGTTTAATATATAATATATGTTTACATGACCAACCCTTCTATCCCCTGCAGAGTCAGTCAAACAGCCTGCAGACTAAGACTGCATATGTAAAGTGTTACCAAAATGGCCACCAAGCTAGCTGGCTTACAAAGCTAGCTAGCTTGTACTCATTTAGACTTACCTTCTCTCCTTGTTGAAATTCGATGACAGAAATGTGCAAGTTGAAATTCAGAAATTCGCAAGTTTGATGGTGAAATTCGCAAGTTTGACGTTGAAATTCGCAAGTTTGACGTTGAAATTCGCAAGTTTGACGTTGAAATTCGCAAGTTTGACGTTGAAATTTGGAAGTTCGCAAGTTGGACTTTTGACATTACATACATTGAATGCATACATTCATCACATTCATTCCTGTGTGTCATACCTCAGGTTAGTGGAATGGAGGTATGGACCCCAGATATCTCGGGTCCCAGCTGGTGGCGTCCACCATTGGACCATCTTCACAGCCTCTCAATGGAACAGAGACAGAAAGATGAACAGGCTGAAGCTGCAGAAACCTCACCTTCATTGAGCTGCAGTGAAAAATTGTTCACTGGCGTAAACCTATTCACAATGCAACATGATCTCACTGAAACCTTTTCACACTGAAACATGTTCACCAAAATGTTTTCACACCAATTCTTCACAGTGATCCTGAAAGCATGTCTCTGAGTTAGCTCAGCTCTTTAAGGTGATGTTCTACAATTAGAAGGTTGAGTGTTCAAGTCCATCCTGGAGAATCTTTTTTTGTCTTTATAAAGAGATTACCAATTAAAACCTCTTAAGCTCGGAGCCTATTTGTAGGTCTCTGCTCGAAAATGGCATAGCCCTACAAAACTGACCATAGTTCTGTAACTACAAGGTCGATTTTAATAATTTTTGTTGATATAATCAGATCACAACACGTGTGAGATTGTTTAGATAGGTAATATTGTGTATATGTTGCTGGTTAATATAGTAAATGAAGACATTACACAGCTCAAATTGAAAATAATCAGGCTCACCTGGAAAAAAAGCACTTTCATTGATAAAAGGTTATTGAAATAATGCAGATAGCTCCCTAAAACTTTCCCAAATCATAGCACAACTGATCAGTAGTTATTGAATAAAGGTTAAAGTGGAATAAAGTGAAGAATAAGAGGCTTTAGTAGAGAGCGGTCAAGCGAGGTCATCATTTTCGAACCAGCTGTTGCAGCTCTTACATTGTACTTTTATATACTATATAACTATATATTTCACTTTTTTTATCACTCATATTATTCAATACATCCAAATACAGATATTAGGAATCATTTTGAGATTCATAACATCATCAGAGCCTGTTTTTGGCTGTCATCTATAGGATTTTCTCAGTTCATGTGTGTGTATGTGGCTGGATCTCAGCCTATCCTCGGTCGATTTCAGTAAATAAGCCCACATTCGACGCGTCAGAGTCTCAGGAAGGCCTCTGTCGAATTTGGTGGTGATTGACAGAAGTTTCAACCAATAAAGTTACAAGAAGTGCCGCGTGTCCCCGGGCGTAAATTTCTGCTCGCAGGAAGTCTGACCACTCGCCCAAGCTGGCTTGACCGCTCTTATTCTGGAAACAGCTTTGAAACGGAAAATCTGCGACATTATTGTCCTCATTTTTCATAAAACTTGGCCACATACCTACGATTTTTTTCGGCGGAGGGCAGCACGAAGGTACGTTTGACCACTCACAGCTGTCCAGTGTTCACACGGATCGGAAAACCGAAGTTAGTTACGTGTTTGGCCACGTGTGCATTTTCTCCACATGGAAGGGCATCATTTTATCACAATTTATCTACCATAGGGGCATCATAGAGGGCACTTTTGCATTGTTGCATGTTTTATTTGGTGCACTGGTCGACGTGGCACTGACATGAGTCCACCAGTGCATGACACTGTCTTTCTCTGTCTTTCAGTGGCTGTGTACCACTACTCGGTAAGCTGATCCAAGTGCTGCTCATCCATACACACCATCACATCCAGTCAAATCCAAACAGCAAATCAAACAAGTCATTTCAACCCTTAAAAACTCTGCTGTTACAGTTCTTTAAATAGCAGTGTTATCATGTCTCCGTTATATTTTAAGCATTCCTCAGCATTGCCCACGTTTGTTTACTTGGCTTGCAGTTGGTCTTTTTTTCCCATTCACATCATATCGGAAAAGAAGCGGAAACATGGACTTCTTATTGTGACGGCTTGAAAGCATTCCTCTGTTTTACTCACTGGAACGCCCACATCAAAATTCCTTTTTTATATGTATGAATTTTGTGTATGAAATCAAACCAAAAAAATTGTCTGAGAGTGAACATGACAGATGATTGTGAACGTTCCAACATTTTTTGATTCCTTGTTCTCTTGGGAACAGACATCCATTAGTTCTGATGCCAAAACAACACCGTTCTCACAATTATTCTATATTCATCCACACAGCTTTAGTCATCGACATATTTGTGCTTCTCTGACACCTGCATGTGAGCAGGTGGTTTTGTCTGTGTTGTTCGACAAGCATCCCTTCTCTGCTCATGATGTACTGCTTCATTTGGCATGTACTGTACCGGAAGAGGGTAGCGTACACCCGAGGTCACAGATGATTGGTCATTTTCAATCTGAATTGCTCATACATAAGGGCATTGTTAAAAGTCAGTGACTCTTGGACTCCTGCTATTATCACGCCATACGTGGTAATAGTCACGTCGTGGGATATCTGTCTTTGAAATGACAGGCCTGATGGTGCAGTATAGTCAAGGTTGTGGCATCATGGATAATCAGCATGGCAGATTAAAATGGACTCTAGGCCCCACTGTCCATCGTTCATTATCACATTTCCTTCAAGTACACTGGTGGCCCAATGGTTGGTTTCATAGGCGTCCAAGGTTTATGGTCATCTAAGTTGTAGTTGAAGTTAAATCCACATCTCCTGGTCCCTAACAAGTGTCCTCCACCACTAGATCATCTTCACAGCTGACCAAAATGAAGAACCAGTGATTGATCAGATTGAAGCTGCAGAAACTTCATCTTCATCAAACTGCAGAGAAACTAAATTTACAGGCTGAAACACTGTGATGCTTTGACATTAATATCTCATCTCACTGGCATCGTCTTTTAGATAGCTCAACTGGTAGAGCAAGTGTTCGCTACAGTTAAGGTTGCTAGTTCAAATCCCCCTCTTGCCTTTCTGTGCTTTTGAAGGAAACAACCAATTTAAGCCATTTTAAATGTTCTAATCCATACGCTTAAACATTTACATTTCAGCAGTTATGTCAGTATAAAACAGCGAAGGTTGTTATTTTAAGATGTCCTCTGTATGTATGTAATGTAATGGACATTAACTTGTATTTAGTACGTTGTATGGAGTTAAGTGAGCCATTTGTCATCTTGGAGTTGAACCAGGCATCTTTGAGAAACAAGTACGAGACGAAAAATGTGCGCGTATCTCCTGCGCGAGTGACAATAATGGGAAAAAAAAGTGTAGTGTGATTGATTTGTGGCTGCATACTGTTTTGCTGGTCGTAGTTTAGAGGTTAAGCAGCATGCTGATTTCATTCCTACTGTAGTCAAATTGTTGACAGTGAGGATGATATTTTTTATCGCGAGTAAATCTTGTTTATTGATGAATTCAGACCCGTGGCATGCTCTCTCCTTGGTGATGTTGATGTTGTTGCCGTTTGACAAATTACTGTGTGGATTACAGCCTTGTATGGCCTCTAGTTTCATGGTGGTAAACTGGTAGTAAAAGTCGTCCTAGGTGTGTTGACCCTGACGTGTGTGTTTTATGAATATTCTTGCCCACCCTGTTCGGCTGCTGCTGCAGCACCTGAGACTGGGAGATAAATCTCTTCCCCCGTTATCTGAGGAGACTCTGGGCAGCAGGCACATTCCATATCATAAATATGTAAATGTCGGATATTCTTTGTTAGGTAATAATATTCACCTCATATTATATGATATGATAAAATAAAACTAAGATAATGTTGGGTACGCTGAGGTACACAAGGATTAAATACAACAGAGCAGTTAAAGACTATATATCAGTATTTTAAAGTGATAATAGAAGTTATGTAGCAGAATGTGATATTACATTACAGTCATTTAGCAGACGTTTTTATACAAAGCGACTTACTATTCAGATTCTATCACATTCACCGTAGGCACAGCTACGGGAGCAATTTTGGGGTAAAGCGTCTTGGTCAAGGACACATCGACATGTGACTAGCGGAGCCGGAGCCGGGGATCGAACCGCCGATCCTCTGATTGAAGGACCGCCCTGCTCTCCACTTAGCCACATATCGTCAATATGTGTTGCTGTACCTTTAACTAATTGTAAATTAGGGAACTGTGCCTAATATTATTCAGGATTTGAGCCAACATCCTTCAGACTGCACAACTGTTACTCTACCTGGACACAGTGAGTCAGTGTGAACATGTTTCAATCTGTAAAAAACTTGTTTGTTTCTCTGCAGGTTGATGATGTTTCTGCAACTTTAAATCTGTTTCTTCAATTTGTCTTTCTCTCTCTGGTTCTCGCTGGTCAGCTTTGAAGATAGTCTGGTGGTGTAGAACATCAGCTGGGGACCCCGAGACGTGGGATTGATCCTCTACTCAGACATCCTCAAATGTGACACGCGTGAGTGGGTGCAATGTTGCGTTGTGTGACGGTTGACTGATCAAGACTGAGCACTGCACTTGTGCAACCCCCTGCTGTGTTTAGGTAACAAAATCAACTCCTTGGTCTGGGTTAATAATAAGTGGCATTATTCAAGTATAATAGTTATGAGAAAAATAAGTAAACTAAGACTTCTGGGTTTCACATGGTACACTAACAGCGGTCTCCTGGGTGAAAGTCTGGTGTTTTTAGACCCAACTCTCCACTCTGACCCACTCCCAATATAAAAATGACTCGTACACCCTTCCTGGCTCACAATTAAATGGATTACATACAATTTGATAATGTGGGTTATGTATGAATTGTAGTGCATCACTTTTAGTAAGAATAGCTACAAAGAGTTAATGAGAACAGCCTGATGTGTGTGATGAATGTGTGTGTGTTTTTTTTGTCTGCTCCAAAGAACAAAAACAATACATCTGAACTTGCAAATGTTCACCATCTACTAATGAGGAGGGAACAGAGAAACAGGTGAGCCCAGATGGGTCAAGCAAGCCAGTGAATTAAAAGTGCCACAGAAGGCACGACTGTTCTCAGAGGTTGAGTTGAGAAACACACAGAATTTTCCTGGTAATATCCGAGAATTATTCCGTATTACATTCATAATATTTAGCTAGTGGAAATATTTTTTAGGCACACTTTATTCTGTCACCAGCAAGTGAACATTTTTAGCTTTGTGCGTGACAATGTTGCGACCACAACATAATTAAATACAGTCATACAGTATAAACAGAGTCGTTATACATAAATGCAAAAGCTTGTTTTTTTTTTCACGCTGTACCAGAACTTTCATAAAGGTGTGTGATGCCAGGAAATCTTTGTGACGACGCAGCGCTTGTGCAGCGCTCATTATTTTGTCAGATAAAGCTTTCCCTGCGGGGATATGGCAGCTGCCTCCTGCATTGCAAAGTGGAGCGCTGACAGCTGTGACATCAAATCACTGTTTGAAAGCGCAACTCATCGCTACGACATTGTGGCATCATGAAAAGGAGGCCGTACCTGCTAGTCTCGGTGCAGCAGGCTTCACATGGTGACAGCCCGCTGCACCAATCTGCGGCATGAAAGGGGTAGGTGGCAGGTGCAGGCTAAAGGATCTGTGGCACTGAGAGAAGTGGAAACGAGGATGTAAGACGCATAGGGAAAAGGAGTAGAGAATGTGGGAGGGCAGAGAGGAAGTTTGAAGTATGACATGGCACCGGGGGAGAAAGATGTCAGTGTAAAGGCAAAACAAAGGACAGAAAACAGCAGGGTTACAGCAAATCTGAAGTATGAACAGACTGACAATTATCTCATTTAAAACGAACTCCGTCGGAAATTAATATTCTGCCCATATTCACATTCAGTTGCAGAGAGGCTGGGACCAGTGTATCACGAGAGTCAGACGCTTTGTCTAATGACTGGTTCAGGCAGGGGTTCAAAAAGAGCTGGCCCTGCTCTGGTTAACACATATCATGCATCTTGTCTCCTAAACAGAGATGTATCAGTTTTGTGACATCATGATGCCTATCTTTTCGGTACAGAAAAAAAACGTTTGGTTACACTGGTTCGGAAAAAGCGCATGTATACGAGGTGTACGTTTCTACATTTATATCGTAGTGCGGGTATTGCGCATGTGACTTTCAAAGAGAACTAGTTTGTATGAAGCCAGAAAAAGTGACTCTACTGCTCGGAGTGTGCGGTCTATCTTCTGTGCAGCTCTGTGGTTGGCTTGTCTAAAATGGTTTCGAAGCAGTAGGGGGTCCCAGGGAATAGTATACCCTTGGGTGCTTTGCAGACGTTCTCCCCTAGTTTCATGCAGTTTCCCCATGCTGAGCTCATTCACCCAACTCAAACACTGCCCACAATTTTCAAGTCAAGAATACGACTCTGTCTGTTGATTGAATTTTTTTTTTGTGGGGAAGAATTTGATTCCCCAGCTTCCCGGATGAGTCACAGGTTACATCGAAATCATTATTCTCGGCGGATGAATTCTGCAGTATCATGCTGATTTAACAGACCTAGACAGGCCAACTCATCTGCAGCTGCCCTCAAGAGAAACTGCACTGCCAGTTTCTGGTGTACAGCAACATTTTCCCACATCGCCCCTTCCTTGCTCAGTGAATACAATTCTCTTTTTGCATATCGTTTAAACACATCGTCATCCCATGCAACAGTTGTGTTCTCATATACTGCACGTGGCGTACAGGTGGTGTCATAATGAACCTACTCAGTGAATAAAAAGTGTTTTTCCAGAGGCATTAGATTATTCATTATAATGGCTGATCCACACGCAGCCAAACAGATTTGACGGCGAGCGTGCTCTCATCCAGAGGATTTCACTGCAAATTGATGTGGTCCCTTTTACAATGTCCCCGCCGCCTGAGTACTGATAGAGCCCCAATAAATCAAGGCAATCACAAAGACTTTGCCGTAAATCCCACCGGGATCATAAATGTACAGCATCTAAATGTGTCTGTCCACACTACCTGTCCCTCTGTGTCTCGCCCTATCTGTCTTGATATTACTTTCTTTTGTTGTTCTTCCTTTTCTCCCTCTTCTTCATCTCAAACACTCCCATGACGACAATGATCCAATCATCATTTAGAATGTACTCGTCGTGCCGATTTGTGCCATCACAGTAAATGTTCCCGGGTTTTCTGGGTGATTGGGCCAAATTTCTAAAGGGATTCGATGACAGTAAAATCATTAACGAAAAGAGGATTAGAATGTGCAGCGTTACAGATTGTCATGTTGGACTTGTCACTTGTGGGACTTGTTATACCACTTTGACGATGTAGTCTGCACGGCTCTCATACTGCGGTTACCACTGATAACGCCGTCCTGACCCACGGCGGCGTTGTGAAGCATAAAGCCCCCCAGGTCAACACTGTCAGCTCTGTAAACACTCTTGCTGCTGTTTGCACTGTTCTTGCTGTTAGCTCCGATGGCTGCCTGTCGCTAGCGCAGTCCTCGCCATGTTGAGAGCCGTGTGGGGGCAATCCCTGAATGCTCTGAAAACGTAGCGTCTTAAAATTAGTTTTTTTTTTTTAAACACATAACATTCCCAGCGATGGAACAATGGGGCTATTACCACAATTGAACCAGCAGATAAAGAATCATTAACGAGTAGATGTGCACAGGAGTGGTGACCGTGGTCTCCAATGCCTCTACGTTCCATTGTAAACTGTTGAAATATAGAACACGCTAGCATCCCCACCAATAGGTGATCTGTTTATTGGTGATGACTTACATTTACTTGTCATAGTTTCGCCACCTTTTAATTCATGGCTAAGTCTAATCAAACACTGGCGGATGGGTTGCATAGGACCCCGAGCAGTCCGTATGAATTACAGGGATATGCAAACCAGTTCTGACTTTCACGGTGGCTGGGCCTTGAGTGGATATTGCTGAAAAAGCAGTGCAGCTGCTTCGCTCGTCTATTTTTGCAAATAAATTGTCCCTTTAGGTCACAGAACTCCCCTGAGCGACATGTCTTTATGGAGATGACCCGTGCCGGCTGAAATATTCCAGACACTTTTAGCACCTCCAGTCTTCCACTGTGAATCACTGCAGTCAGCATTTAGCAGAACGTCCTGCTGCGAGGCCAACTGCCAAGCACATTTATCACCATATCGATGATATTGTGCGTTCCTGTAAGTGCTGAATGCAGGCGCTTTGGTACTCACTACCTCAATGCCCAGAGGTGTAACAACCTCACTCTAGTATTATTTAAAGGCGCTATAGAATGTTTTTTTTCCTGTCAAACGACATTAGTGCAGTCTGCTTTACATCTGAAGCTAATAGTGGTGCGGAGCTTGTGTTGACCAGCAGGTGGAGAAGTTTTCATGGACTGTTCTACCCTCCGGCCCCCACCCCTGTCCCTCCTCTGTCTGTCTCATGCTGCCCCTGATGAGAGGAGTTCCTGCACAAACTTCATTCCACTCCACAAAGGGAGAACACATGTTGGAGACTCACCGGAGTTAGGGCAGAGAGAGCAGACAAACAACAGTCTGGACTTATTTCTTGTTGTTGGATTTCTTCTCTCAAGTCAGGGTCTGCATGCGTTTGTCTTTGCTTCAGAGTGTATGAATGTTAAAGTTTGTGTGTGAAGTGTGAGTGAAATTCGAAGTGCTTTTAGACATGGAAACATCCTTTGCTGTGAGTTCTCTTCTCCTGGCCCTGCTTCTCTCTCTTCATCTGCACTGCCGCCTCCTTGTTTGGGCCGCAATGGACTCCTGCTTCGATGAGGAGGGCGGCCAGAGCCGTTGCATGCCCAAGTTCGAGAACGTTGCCTTCAATCACACTGTGGTGACATCCAATGTGTGCGGCTCCCCACCTGAGGACTACTGCATGCAGACCGGCTCGACGCGCTCATGCCACCACTGTGACGCTTCAGATCCAGACCGGAATCACAATGCCATTCTCCTGACAGACTTCCACAGGAATGAGGAGCCCACATGGTGGCAGAGCCAGTCCATGTACTATGGCATCCAGCACCCCAGTTCTGTCAATCTGACCCTCCATCTGGGTAAGAGCACATCAGCACATCCATAGTTCAGCCTCAACCTCCAGAACTCTTCGGTTTGACTTCCCTCCACTTGCAGTGTTTGTGGCCAGGCTGAGTGATCTAGGCCAAGCATGTGTGTCCTCAGGGTTCAATTATGGTCTCTGTTACGATAATGTTGTATATAATGTCCTATTTCATTTTAAAGTACTTGAAAGCTCTTCATGTGCACTGCATTTGCTGTGTCCTGGAACAAAATATGATTATCAGTAATATATTTAGCACTCCACAGAATGCAGGTGGTTTTTTAGTGGTAAAGAGCCCGGCGATGGGATTTCACATCGATGCATGTTAGAAGTATAGCTGAGTTGAGGTTTCAGCACTTTTTTCACTTTTCTTTTCTTTGCAGCAAGTATCTCAGTACATTGCTTTGAGTATACTGCAAGTCCATTGACGTGGAAATCTTTAATACAAAACAGCTGTGCTTAACAAACACATTATTTGTATTATTCAGTCGCTGCTCTGAGCTGCCTTCATAAACACACACTTTGGCCCAGACATGGCTTAGACTGGGAGTGTTTGCGAGCATATAGCCACAAGGGCATGTCTGAGAATTTGGTTGGATTTAAAGTGGATGAGAAAGACACACACTTGCATCTGGCATGCCTAGATTAGCAACTGACTGATGGTTCAGTGCTGGCCCTAGTTTACATTTTAGCCCACGTACCACCATGGGTATTGGTGATGAACCCATCCGAATCTGGCTGCCATAAGCTGACGAGGCTTTTTTTTAGTTGGGCCAGAACTCAGCTAGAATACAGCCACCACACACAGCCTTCATAGAAGCATGTAGCACGATTTGGACCAGGCCATGGCAGAAAATCAACCTTTTTGTAAACATTTTGGATTGAAATCCACATTTGACATTAGATCACATTACAAATTCAACATCTTCTGCTGCAGGCTCCATTCAATGTTTTCATCTTAGCAATTTTCAGGTTTAACTGCAACAAATATACAGTGCATCGGGCTGAAAATCAATGCTAAGCCACTTCATTTTTTTCAAAGATATTCCAGGAAATAAGCAGCTGATAACCTTAAAAAAAATGCCCCGACTTCGGCAGGAATAAGACTATGATAAGGAACCAACTGAAGTTATCCAGGCATTTACATAAAATGTATTTAGAATTCTAACGATACGTTTACTTTCTAGCCAGGTAAATTTCATTAACCCCCTAGCCAGAGACACTTTTGCATAGCCAGGGATTTGGTCAGCAGGTCTACTGTCACTTGAAATTATGCAAATTGTCCCTTTACTCTGGGGAAGGTTGTCTCTGAACTTTTGGAGACAACCCCTCAGCTATTCATTTTAAACAAAGTTCAGCTTTTGGAGTTTTTGAAATGTTGTCAAACGCCTGTGGTTAACACACGGTCACTGTCAAAACTCAATTAACCAAAAGATTACAGCTAAATATCTAAACAACAAAACAAATTGTCTTGGCTGGATTGATTTAGACCAGCAACTTATTAACCAAGAGCTCTTCGGAAAAATGTGCAACTATTGTACCAATTGAGAAGTTTCTGCCTTTACAAATTTTCAGTGGTTTTAATTGATACAACTTATGATACAGTAAGCATGAGTGCATTGTTAAACGGAGACCTTTGGGCACATGGGGAAAAGATGTTGATCATATTTGCATTATTGTGTGATATTTTGTAAAATGAGCCAAACTCTTAAAGACAAAATCATTTGTTGTTGGCACAAATTATGTAAACATAATGTTTCTCCAACATGAAGTGAATTCTGTGACATGTAGTTTAATTCAAACACTTTTCTTTTGTTCTGCATTTGAAAAGCTTGAGTAACAGTTACTCATACGCATGTCCAGGGAATTTTATCTGGGCCAACTCTCCTTTGTTTCAGATAAGGTTGAGGCTTTCTTGTTTACAGTAAGATCAGTAAAGAAAAATGTTCGGGGTTAGGATTTTACTCATCGTATAGTGGGAGAACCATCTGGGTCTTTGCAGTTCAAAACAAATACGTAGCCGTGCACCACTTTTACCACGCTGCATTATTCCTGTGTTACTAATACAGAGTCTACGATTACCTCCTTCACGCACTCTTTGCCTTTCAGCAAATGCCTTTGACTTACTTTTTTGTACACCGTGTATATATTTGCATTTGAAGACATTTCTCATTTCACCAGAGACCAGCTTGAGCCATTAGCATCATTATCCCATTACCATGCTGCTGGAATAAGTAACAGACCGCATTTGTCACTTTAACTGAATTAAATTGTGGCGATTAATGTTACAAAGCATCTATGAAATTACCTTTCCTACTTTCATTTGTGTGTGTGTGTGTGTGTGTGTGTGTGTGTGTGTGTGTGTGTGTGTGTGTGTGTGTTTAAAGGAATGTCTCAAGGGCGTACACAGGAATGTGGGCCCCTCTGAAGAATATTGCTCTAGGGCCCCTTTATTTATTAAACTAAATGAATACTAACTATTCTTTTTTCCGGTAAAGAGTACATCTAATATATTTAATTTATTCTCGGTTAGAGGTTGAAGTCAGCATTTCTTGTGGCGCTAAAGTTATCTCCTCTGGCTCTGTAAATGTCAAACACTATACAATAGAGTCTATTACCAAATAAAGAGAACTCAGAAGTGGCTTTCCTGTAACTTGCAACAGGCCGGCTGCTAACAAGCCGGCAGTCCCACAACAAGAATAAACCTTTTCACAATTACTCCTCCATCTAATCTTAAAGAAATAGTCCTACATTTTGGGAAATATGCTTATTGGGTTTCTTGTTAGATGAGAAGATCGCTACCACTCTTGCAGTTGTCCATTGAACATAAACATGGAGCCAGGACACTGTTGGTTTAGCTTAGCAGAAAGAATGGAAACAAGAGTAAACAGGTAGCCTGGCATTGACCAAAGGTAAAAATAATAGCACCTGTAAAGCCCACTAATAAAATGATATAATTATATTTTGTTTGTTTAATATGTTGTGTTCTGGACCACCACCATATGGCAGCAACACACAAATGTTGACAGATTATCAACCTTCTAACTCTGGGCAAGAAAATTTATTTATTTTTTTCCCAAAATGTCAAACGATTCCTTAGTCGTGAGAGTGGGCACTTGTTAAATAGAAGAGGGAAATCAATCAGCCTGAACATAGTTCATTTTAAAAATGTTCTCAAAGTCATAGCCAATTAATTGTGTCATCAGACGAATGTTGGTCCCTGCTTAGACCGTGTGCAGGGTGAAAAACTAGGAAAACAATACACAGGAATTTCTGACAAATCTCAGATTGACAACTCAGATCAGCGCATTGAAATGAATGTAGAATAATGATCTGTCCAGGTTGTACCCTCATTTGGCCCAATGTGAGCTGGGATAGACTCCACCCCTCCCTGCTTTGTACAGGATGACTTTATAGGAATTAGTGGACGGGTGGATGGATATCCATGGACCCCTCATATTTTGGATCGGAAAGGTAACTAGATTAGGTTGAGTGACTGCTTGTCTAATTGGTAGCAGCAGTTCGTTGAATTAAATGCAATGTAAAAAGGTAGGGCTATTTGAATATCACCTTAAACCTGTAATAACTATTTCTGGCCACTTGGGGGCAGCGACAACAAGCTGTAAACACAGACTTTAGTAATAACCTTGATAAGGTGAGCTTGTTAGCTAACAGTTGCCGATTTACACTTCCAGTAACTGTTATTTACGGAGCAACATTGCAGAGTTGTGTTTTTGGCTACCAACCTGGCGGAAGTTCGATAACTTCGAAGTTCGAAAAACTCTCTTTTAGTTTTCCTTCGTTGTTGTTTATCTCCACAATGTCCAGGGAAATATCTGGCTCTTTAGCCGCTAACGTTGAATGCTGAATGCATAGAGTGGGATGGAGGGTTACTAGCTAAAAACAGCTGCCTGCTGTGACCGGAAACGAAAACGAAACGGAAAACGAAGAGAACGTGTTTAAAAAATGCTTTCAAAAAAAGAAGCTCAGTAGGGACTAAGGAAACTTCAGAGTCATAGACATTTTCAGAGACATTTTCTGGACAGTCTAGATTTCTTCCCTCCTCTTCCTCTTCTTCCTCCTCTGTACCAGTGGAGTGGGCGCTGCCCATCAAAAAGCCCTTCTTCAAAGGGACAAGAGACGGGGACAAAATGATGACAGAGGTTGAAAATGTCAGAGCTTTGACCGTTGCTGAACTGTCATATCACGTGCTCTGATAGCGAGCATGGCTTCCATCAACTGGAGATTGATTTCCTATAGCAAGCAGATGTCTGGCTGTGTTTTGAGGCTTTGTTGTTTAGAATATGCCGTTCTTTTAGAGAAACCCGCCAATGTTTGCTGCTACAGAGCTATGTTGTGCGCTGCCTGGAGGGTTTGTTATTCTTCAGACAATCACAACACACACACGTCTGTCTCCCTCAGACTAAATTCACCTTTGCTCCCCTCTCCCAAACATGTGTTTTACTGGACCTGATGCATTTGAATGAATCTAGCCGTCTTAAAAGATTATGTTTTCTTAACAAGCAATTTCATGTAAGTGAAAATCCCGGAATTTTGGACGTGTGGCATCTCTGTGGTCCATGTGAAAGCTCTGTGATCCATCTGGGTTGGTGGTGGGGGGTGTCTTTGACCGTTGCTGTTTTCTTTTGCCTCTCCAAACAAAACAAGCTCTCTCTGAAGGGAATACAGGCAAATGCTGGGATGATAAACACAGCAGTAGGACGCAGGGACACACATTGCAGCCAGGTCAGACTGGTTCTCCGAAAAGACTAGAAAGAAGACGGGGGGGGAGTCGGGCTGCTTCAAGGGGAGTAAACAAAACATAATGAGGAAGAAGGGGGTAGAAAGGAGAAAATACTGGGCGGTGTGCTGGTAAGGAATTGGGGTCAGGTTTTTCCCACAAAGACTTGTTGAGATACACACAGACCCTGCAGCTGGTTCTCATTCAGTGCCATCAAAGACGAGCAACATCCTGTCTCGGATGTAAAACAATGATAAAAGTCTGCCACAGTTGGCATGACGCTCTCACGGCCAGAATATCGGCGTGCTGTATGAGTCACAACTCTCCGTAAAGAGTTTTATTCTACTTAATACGCAATCTTTGAGACGCAGCATGATTGGAAGATAAATCCACTCATCCGTGTGTTTGCTGATCCCAAAGAAATCTCAGCTTGGAGTAAACAGATTGTAAATATTGAGTCTGCGGTACTCGTGGCGAGTTTAGTCTCAGCCTGTCTCGGTCTGGGCAGATGAGAGCAGCTGCGTTAAGTTGACACTAATGACTAATAAGGAACTAATAAGGAGGGTCGGACGCTGTGCTTCTGCATCTCCCAGCTTTTACTCTTAAAGTCGGTGTCCAAACAGTCGTTTTATTGGGGGGCTTGTGCGCAACACGAACAGCTTCAGTCGGATTTGTGTTGCCACAAGATTCTGGATCAGCCCTGAAACGTTACACCATGCTGTTCTTCTGGGTTTCCAAACTAACCCTCAAAGACCTATCGCTTGGCAAACAAAGACAGGCTTCTGCTTCAAACGGAGCTGTCCAAACTGCCAAAATAAACGTGTGAATTCAATCCTAGGGCGTATGTTATCTATAGTATGTTGTTTTGCTTGGTTTGCGATTTGATATCTGAAAATCCCCTCTGTTGTGCCCACATAAACTCTGATGAACACAAAGTGTGCACTCCTGAAAGACGATGAATCACGAATCATTACACATTATGCATAACAACATACAAATATCATTTGCAATTACTCTGCATTTCGTCACGGGACATCCAACAAATGTTTCATCTTCTGCCTCTTTTATGTTTTTGCCTCGGTCCCAGCAGGGCTGAGCTCACCTCATGCAGGGAGTAAATGAAAGCTAAATGATCTTCAGGCTCCTAAAGGAAAGATACCATTAGAGAGAGCTGCAGAGACAAGAGACAGAGCTGCTTCGATCTGGCTTGGCAGAGAAAAGCAACAGATGTCATTATGGCAGTGCCAGCGGATGGCATCCCTCTCTGAATGTGCAGAGCAGCAGAGACTTAGTATCTAATGATGTAGAAAAAATCCCCAAGAGTGCAATGAAGACGCCCGTTAAGAGAGTTCCTACATGTTACTTATCATTCTGGTGTCAATAAGACTTCAGTTTGTGTCTGCCCAGTCAAAAGTAAAGCTGCTGAATCTGAATGTGTGCTCATATTCAGGACGTATAACTCTGCAAGCCTCCCTGATACGGCTCCAGGATTACAGTTTGAAGTGTCCACAGTGAGTAAACAATGGGAGGGAATGACACACTCGATCAAAAAGAAGCACCGACTCTGTTTGCCCTGAGATTAGGGAAGAAGATGCCATCTTTCCTACAAAACCAAATGAGGACAACAGCTGTGTTGCAAATCGATGAAGTTCCCACTTTCGTTTTCCACACAAGGAGACATTATGAAGCAAAATCCCCAAATAATTCCTGCCATCTGAGTAGGCACAATGTGAAAAAGATGGCAGAAGGCATTCTTTCCTAACCTCCCCCCCCCCCCCCCCATTACCTGTGAGACTGATCCCTCAACGTATTACACCTTCAGAAAGTACTTTACAGGCTTTTCTTCAATTACAATGCAACACCAATTACATCGCAATTTAGTCGGATCTGCTAAATCCCCCAATACCAACTCAAATGGAAACACGGCTATACGCTATATCTCCTCGTCTGCAGCGGATCTTCTTCCATATGAGATTGGAATCTGAAACCCATTTTCCTTCTTCACAGATTGAAGGCAAATCGCTGTTTTAGGTAGAATACAAATCTATGAAAAGGTCTCCCTTCTCTCTCTGTCTGTTTCTCCCCTTATAAACAAATGGCTGATGTACAACTAAAACCTCACGTTTGGTATATCAATCAATGATGTTTAATTCTATGCCATACTCAGCCCCCCATGACACTCGTTAGTGTTTTGCATCTTTGACTAATCACTTTTTTTTCTATTGATTACATCTGTTGCTTTTCTCCAATCAGACTACATTGTAAGTGAGTTGACCAACAATTTCCACTGTGATTTTGCACTCTATTGGACTATTCTGTCCTACAGTTATTATAAGAAAAAAGAGACATTTAGTCTATTTTCCTTTGACCTATGTTTCACTTCTGGGGCCCATTATAATCTGGATAATGAGAAAATAATCCTGGCTATTCTTCTACTCCTGCAGGAAGGACATTCATTTACCTTGCATAGAGGCACGGGAAATTAAGCCTGTCCCCCATTGTTTTTCTTCTTTCTATAATGCAATTATGTCTTTTTTTCCCCCTTTGCTCCCGGGCCCTAAACTATCACCCTGCAGTATTTTTCTCTTATATAACCAGCCCTGATCTAACTGTGTAACTACAATGGATCTAGTTCCAGCAGTAATTCTTTTCAACGATTCCATTCAACGCTAATCATGTCTGTTTTCCACAGGGAAGGCTTTTGAGATAACCTATATACGATTGAAATTCTACACCAGTCGGCCGGAGAGCTTCGCCATCTACAAGCGCACGGAAGAAGACGGGCCCTGGCTGCCTTACCAGTTTTACAGCGCCTCGTGTAGGAAGACGTATGGGAAGGATGCCAATGCTTACATTCGCCCAGGAGATGATGAGAGGACTGCTTTGTGTACGGACGAGTTCAGCGATATCTCTCCCCTCACTGGAGGAAACGTGGCTTTCTCCACGCTGGAGGGACGGCCCAGTGCGTACAACTTTGACCAAAGCATGGTGTTGAAGGTGAGGGCACATTTTAGTTTTGTGTGTTTTTAGAAATGTAATGGCTATGATTCTTTGTTATCCACATAAAGAATCATAATAACATTTTTACACATCACATATAGATAGCATGTTGTATCAGTGCCGTGCAACTGACATCGTTACCACCACCTGAGGTGTACACTTTTACAAAAACAAACGTGTACCAGCATGTCTTCAACACTATTTCCAAAGCAACTGAAGGGAATTTAATGTTATATTTAGCTCTGATTAACATTGATGAAGCTTTGGGAGGGCTGAGCTGAATTAATGGCGGCCTCTTGGGGGAGAGTCCAGGAGGGGTGGGCACAGTAAAGCGTGCCTAAAAATGAGTAAATATAGCACTTAATGCAGCCCCTCCTCTTTCTCTGACAGGGCTGTAAGTATGCATGTGTGCATCTGTCCGCCCTACTTCAGTGAAAGACTTTTCTGTGAAAGTACAGTATTATTTATCGGCTAATTGACATGAAAATATACAGTCGGAATATATGCAACAAATGCATTAAGTTAGCCCATTAGAGCAGAGATCATAAGAAGATGAAACGTGTATGTGTGTCCAGAAATTGTAGATGAGGACATGAAATAACGATGGTGCAGCTTCACAGAAAAGCCAGCCGATTCTCAATCACATGCGGAAATCTACAGCAACATTTATTCTGAGACAGCTGTTGATAATTCATCTTCAGGAAGTTTTGCGGAAGTTTTATTGAATTTTGGCGTTTCCATACTTTTCTAATGCGATACTTCAAAATGCGTGTAAAAATATATGAATGGAAGGCTAGTGGCGTGATTTCTTGGCACCAGAGACCAGAGGTTTGCATCCTGAGTGCTGCGTGTGATTAGGGTTCTGCAACAAAGGCTTGTTGGGGAAAGTTAGATAAAGATCATGGTTTCGATTAAATATTGCTCAACTAAAACATTCAGATTTGTCCTTCATTTAACGGTGGAGTTTTTCATTATTTAACCAAGAACACAATCGTTCTCCAACCATAAACGCGTGCTTTGAGTGCTTAAAAGTTACCATGAAATCATTAATATTGCTAGAGTGGTTATTAAATAAATGGAAGACCAATTCGCGAGAAACATTTTTCTTATTATGTTTATAAAAAAACTGCAATTCAGGTGACATTATGTGTCCCTCAAAAATTATTTGTAATACTTGCAATACTACAGTAAAACAATGTAAATGACGCATTATTAAGACCCTGCATGGCATCGTATTGACCAGGCGTCCATGCTCGTGGGAGGTAACCCGATTTATTCAGATCCTCCATCAACTGGCTATCTTGACTCCGAAACCATTCAAAATCGAATTTATTCTTTCTCAGTAAAAGTCCCACCACCACCTCCATAACCTGTTTTGCAGGATGTGGACAGACTGTATACAGGCCTCCCACAGCCCCGATGTACTCATTCTGCATTTTGCATCTTTCCGCTGTCCCTTACAGTGCTATCTGAACACTGCTATTTTTATTCCCCGTCTCTACAACAACAAAAAATCGACCCTACCATGTAGTGGACATACGTCTTCAACAATGATCTTCAATTACTTTAGGAACTATGTGCCCGCGATGATCAGTCCACAGACATTGCCCCCTCATGTTAGCTAATGACAACCTATTCCTCTGTGTGACCTTTCTCTCAAAATGCTGTGAGGGAATAGGTCTGTCAATGCAAGACTGCCACCTCTATAGAGGAAGCTGTCCTCCTCCACATCATTAAATAGGACGAGTAAGGTTGTCTTTTGGAGGATGTGTGGAGGATCTGCAGAGTAACCCTGCATAACCACAACCCGCTCCCAAAGACAGAAACCATCGTCCAAAACTTAATAAAGTTACAATGAGGGTTTTTTTTGTTGCTCCGCCTGTCAGTATATTTGCAGTGTCTACTGTATATGGCTGTTATAAATCTATTTAAAGATGATTTAGCTATAGCACACCTGGATTCCAATATTCCTCTCAGCTCACTCTTGATGTTTTGAAACTCAACTATGAAATATGTTCAATTCTCTGAATGCAACCTTCAATGAAAAACTGCTGAAGCAAACTGAAGACTAGACGCAGAGCAGATTAATGACTGTGTGCCATCGCTAGTGTTTTTTGATTTTTTTTTTAATCCAATCATTCCCTTTAACAAATTATATTTAGTTTGTGCACAAAAGATTTGAACGAACTACTTACATGTAATCTTCAAATACACAAATACACATTATGCCAGATTTGTAACTGATGAGGATTTGTTGTGATGCCATCCTTGTTTTATTTGCACTCTTAAACCTCACTAAGCTGTGCGATTTCAAAAGCGCAACGGTGTGATGCAGCTGACAAGCCCTTAGGGCTACATACGGTATCTCTGCCTGCACACATACCTTTACCCCAACCGCCTGCCACCCTTACACGCATGTGCCGGATGCTGTCTTCTCATAACCCTCCTCTCACCCCTCATCAACCACGGCACTTTGAATGGGTGACATCCCTGAAACCTCCCACAGAGTAGAAAGCAGCAGCTTTCCTCAAGAGTCATCCCATTTATAACTGGGAAAAGATGGAGGATGAAAATACATCAGTGGTAAAGCCACATCAGCTCTCAAGCATGAGCTAAGCTGCACTGAGGAGCAGAGTAAAGATATTTTTGCCTCACGTCTGCTATGTGAGGTCCTCTTGCGTCTATAACGAGTCAAAATGCAAATTCAATGCTCTGTTGGATTAGCTTTAGCGATGCTAGGGGTGGAGCACATGTGTGTGGCAGGCTACTGTAAGTAAGGCCACATACAGTCACAGGAAAGAGTAACCTGTACGCAGGACTGGATTGGGCTTTTAATCTGAAAGTCCAGTGTATCTATTCTTTTCCGTCTTGCTTGGACAACCAAAAAAAATGAGAGTGAAGTAAAAAATAACTATTCGTAAATCTATTTATGTTGCTGAGCAAAAGCCACTTGTCCCACTGTCAAAAAGAGGCCTCTCTAGAAGTTTTCATAAGCACAAGGATGTTAATCATCCCCTTCCTGCTCAGAGTGTTTTCCTTTGCTTCACGTCCTGCGCTGTTAGTTCTACATTTTTTTCTTTTGCTGCAAGAGCAGTTACAAAATGCCTACAAGAAAAGGTGGCAGCAGCCTGGTTTCGGTGTTCAGAGATTATTAAACTGTGCTTTTCTGATTAATCCCTTCACACTAGTCTTCTACCGCTGTGCTATTTGGGCCTCTCGCTCTATCTGTTGTATAATTCTGGACTCTGGAAGGCTGGGACAATAACAGACTGGAGAGCCGAGGTTTGTAGGACATACAGAACTGAGCCTGGTCTGCTGAGATTTTGTAAAGTGAGCATTATGTTTTCAGTTGGAAATACATGCTCCGTGCTTGAAAAGAGCAAGAAATACATCTTCTTACCATGAAAGGATTATGTGGGATTAAGGAATTAGGGGACTAAGGAATATGCAAAGGTGGCATTGGTAGAAACAGGTAGTCTGAGTCTGAGAGTCAACAACAGCATGATGGGAAGAAATGGTACTGTGGTCATGGTGAACTCGCCTTAATATCCAATGACCCCGTAGTCATTTAACAAGTCATGGAAGAAAAATAAAATACAATGTGTACTTGTACATGCTGTACACTGGCAAAGTGTAAAACAAGAGGAGGACATTTCGGGGCACTTCAGGCAGTTATACATACTCATCGTGAGGGTAAATCACTGCGTGAGTAGCAGTGTTTACTGGGCCTTCTACGATGTTATCACACCTCCGGGTGCAATGTGAGAGAATCCCAGAAAACACCTTGTTGTGTGAATAAACTGTTGATGTTCTCCAAACCAAATAATTCTATTTTCTTTGGGCTCTGAAAAACAGTATACATGCTAAACCATCAGCGTGTCGGCATTGTAATGGTGAGCACGTCTGTAGACTTTGTAGTTGACACTAAGGGGACACCACTGATCCTGCAACATTTGTAAAGAATTCCACTGATAATTTCAGCAGAAATAAAAAAGGTGCTTTAACACCTGTTGAACCGTTGACAGACTCCAGCGACTTCAAATTAGAGTTTTCAGTGGATCTTAAAGCACTTCTATTATAGCAACACCTCTTCTCATTCTGGCTTCTGAGAGGGGCAATGCTGCTCCAGTAAACATCCTTATGACTCAGTCGATTGAGGTGGTCGTGCTTTTTACACTTCAGAGGACTCATCCAAAAACAGTCTGTTTGGTAATCCAGGAGAGTTTGATTCCCGGGAGTGTCCGTCCACAGCTCCGAGCTGGTCCCCGTCTCTCCTTGTCCAGGTCAGCAGCATCACAGCGTTCACTCTCTGGATGAGGAACAGCAACAGCCACTTTTGATTTCGGTGTCTGTTCCTCAGTCAACATCTCTGTGAGCATTGTTCTATGTGGCACCACGTCGACCAGCCGAATGGGGTGGGGGTGGGGGGGATGAATTAATGCATTAGTCAGTATGTGGGGGTAGCTCAACGGTATTCTGTTGAAATATATCTATTTTCCTGTAGCTTATACATTTCTATTCCATTTGGCAGTTTTGCACTAAACATCATGTAATATCTATCCCGGGACATCAAATCTGTCCTGAGGTAAAATGTAAAATACGATTACATCAACTATTATCGTAAAGGGTTGAATCATTTATTGTTTTGTGTGCAAAGTAATTACGATCACTATCAAAAGTCCAGATCAGATTCCGTGTATCTAGATGTGAGAACTGCTGTCAACACATAAAATAATTATGTTAAGAGAAAAAATGTTTTTTCTTTTTTTACAAATGCGATGTCTACTGCATCAGATTTGAGCACTACTCCACTGAAGTAAAGATAAACATAAATATTACTCTCTTTTTTGCTGCATACACATTATTATTGAATTCATGGCCGCTGTTATGGAAGCTTTGCAATGAAAAAATGCATTTTACTCAAAACAACATAAATTAGCAGCTGAGTGGGTTGTTATGACATTTGCTTCGATAAAATGCGATAATTGCATCTTTATTTGTATTGTTATATAAGTTGCTGTCTCCGCAGGATTGCTCCCTTCATTTCAACAACTTAAGCCTGTGGTTGCTCGTGTTGATTGTAATTACTGTACAGAAATATACAAGCCAACTCCTTCCTTTCTTTTCTAGTCAGTCTATAAATTGGACCTTTTTCCCCTTACCTGTCGCAGTTTTGAAAAAAGCTTGGATACTCTTTCATAACAACAGAGCGTATTGTATTTTCACATTAACCTATTGAACCTTTAGAGGTTTTTAATTTCACGGTGAGGCCATGTAAAGACAGACATACGGGTGGCTGGGTGATCGGTAAGGAGGCCTTACAGTGCTTACATTAAGACCTGCCTACTAATGGTGTTGTTGGCTGGATTTCAGTATGCTTTGGATGACATCGACCCACTGATTGTAAAGCTGTGGGGGGATCAATAGAAGCCAAGAATACATAGATTGGGTGGTAAATCTCTCAGCAGACCCGCCAAACACCCCGTCTCCTTCACTCCACCTTCCCCTCTCTGCCTTCCTCTAAAACAACAAGATGAGAAGACCCGTAATTGACTGTGATCTGTATTCCCATTAGTATAAAAGGCGGATCAATTGCACAATTTATTTCATTAAACCTCTGATTCCCATTCTACTTTGAGGGTGATGGGACAGATGGGTGTGGTGAGCAAATATAAAAACCTATCAATGTCGGTGAAATGTTCAGAATATTCTTCTCCTTGCAGTGAATCATCAAAAAAAAAAAAGGGTGGCGGGGCTCTTCTTCTTCAATGACGACATATACTGGTTGCCAGTTGAGCTACAAATCCTCGAAAAACAAGAAGAAAATAGGCAACTCAATACAAGGGTCGAGGGTGAGAGCAGCACTCAATATAATTCCCACAACAGCACTATTTCTTGAATATAAAATGAAGGGTGTAAACAGGAGGGAGGAGAGGGCAATGGAGAAGGAGTACATGTAAGGCTGTTGGTTTTGAACAATCAATACAACCTATTAAACAAATCCAAAAAGCTTATTTTTTTATGTAGTGTAAATAGTGAATAGTTTACTTTTTTCCACCAAGGTAATCCACTCTGTATCCTGAATAATAGTGCATATCTAAGAAACAATTAATAAGACAATTAATACATTTCAAACAGGCTGTACAGTGTGTTGGTCACGTGTATCGGTGTACAGATTCTAGTTTCCATTTGAAGGCCTGCAGGCTACTTTGTTCGCTTGTTGACCTGTCGAGCTGATCCCAGTGAGTGTCACTACAACACTGCAGGCTTTTCTAGAACGCAGCGTTTTTGGCTCCAGGGATTTCCAGGATTCGTGGATCCCGCCCCCTCCGCAGCTTTTACTGATAACCTTGTGTGAACATTCTGTCAGTTCCGTCATGAGGGCAACATGATGCACAGATTTAAAAAACAACAACACTGTCAGTAACGCTACTGTAATTCTGTCCACTATTCTGTCATGATCAGCTTTTTGCAGAAGTTTGTGACTTTTCCTCTAGCGCCACCAGCAGGTCAACATTCTAATTTGTCCAATACTTTATCCTTACGGGTTATGAACAAGTACTTCCTGAAATAGTGACATTGTATCAGCCTCAGGTTTACTTTGTGTTAAGTGAGAGTTAACCAATCTTAGCTCACTAACAGGCTTACATTGGTCGAACCTTGTCAACATTACCTGCTTTAATTCAGCATGTCAGCCATGTCATTGTCGGTACATTAGTATGCTAATGTTCAATTCAGCTCAAAACCCCTGCTGTGCCTAAGCACAGCCTCACAGAGCCGCTAGCATGGCTCCACACGCTTAGTCTTGTTGAATACAGAACTCCGAGAAAACACAGCACAATACTTTAATTGTGTCACAGTCCAACTACGAGTCTGGCAATCTTACTAAATAGCCCACCGGCATGCAATCACCTGAAGAGGTCTTTCAGCTTCAGATACCTCCGCATTAAGTCAAACCTTGTGTGAATGTGATTATATTGCCATATACAGGTGATATTGGCTGGTTTTTATGTGGCTAATATGGGATAGTGCTCACGGGTGCCTAGTTATAAAAGTGTCGGTGCAAGATTAGTGACAGGCAAAGGGAAGTATGGCAGGAACTTTTTCGTTTAACGCCGGAGAGTGCTATTTCCTCCAGTATAGAGCCTTTAATCACGGGTAATAAAACTGCTCTTCTTACAATCAGCATACTGCCACGCCCCCATTTATCTTCATAAGAATATGTTTGCTTGGAGGTGTATAAGGTGCAGAGTAAGATAATGTTGCTGAATCCAGGATCTGTGCGTAAAATGTCCGCTCGGTTTAAGCACGGAATCGTGCGTATACCAACTTTCCTCATGTCTTATTGAGGTGAAAGAGCTGGAGAACAATCCGTAATACCGCGTGGTTCGGTGTCTGGGATTGAACTCTTGAATTCCTCAGAACACAAACCTCCAAGAGCTAAGCCCAAGAAGGAAAGATGTCAGTGTTCAGCCTCAGTCTCTGATTTTATGACTGTGTTGCTCAGGCAGTTTGTGTTGTGTTTTTCATTAAGTTGATGTAATCAGAGGAAATGCCCGAAGCACTCACTTTTTCCAACATTGTTGTTAGCAATATTGCATTTGACGTGAGCAGTTATCCCGCTAATGCACTAAAATCATACCCTGGAGGTACAAAAGAGGCCAAAGCCGACCATATTTCACCCGTCTGACTGACACTGTAGACCAGAGAAGAGGGACGCATTTAAAAATGAGTAGTCTTGACTAAGTCTTGAATGTGTGGTTTAGTTATACTGTAAAAAAGCCACTTCTCTTATAAACATATAGGTTTTCAAAATGTGTCTCTGGCAGATCATTAATTATCTTTTTCCTGCAGTGAGATAAAGATCGGCCATTTGTGTCAGGGGTTGAAATCACAGTCTTACCGATTGCCAACGGAGCATAAAATGATCCCTGTTCCTCTCTGCGGCATGTCAGTGTGCCATTTCCTCTGCATATGGCTCATACAGAAGCATGCATATTTCATGAGGCTTAAAACAGGAATTGCATCTCGCCTGTTTTATTAGCATTTTAATCCCTTTGCAGATTTAACGCTCGTGCCTCAGTCTGAAGAGCGCGTAGTTTCAATATAGAGACTTCACACGCTTCATCTGCTGCTTTTTAAATGTATCTCCTTGTCATTTTGAGAGGTCAAAGCTAAATTACATTGAAAAACAAAAACATCATGTGACACTTGAATGCACAGGTGTTTTTCGTCTCATGTATATGTCATCTGAATAGTGCTCTGTGGTATACCAGTCATTTAACGTGTCGCGTTTGCGTTGCCAAATGATTTGAATTTGGAATAAACAACACTCACCTTGTAACACGGCATTTAGATCGTTTTTTTTCTAAAAGTAATGGCTTACTTCAAAGTGGGCTCTGTTGTCAAGTTTGTAAAGCTCTTTTTTCAATAGTAACGCAGAAGATGAAAGCTGCTTTTTGAATTCTAATTTAATTTGTTCAGTCATCCATTAAAACGGTTTGTCTGTCTCTTCTGCCACCAGTCCAACAACCACCCCCCCATCCCACACACACACACACACACACACACACACACACACACACACACACACATCTCTCTCTCTCTCTCTCTAGAAAGCTGTGTGGCAAATTGGAGCTCCAGCGTTGAATGCCAATGAGTAAAAGGGGAAAAAGTACATATTGAGGCCACAGTGAGCGTAAGCAATTAAATTAAAAAGTTATTAACTTGAGAATGAGGGACACTGCTCTCTTTTCCGTCAGTGCCTGCAGCCAGAGGTTTCCCAGTTCAAGGAAACCGACTGAAGAAGACAGAGGTGAGGAGGGAGAAGGGAAGGAGACAAGACGTGTAGGGAGGAAAGGTAGAGACAGACGGGACGAGAGACAAGAGAGATTTTAGAGGTGGGGGTGAAGGTTATGAGCCCCCGAGCAGAAAAACGGTGTTTGAAATCATCCAAAAATGAGCCGTGTGCAGCCTTGTGCATGTCTATGTGCCTGTGCACCTGCTAGTTTGATCATTAGACCGCTATTGTCTTAAGCCAAGGACTGGCTCATTGCCACTCTCAACGCCTCAGCCTATCCCTAAGTCAGCATCATTGTAGCATTGTGGGCCCAAATTCCAAGGGAGTGAGAATCAAAGTTAATTAAGCTTTTGCTGTGGTTGGCAAAAATAATACGTAATGGGCTGACTACTAATTAACCCTAAGAAAGTGCTTCCTTTCAGTGCAGTATGTGATATTTGCAACTATGTCTGCTTTTCCTCACATAGTTAGCACTGTTCTACCAAGCACAGCTAATAGCTCTTCCATATGATAATGGTCTCGCACTCTATGATGAATGGAGGAGAGCATTGGCTTCTATTGTGCTGTAAGTAAGAACTTTAAAATGCAAACAATGCATTTAAGAGATGTTATCCTGTCAGTGTGTTCTAAAGCGTGGGAGCTGGATGTGGGACACAATGGTAATGCAGTACCAGTGTTCAGACTCCCCTCTCATTATGAGGGGCGAGAATGTCATGCATTTTAACGTTAATGATCATCAGTTTGTGCTTATCACTTTTTAAAATTATTTCACCAAAGGTCAGGTCACGTCCATTGTGACCTTCCCTTATTATTTTTTGAAATATAAAATTTTGGTCGAGATTTGATCACATAAGAAAAAAGAAAAAAAAGCCTCCCATAGCGTGGAGACAGACCGACTGCATAAAAAAAAAATATATAAATATATATTTCCTAATGGATCCTAAGGGATTCCCATTCACACCGAATGGTTTGCGGCAACTGATAGCACCATGAGCTGTATTTGCAACCATCATCTGCTCCGTTTTGAGGTAGAATTCACAAAATATAATGTGCTAATGATATTACAACCCAAGCCCTTAATTTGTGTCTGACTGCAATTATCCATGAGGCAAGGTATAAATGTATTTTTGAGGGGTGAGAGTCAGCGTCAGCCTGAGCCAGAGGCCTTTTCAGGAGCAGCTTGCCAGTGTGCCATTTCATCCAAACCTCCCACGGGCAATTAACAGAGAGGAAAGGGAAACATATAATCCCAGGGTTTTGGAAAGGAGGGAGAGGGAAGACATACTTTGTTTATTTGTTTATACAATAACCTTATTGTTCATTCATTTTTTTCTAGTTTGTTTTTCTCATGTAGTGGAGCTTCATTCATTTATTTATCATGACGCCTTCATTGCATCCTGTTATCGCATCCCAAATGAAATGAGTTGTAACGCCCCTTGTAGCCTAAATGCGCTTCAGTTACCAGCAACTCTCTGAAGATAATAATAATTCCACTGTAATGCGTGCGTCTATTAGTGTTGATCTTTGTGAATTGGACTGTTTGTGCAATGAGGCTCATTTGCATATAAGGGCCCGATTTTGCGCCAAATGTATGCATATTACCTACTTTAAATAAGTGCAAATAGCAGAGGAGCACTGACACACTATTTGCTTGGCAGCACAGTTAGGGGTAATTTAGAAAATTAGACGGTTTCTTTTTGTCTAATTTGTGCAGGTATGGCACCCAATTTACTTTCCACAGCGTTGCTTCTTTATTCAATACCTTCACTGATTGAAAACCTCACGTATTGTGCAAAGGGCATGTATTATCATTATGAGAACATGAGAAGAAATCATGGTTATTTCACTTTATGCCAGGAGTGCAGGCTGTGAGATAACCAGGCGCTAGAAAAGTACAGCATGACAAGGTAGAAAAAATGAGCATATCGCACAGGATGAGAAACATTTCCTGTCCCTCCTGTATTATCTTGTTCTGACCCCTTGTTTCTATTGGAAAGTTAAACCACACGTTCTATTGCCTCTCCATTTTATCAGCATGACTGCCCCTCACTTCACCCTAAAAGTGTTGCCTTGCAGATAAGTTTCCCATCCCGAACCCCACACATAGTGTAAAACAAAATATAGAATTAGCATCTGTTTTCCCCGGCAACTGCAGTGCATCAGGGTCATTCAGTGTCTTCCAAACCCCATTAGCCAGTGGAGCCATGTCAAGCAGGGGCAAAGTCAATAAGCAAGGGCCGGAAAACAATAGCACGCCAGCCAACGGCACTCAATTCTCTTGCAACACTGTCATTACGGTTACTACAAAATAACAGCTCCATAGCCCTCAATAGGCTGCTAAGGCACAGAACCGTCTGGAAATCCTGAAGTGCACTCCAGCTAGCGGAAGAGTGCAGAGATAAGGCTGGGAGAGGGAGAGAGGGGAAAAATGACACAAGGTTTCGGAGAAAGCGAGAGGGCATTTCAGGTAATGACACTAAAGGTGGGATGAATTACGACTGCCACCAGCTGGCCTAGTTAAAATTAAAATAAAAAGAATGTCCTCTTGCTTTAAAATGACCTGTTAATTAGAGGTTTTTATATGCTCTGCCACTCATTGCACATTGCAGTACACAAAACTCCTCTCTGGAAAGTCGTCTTTTTACTGACAATGCTGACGCCATTCATGCAAGGTTTAAACCAATCAGGAACACATGTGTGGCATATTCACACCAGATGCTCCGGTGAGGGGTTATGACCTCTTGATGCCCCAGCAGAACATCTCTCAGGACTGCAGGCAAAGACCCAGCAGGCGGTCTGAATCCCAAGACCCTTTACTTTGAAACAGGAGGACTGTAGTCACGCTGACAGAAGAAGAAAGCCCCTGAAAAGCAGCTCTTTTAAAGAGAACTTGGTTCTTAACTTTTACTGCATTGCTATTTTAAGCTGCAGAGAGATCATGTTCGGTAGCTGTGAAGAGAGCCTCAGGGGTCAGTAGTGTCACCTTTGTTCAATTTCCTGCTCCTAACCAATCAAGCCCCTTTCTTCACTTGCTAAACAGAGAGTATTGCTTTGCTTTACGTGGTAACGGCCATGAAGCTAACGAATCCAAATGTTGTTACATTATCTCAATGCTCATTATGGACTCTATAGATTCTGCAGAGGCAATGTATCCTAAATGAGCCAACCAGCTATTCTAGTGCTGTTTAGTCTATTAAACACAATCCTGTAAACTTTGCACCAGAAAGATCCTGCTAATGTTATCTTCTCTATACTATGAACAACTTGCAGACATTTAAAACTTGCTTGGGATCAATAATCCACGAAAGTTGACTCCTGCCAATGTTATTATTTCATAATGATAGTTGTCAGCAGGGACTGTTGACTCCAACAAAAGACCCAAGATCAGAGTGGGCTGCCAAAAGAGCCATGTTTGGTTATTGCAATGTTGGAGTATCCCTAAATGCACTTAACAACAAATAACAATACAAACAACAATACTGCAGAATGACACAACCCTTAAAAATGAGCCCTCGCTGCCAATGCAACCTCCAAAGGCTGCATTACGCACAGGCTTGCACCCGGGCACTGCCGGAGAGAAGGCGCGCAGTGCGTGGAGACACCAGCCTCAAAACACGGCCGTTTACGAGGAGAGGGTACGTCTACACTCGTACACACAGATTGATGAGGAGAGGAGACATCTGGGCATGTGCACTGTCCACTGTTGACCTGATGGTGGCGCCAGTTGAAACGTCTGGGGATCACCAAAGTGATTAAGATTCATCCTCTGGAGAACATGAATGTCTGTACATATTCCCCAAGGGCCCTGCTGCTAGCATGGTAACGCTGTGGTAGGGTATACTTTACATTGTGCAGTACACTTTACCAAATGATATAAAGCATACAGAATTTGTACTTTTAATTACTTAATCGGCTTAAATAGGCAAAAAACCCAGTGCTATCTGATGGGCTTTAGCACTACAAAGCCAAGCTGTAGTGTCTGAGAAAAACATGAATGGATGAACTCATCACACGTGTTTTTAAGTCTGAGGCCCATCCGTTCCAATCTCCTTCTCTCCCATTGCCACACTTCAAAGACACCTCTGGGAGAAGCTTCAAAACGTACAGCATTATAGACTTTTTCAGGACGGCCACGGAGTCCCAAACCAGCCAAGAAACAGACAGAAAGTTTCTCTTCGGCTATTTGTTTTAAAGTTCTGGAGTAAGAGATTCCTCATGTCATTTGTTCTCCCTTTACCTGGCCTCACTTTCATCTTGCACCCCACTATTGCACTTCCCGTTCGCTTTTTCTCTGTTTGCGTTATCCCTCTCCACTTTCTTCTCCCACTCTTGCTTCATCCTGTCTTTACCTTTGCAGTGAGCTCAAACAGAGGAGCTGAAATCATATCAGGGAAGGGAGCTTTACCATGTGCCATCCATTATACTGAAGTAGTGCTGCAGCGTTGTCTCTTTTCTCACGTTTTCTTTTCTTTCTGTTTCATATTTTGTCTTTTGTCTCCATTAATCCCATTCTTTCTTTGCCCCTCTTTCTGACATTAACTTAATTTCCTACACCAAACTCATTATCTCCCCATTACATCTGCTCTCTCCCCTGCTGTTACGCCATCACCCCTGACTCCTTTCCTTTGTCCACCAAATCTCCATTTCCTCTCTTCTTTTCTTTGCTCTGTCCACTTTTGCTGTCTGACATATCCTCGCACCTCTTGCCTTTCTCAACTAAAGCCCAGTTTGTGTCTTCCTCTTCTTGCATCCTGTCTGCTTCCATGTGCCTCCAAGAGTGGCAGCAGCCAACACACTGACTCAAGTGGATGACATCAAATGGTGTTTTCTAACATTACTCACCTTTTTGGTCCTTTTCTTCTTCCCTACCTTTTTTCTTTTCCAGGAATGGGTGACAGCCACTGACCTACTCATCTCTTTGGACAGGCTTAACACCTTTGGAGACGAGTTCTTTAAGGACGCCAAAGTGCTGCGATCGTACTTCTATGCCATCTCTGATTTCTCTGTGGGTGGCAGGTAAGAGACACCAGAAAATGTGCCATCCAGGATAATGTCACCCTGCACAGCCGACACCCTTTCTGAAATGTAAAAAATTAGTCACTTTAGTATTTTACCATGAGCATGGTCCCATGAAACTGTGGTTGAGTCAAAATAACTAATGAAAACACAAAAACTTAGTTTTGTTATTTATTTATTTTTTGCCTAAATCATTTTGGATCGCCTGCTTCCAGCTATCTCAAACGTAATCGAACACGAACCCTGTTTATTACTAAACACATTTATATAATACTAATTGGCTTTGCCAAATATGATTTGGAGGAAACACAACTGCTGCCTGAGCAGGTAGGGGTGGGTGGTTAGTCATACAAAGCGCAGATTTTAAGGCCAGAGCACGCATGCAGGGTTTATGTACATCTCGTATTCAGCTCGTGAAGAAAGTGTCGGAATGATTATGGATTATTGAAAAATCCAGCATGTCCCATCTGGTGTTTCAAGTTGGCTTTGACTTTTTCACTATTTAACCGATACTACAATCAGAGAGGGTAAGGCGATTAATCACATTTTATTTTCAATTAGGATTTTGGCTTCCAACCATGATGTCTTGTGTTATTAATCCAGCGCTCCTCTTTTTATTATAGCCGAGCTCTTTTGGGCTTGCTTGGCGGGTCAACGGTGACCGGCCCTCACCGGGGCCTATTTATTCTGTGGCTGAATAAATACAACCAATGGGTTTTTGATAAATTGTTTACAATAGCACATTCTTCAAGGATCTAGCCTCTTCATTTTTCTGTGCACAAAATTGATGCATTTTACTTTAAATGTACAACATATTTTTTTCTTTCTAAATGCATGTTTCCAAAGTCATCCAAAGTGGTTAAACATGACAAATAATCATTATTTCAGAGTTGACCAGAATAATCGCCATAATTGAGCAGCCCTACTTTCAGTATGAACATGTTGCATTTGCAGTGAACAGTTTGCAGAAATAAAATGAAATAAAATAAAATGTCCTTTTCCTCTTTAGAGATAATATTATCCTGGCAGTGTTACCTTTTTGTTCAAAACACATTTGGATACGTGCTGTATATGTACGAATATCACTTTTAGGGGACAGGGTTTCGTACCACATGGATACTGTATGTGTCCAAAGCACGACAAGCAATCAGCACCTTCCCCTGGAAAGCTGTTTGCAAAACTGATTAAAAAAAGACATCTTGCTGTCTGTCAAGTTGCCATTAGATGAGAATAAAACCAAGATAGTCGTCCGTCCTGCTTCCATTTAGTTTGCTTTATTACTCAAAGTAATGAGAGACGACGTGGTGCCAAGGACCAGGCTGCACTTTGGAGCTTTAGATGGAAGTAGACGATTAAGTAGTTGAGATGAATCCTTCAGACAGAATATAAATGTAATCTGACACATGTCATAAACACTTAGGATCACTGCAGGGACAGGACAAATTACCCACCAATGCCTTCACACCTGAGGGAGAGACCCACATGACAACATGTTAGCCTTGTGCTTTCTGTGTGAGTACACATGCCTTCACACCTCAGCGCTACACCACGCCAAGTCGGCCCGTCCTGCTCACAGATGCTTTGAAAGACTCCTCATGATTTGTATCGAATATCAATGCAACCATAACCAAACTTGGACTGCTACAAAGATAAATATGCTGGAATTGTGGTGGCTACAAAAAAATGGTGTCCGTTTCCTTATCACTCGGGTAAAACATGATAACTCAACATATTGTTTTTTGAACAGCACATACGCTGACTGTACAGCTCGGGTCACCTCCCTCACTTTATATTCAGTTTGAATTATCACCGAGCAGCTCACGTCTACTCTAGCAGAGAGATCTGATATGTGGATTGGAAGCACTTTGGAGTTACTAGGTTGTTGTCTGTCTCTCTCCGCGACAACAGCAATAACTGGGTCTGAGCCTCAGGCAAGCAAGCGTCTGGATCCAGGACAGCTGGCTAAATTTGACAGAGCCTGCCACTCAGCGACAAGTCCCCGTCCCCTATCACAGCCACTTGACAAAACCCGACGACGCTGCCAGGAAATATTACACACAGGAGGGCGTAGCTGCCACCGTGCTGCAGAGGAAATGATGATAGGCTTTCTACATGCAGTGAGAAAATAAATTAGCTTGTTGTGAAAAAAATAAATCCCGTATAACATTATCTATTTTTGGATAGGTGTGAAACCATCCACGAGTTTATTGAAGATGCTATGTGCACAAAAAAATATAGAAAGTAAATATAGGCATGCATGTCGACAAACACACACCCTTCCGCTCACATGCTCGATGCTGTGTCTTCTACTGTTGGACAGAGTGAGCGTATTACCACAGAGTGCGCAGTTGAATAGTGCAGTTGCTAAAGGGAAATGAAAACCCCACCTCATCTCGAGCCCTGTTTATGCCCGTTATAGATAATAGGAAGTGACAACTCCTTAAGGTTGAAACACCTTCTCACTTTGCCGTCTCCTCTGCCTTCAACACCATTCACTGTGTGCATTAGTCTGTCTATACTTGAGTCAGTGAGGAGAAGCAAAGAGAGAGAGAGAGAGAGAGAGAGAGAGAGAGAGGGGGGGGGAGAGAAAGGGTATAGGAAAAGAAGTTCTTACCTCCCTAACATAGCTATGTGCCTGCGTTTCCCTCAGATGTAAGTGTAACGGTCACGCCAGCGAGTGCGTTGAGTTGGAACATCGGGGCCTGGTGTGTTCCTGCCAACATCACACGGTGGGAGACGACTGCCAGAGATGTCACCCCTTTTACCAGGACCGACCCTGGGCCAGGGCCACTGGGGACTCCGCCAACGAGTGTTTGAGTGAGTAGCCTGCTCCTGGCCCTCTGTCACAAACCGACCGGGGGAAACCTGTCGGGCAGATTTTGCATTTGCTGGTTGAGCGAGCAGATACTGACAATCAGTATTGCCTTTAAGTATTTGTAGATATTGAAATTCATTGATTCTTATTATGCTGTAAATTGAATGGAATGAATTATGCTGAACCTAGCTTCATATAGCATGTAAGTATTTGTCCACACCTTTGGTCTCATTTATTAACTATTTAACACGTGTATACAGTATGTATATCTCTTGGAAATAATGTAACGTGATGCGGAAATAGCAGTAAAAATGGTTAGAAACATTCATTTGCACACAAATTTGCTCTTCTCACGATTTATAGATTAGGCCTTTTGTAAAATTGGGGTCTCGATGGTTTGTCATTTTAAAGAGGGGCTCCCCAGGAAAAAAAGTTTGTGAATCACTGCCGTAAAGTAGACGGAGTACAGCCCCAAGTGTTCACCGGGAGGAAATGTATCTCTTTACAGATAGATAGAAACACACAAGACGTATGAACCACTATAGATGCAGACGATACGTTACACTTTTCACTTACAAAAAAATGTATAAAGAGATCTGTAATACATGCATCAATCAGTTGATAAATCACCAATTCCATTGGCACACAGTTTGGACCAAAAAAGGAAAGAGGAGGAGGAGACCCATGTGATTGAACGGACTTCCTGTTGGCTCTCGTTGACTCAGAGCTATCAGGGAACAAGGCGTTTGTCTTTATTGCCTTATAAATACAGAATTCAAATAACAAAAATATAACATTGAAACTTATAACTGCCAAGAGGAGTATAACTTTTATACAATGACGTTATCGTCAATAAAATCACACAGCGCCGAGGTCTTTATTTTTTAACCTAATCTAGATTTCCTATTTCATGTTGAACTCATCGTCTTTTACTCCTAAAGAATAAGCGACTTTGTTTCCATCTCAAATATTTCTTGTACCATAACTAACTGCTGTCTATGTCTGTTTCTTGTAATGGCCTTTCTGCCAGCTGTGAGTAGGATTTTGACTAAGTCATTATCTTCTCTCAGCACCACTTTAGCTATATTGCCCCGGTATAAAATGGAACACTTCTTGAAGATTATATATATCTTAATATCTCATTCAACTCTGAATTCACTCTATCCCAGAATGGCTCTACTTTTGAGAAACCCCCAGAGATATGTGCACGATTTGCATCTGTATGGACACATTTCCTCCATGTGTTGCATTAGAAGTTGTTTGCTTTTTGTGTGAGTTGTAATTAAGTTAGACGAATAAAATAAATCTATGTGATTTTGTGGTCTGTAGTGATACACACGTATGATGCCAGTCTTCTTCTGAAAAGGTGATGTTCAATCCTTTTACCACATAGGTTTTACATTACATGTAGTTTTAGCCTGACATTCTATTTCACTATGATAAAGTTAAGAAAGAATCCTTTATGTTTTTTGATGATACGCATTGTCCATCACTTCTACCTCTGGATTCTTTTCTTCTGGCCCTTTTTACTTTCGTGTTGTAATTTTAAGTCGGTCAAAGATATCTAATCAAGTCATGGTTTGGAAGTGCAAATCTATCCTTCAAACTTATTTATCAATAACAGTAAAAAATGCAGTCATTCCTTTTTTCATCCACTCCTTAAATGTTGAATTATACATCTATCCTCTTTTTGTCCTTTTTTCAAGATCTCTGAGTGAACCAGATTTCTAATTTGAACATTGTAATTGGATTGATCATACTCATAATATGTCCAAGGAGCGCTTTTTCCCCCAAGATCGTTTGGATGAGGTAGAGAGGGATATACGTCTCAGTCTGATCTAGCTGTTAAGGTATCAACACACCAATTAGTGGTCCTCGATAGGCTGCATAGCAATATATCTTAAAATCGTTATCCTTTGGCAACTGGAGGGTTGTGTATCAGACTCTGGCTTTCTTCCCTCCCCAAATAAATCCAGGTAGTAATTAATCCCATTCTGTGCAATGCTTTAGTGGTACCTCTATTGACAGGGATGGAAATGAATACAATACCCTCGGCAAAATATTCATTTTCACCGCACTGATCTGACAGTTAAAATCCATGTGGACCGTCTTTCTATATCCTCTCTTATGTTTTGGTTGATGTGATTATAATTGGCCCCATACAACATTGATAATTGTTTTGTTATATACACCCCTAGGTATTCGATTGATTTTGAATCACATTTAATATTAAACCTCTCTTTCGGAGTGCGCATAATTGAATAGAAGAATGAGTTTTTTAAATATTCAATGTGTATCCTGCATATAAATTACATTTCTCAAGATCCCCATCATCCTTGGAAACAAGGCATTGGCATCCATGAAAAGGACAACGCTATGTCCCCTGTCCCCAATAGCTCAGTTCCAAATCTTGATGGATCTCTTGGGTAAATGGTTCAATATGGAGAGCAAACAGGGTAGGACTAAGACAACATCCCTGTCTCGTTCCTCTTGCTAACACAAATGTCTAAGTTATGGAGCCATTCTCCTTTACTTCGGGCAGGTCGTCCTTCAATCAGAGGATCGGCGGTTCGATCCCTGGCTCCGCTAGTCCATGTCAATGCATCCTTGGGCAAGACTGAATCCTTGGTGTGTATGTAGAATTCTTGTAATACGGTCCTGTGTTTGGTGGCCTGTTATTAACCCAGTCTGGTCTTCATCAATTAAATCTGACATGAACGTTTCATTCGTCGACTTAAAGTCTATAAGTAGAATTGATTATGGTCTGTAATTATTACAGTTGTCCTTGTCTTCATATTCTTTCTTGACGGGGCAGTCTCGCCTTCTTTGATGAAGTTTTCTTCAGCTCATTCTGAAATGTTTTGTACCACTCAAAAAGGAAAACCGTGCTGCTTGGAGCCTTGTTTGTTTTTAACCTGCCGGCAGCCTTCTCCATCTCCCCAGTGATATTTCTGCTCTGATTGTTCTATTTTGTATCAAAAAAATCCTCATTTATTCCCCATCTTCTGTAGAGGTTTGTGTATACAATTCTTTATAATACCAGGGGAAGATATATGCTATATCTTCTGGCCACTCTTCAATTTGTGTGTAAAAGGGGTCCTTAATTTTGTGAGTGGTGTTGTAAACCTGTTGTTTGCGTAGCCTTCAGCAAATCATTCGGTGGATTTAGGGCCCAGCTCGTAATAAGCCTTTTTTATGAATCTTGCATATTTCTCTAACTTTGGACCCAATATCTCATCCATCTATCTATTTGTTTATGAATCGTGTATGTAGCGTGTATGTTCTCATTCTGGACTGCTTCATTTGTGTGGTCTTATTAACCAATGGATGGACCTACCTCACCATTGTCATTTTCCTGAAGAAGTCTTTTTATTTCCATTTTAACGCCAGGCTGTATACTGTCCATTTGAATTGTTGTTGGTATTGTTAGGGATATTTCATTATAAGTTAGGTCAATTATTCAGTCTCTTTGCCTACAGCAGTCTTCTTTCTGCCTTAAAAAGTCATCTATTTTGCAATAAAGTGTGGCATTATAGTTACTCTCTGATATTTACTAGCATCATGACATTATTTTCCACTTTGCTCTTCACTACGATACATCTCCTTTCTAGTTTTCAAATTTAACTGAGTTTGATATCCAGATTACTTCCCCTCTTCTATGGCTGCATGTATGTGAGGTGTAATATATAGTTTTAGACCCAAATCTATTCAGTTTGTTTTTGTTATTGTTGTGGTAAATGAGTTTCATGAAGAACAGTATTATGCATCTTCTCTTTTGTCATTATGTTGGCTTTTTAAATGGATTACCCAAACCATGAACATCTAAAGACATCAGCATAAATCTTTGATATTGTATCATTACACTTGATGTGATTGATTTCACTGCATCCCCTCAATTCAACACTGGAGCATTTTTTAACCGCAAACTGGATTATATATCAACAAACAAAAGAACATGGAATCCCAAAAAAGGCCATTCTCTCTCCCCCTCAGCTCCCGAATCCCTTTATATATTAGGGGGAGGGCCTAACACAATGAAAGGGCCCCCTCCTAGATATGTGGAATCCCCCACTATATGGGCCCCTCCTCTCATTCTAGCTCTAAAATGATTCAGTTTGTTTCGTTGAGCATGGAAGGTTGTGTTCAAAGCACTCTCATGTCTGTAACGTTTGGTTCTATTCTTTGAACAAGGATTAAAGCAAACAGACTTGTTGTATGTGTGCACATCCATGCAGCTATATCACGTCTGTAAACCTAAATGTTCACTATAACTGTCGGGACTCAGTATTTGAAGATATTGTGGTGGCTGATTCTCCTGTTATCACTTTTTAAGCATAAAGCCACGGCGATAAAATAACTTTTTAATTGAATTGAATTCATTGAATATGCGTATTGGCATCTTGGGAGATGTGTGTGTATTCAAATCAGCTTCTTCAGTTCTCGTTTTCAGTAGATATTTGCACATATGTTTGCTCCCCCCCCCCTCCTCCTCCTCCTTGAGAGCTTCACTATGTATGAATTTGCATTATTAGTATTATCAGGGTTGGCTCATCACACTGTGCACATTTACTGAATGCTGTTGAGGATGAATTGTAATTGGCAGAGGGATAAAAACCATAAACGAGAGTGGCTCACAAATTGTATTTGTTTTTTGTTGAAATTCCATTAAGCACCAAGCTTGTTTTAATTACTCTTACTCTTGGTTCCAAGCAGATGGCGTCTTAAATAGAGTACTGCGCCCAACTTAATCAATGCGGTATATTAATAAATAAACACACACACACACACACAGCATATAAAAGAGACAGAGAATATGGAAACAAAATGCTGAATGCTCAGTGTAATTGCATATGTCTATCTGGCACAAAACTCATTTTGTCTCGGTTTGGCCCACTAACCTCTTATATGTCCCTTTCAGGCACCGGAACAGCCGCACACCATTCTCTCTGTGACATAGTTTTGTGTGCTGGTGATGTTGATCAGCTAATTTGCATCAAGGAAATTAAATACACAAAATAAACCAAGACGTTAAATATGAACTAAATATTTAATAATGAACTTAGAACAGTAGAAATGCAGTTGCTTTTTATATCTCTTGACAGAATGAGATCATAATCGGTGTTATTTTACAATCAATTAAACAATTGTGTCATCCCAAGGTTGGAAAGGTGTCAATCACAGCATTATACAGTTTGACAGTTAACATGAAAGGCTGAAAGGAGAACTGCCTTTGAAACAACGGAACATCTGAACCACAAAAGAAACAAGAATTAGGATTACAAAACAGTTAGCATAAAATTGCAATACAGTTTTTGGAATTAATTGCTTTATACAATTATCTCAAAATGTACCTAATTCGGCATCTTCTCTTTGACAAAAATAATTCTTTCCTATTGATTCTCTGCTTTTAAGATAACGTATTTTGCTGTGCTGTAAAAACCGCATAGACTGTACACATGCTGTTATTTTGTCCACGTTTGTTGCTCCCAAGAGGTGAAACAATGTCAAGATGGTCCCGCCTCTCTTCTTGCTCGGCAGAGATGTCTTCATACTAACAAATGCAGACTGAGAGGTCTCAGGGGTGAAGCATTTGTGGGCTTGAGCGGACTGAGGCCATTTGTTATACCTGATATCAAGTTTGGGCAGCAGCAACAGCACCGTTTGCAGCGTGAGACTGCTTCGGCTGCACTACTTCTGAAATAAGAGATTAGGTGAATGTTCAGAATATATAAAGCAGGTTGAATCGGATATAGGGAACATGATTTTTGGCTTTGCACGAACTAAGAGAAAGTCATGCACGGTGTTATTTTTAGACTATGCATTCATTTCGCTGAATTTCAATACGTGTGCTGTTTTTGTTAATGTCTTTGCTTATGTTTGCTGTTTATATAGCCCATCTGCCATTGTTTACTGTCGCACCTGTTGGCACATGGATTGATGTATGTTTTCGTATGAATCGGTTTTGTCCTGGAATATGGATGAAAATCCATATAGATTAACAGAGAACCAGGAAGGTCTTGTGTGTCACACACATCTATAACGAAGCAGTTTAGGAAGATCAGTGACTAGAATCAAATTGGGAGCTTAATACTTTTGCCTACTTAATGCTAATCTTGCTTTGTATATGCTAGTACCTTCTATAGATTAGTGATGATCACAGTTGTATTATTCTTACAAATAAATTGACCATTTCTGACACCTTTTCCTTCCTAATGTAACTGCATTCCCTGTGGAAATGTCAGCGTTACAACTGTCATCATAAGTCAACGCTAATGTAAAGCACATTTGCATATTTCTTACATCTTCAATAGTGTGGATTTTAACTTGTTTTCTACATACCAATATGGTATACACAAGAAGTGGAATTATCAAAACTATAATTCATTTATTAAATAATGTAATACAAGTGTTGTCGTTGTTATAATAGCAATTATTCAAAACCTTATACTCGTACACAGTGCAGGAACTACTGACAACAGAACCTGACAGTGATATGTATATGTATATGTATGTATATGGCGCACTCATGCAAATAAGAGGCAGCCCCTAATTCACAAACACTTTGCAACATCGACTGCAATTATTGCGGCACAAAAAAGACATTTTGAAAGGTGGTGGTAAGTCAAAACACGTGCAGTGCAATCGTGTTGGCTATTTACAATGACTGCCATCGCTGCTGATAGAAGCCGACAATTTCCTACAAATCTTGCAAAAGTGTCTCTTTAAAGCAAATAATCTTTGAGCAGGAAGAATAAACTATAACAGACTCATGACATTTTGGGGCTAACAAAACCATGGAACCCAAGAATAAGAAAACAATTACGATAAAACCTGAACATAACAAAATAAACAAAAAGTGACACACAGTTAATAATTCACTTCGATGTTTTTTTTCACCATTTAACTCTTCAACTACACAACCTCTTTGTCACATACAAGCATCCTGGAAAATACAAATACAGCAATCTTTTTTTTAAATGTGCGTTAGCCTCAATCAGTGCAGTATGTGTTATATATATTTGTACATGCACGCATATAATATGAATTAAGCATCATATTCCTCAAACCCCTCCAATGAATCACCACCTTAACTAATGGCATGGAATTTTTCAAAGGCTCTGCGTGTCAGAACAAGATGAAATCATAGTGGGATGTGCCTGATTATGGACATTAACCAGAATGCCTAAAATAGCGAACAAGCACCATAATTTAAACTCGTTAAAGTAACCCCAGTGGTGACCCTTGATGGAGTGTGGGAGTATAATGCTTTGGTCAATTAGGCAAATTAGCGTATTCCTCCCACATACTATGACACAATATATCAACTTGCTTCAGTGATGTAGTACTTCTGTATCTGTTTGTTCTGTCTCCAGGCAACCAAACATTATTGTTGAAGTTGTTTTAAGACATTTATTGCTTCAGATTCAGAATTTGTCTCAAAGAGCAAAAAAAAGAAGAACGGTTGTGACAATCATGTGTGATTATTACAGTTATCTCTGCAACTGTTATTGAATAGTGAATAGTAGCAGGTGGTAAATGGAAGCTTCAGGGGGGCTTTTTATGTGAGTGTTTTAGTGTTATGTGAACATGTCTGAGAGATTTTATTATCAGTCGAGGTTGTTTATCAAAACTGGATATTGAACGGCTGAATTGTTTTTGCTTGCTGTTTGCTTTGTGGTCTTAAAATAGGTGTGGAGAAATATGCAAAGGGTTGGTTATGTGTGTGTGTGTGTGTGTGTGTGTGTGTGTGTGTGTGTGTGTGTGTGTGTGTGTGTGTGTGTGTGTGTGTATATTGGGGGGTGAAATGTGATGTCATTATCATCAAGATTCTCCCCCTATGAGAGTGAAACCATTTATAGCCCAGTTTGACGTAGTCGTCGGCTTAGCCGCAGGCTGCTCCAGTACGAAGACACTTTAAATCTTTTCTTGCCACAGATTTAAGGTTGAAGGCTGCAGGTGTAGCTGGGAGACTGTGATATTTATTTGGAAATATCAGATGTACACTCATAATACTGCATATTCTTATCATCTAAGCCTCCTGGTAGTATTCCTACTGTGACATATATAATAAATACAAGCTTTAAGCTTTAAATATGATTTAATCTCCTCTTGTATGTTTCTTTTGGCTTTTGTGTTTGTTTTGTGAACTCATAATCTAGCTAGTAATTTAGGACAATACAAAAAAAATAACATGATCTTCTACTGAACTCCCAGCGCTTCTGCGCAATGCTGTGCTCATTTACAAACAATCGAACAGTGGGTAGGTAGAAAACAAATTGCCGAAATGTCATGATAACTTGGATAACTATACACACTGAATTTCTAAATAATGCAACTTGCTGGAAATCAGTAAAAGGCTGTTTTAGAGGTGACTTTGTGGGAAAACAGCAGCTATAGCAGTGATGATGTAATCTACCTGTGTATCCCAAACAATCACCAGCTTCAAGCACAGGAGCTCCTCATGCAAGTAAAGTAAGCATGAAATTCATGCTGTTGGCCTGCTGCACAAGAGCAGAGGAGCCCCCTCTCATGCTGCATATTATATTAGTAATGTACATCATGTATAAATACTTGAAATGTGCCAAATGTGTAAAACTCATGAGATAGTGACAATACAGGATTTAATAAATATTTTATCAGCCCTTCAAGATTATAAAAATAGACTCGGCACACTGGAACTGGAAACGCAGATCAAACTAAACATTCATGAGATGAACAACATCATCACAGAGCAAACCGTTGCAATATTCATTGAAGAGCCAGAGGTGTAACATCAACACCTGTTCAACAACAGTACCACCAACCTAGGCTAGCTCTCAGTCTTCATGCTAAGCTAAAGAGACTGGTATCAATCATATCTAACTCCCATCAACAAAGCAACACAAATTCAAACTGCTCCTATAATAAAGGGTGTCAGCCACACTGAAATGAAAACAATGTAAAATATTAACAATATAAAAGACTCTTTGCTTTAACTAAAGTAACATTAAAGATTAAAACATGTAATGGCCTAATGTTGTATGTATCACTGCAGACACCATTACACATTCCATTGGCGTGAGTGGAGAGGAAATTATGAGGATGTTACAGTTATTAAGAGACTTGAGCACTTATCTGGTGTGGTAAACAATGTCGATGGACAACTGGGCTGATTTTGATGGCATATTCTGTTTTGTTTGTAAGAATAAAAAAGTCATAATCTTAACCCACGCACAAAGGTATACAGGCGCAATAGCGTGTGGGTTAGGTAGAGGTCTAATTTGTCTGTAACAGTACACTAAAGGTCGCACAGATATCTATGCAGCATGATCCCTCATGGACCGGTTTCTTATCACTGCTGGTGTCCTGCTCTCTTGGCTCGTCCGACATCTCATTCGTCCAGCAAATTAGATGTAAAAATGAGAAATGATTGTGCCTGCAGGGGCCGTGGATCCTCTATGCAATACATTCTGCTCCAACACTAAGAACATATTCATATAAAGGGGAGAAGACAATAAGATGGTGAATTGCATCACCTCTCATGCAGGTGAGGTGAGGTGGCAAATTCCTTTAGGCTCCAAAAACCATGCCTTGCTGCTGAAAGATGGCTGATGCACATTGCTACATTTCATAATCCAATCACGAAACGTTAGTGCAGCTTGTTTGTCTCTGACATTACGTGTTTCATCAACCACTAAACTTCTATAATTCCGGCCTTTTTGCTTTCGCCAATAACAAAATGAAACATTCATAGTTTGGTCTCAAACATAACCTGGGTTCCACTTATTATATCATGATGATACCACTTACACGTTTGAAATCGACCTTGATATTCCATCATTCCATCTCTATGACCTGATTTTACATAGTGCTACTATACCACACTGGAGTTTATTCTGGGCTGTGTGCTGTTAAAGGTACAAGAGATATAGAAGGAACATGGCTTTCACGATGTGTCCAGGCTAATCTCCACGAGACAAAGCCCCAGGGAGCAATATTAGGGCAATGTCCACATCTATCTGAGCTTGATATGTAAATTAAAGAGTCCTTAAAAGCCCTCAGCAGGGTGTAGGAAGTGCTGTCGTACCGGCCTGTCAAGAAAGGTTCGGGCTACTGGCTAATAGTCACCAAAGGCACTGGGCCGTCCCTTTTTTCCACACAGGAAGTTTTTTTTGTGGTGGCTGCACTTAAAGTGAAGTTGTACAGGATCTGTAGAAAAGGGTGATTCGAAAAGTTAAGGATTCTTAGCTTTTGGTTTCCTGCTACCGAACAAACCCCCTGTGTGACACAGGGTACTGAATTTGTGACCATTTAAACCAGACTGCTTTCACAGGTTGTCAACATTAACACCAAACCTGCCTTTGGAAATGACATTACAAATACTCCAAATGTCTTTTGCCAGGTAGCCTATACTGAGAGGAAACGTCATTTTTGTCTGCATTACGTCCTGCGGTAACAATATTCAAAGGGAGGAAGTGTGACCTTGGCATATAGGAAGAATAAAGACCCTTTTACAGTTTGTGAACAATGATGACGAATGTAAGTGTGTGCACCCACGTACAACAGAGTGCAATAACGTGTCAAGCTAAGCAAGGGCAAGGACACCAGTGACAAATTAAAAGCATGCAAGTCACTAGATTTCAACTACATGACTCAGATGTTAAATAGCTTGCAGCCATAGATGCTGCCGGGGTTTTGGTTTAACAAATGACCATGTTAACTGGTGACTCTCAGCCGAATGTGTCCGTTGTTGCTCGTATAGTCACAGCAGCTGTTGAAAACACGAACATAACATGTAGGTGCCCTCTTAAAAGCCTTCAATCAATCTTGAATGCATATCTATGTTTATTTTCGGGGCCAACCATTAAGAGGTTCACGGATGCATTTAGCTCGTTAGACTTAAACACCTGTTTAACTTGCGCATACATATTTTTGATGGCGTCGGCTGTAAAAACGTCTATAAACACATTTCCTTTTAGCACAAGCTTACATATAGATGAACCTTAAACCATACCAGACTTTGTGCAAAGCTATGTGAGAAAGTCACATTTCAGTTTCTCTACTTCTTCAGCAAAAATGCAACTACCACGTGTTCCTGTGTCTATGTAATTGAGAAAAAGAGAATGTATGGCTGAAAAAAGCTGCAGGCCACCTCAAGAATACTCCATAGTGTTTTCTTCTAAAGTTTTTCTATTGTAATCCTGTCGATTTCTCACCGAAAAATGTGTAAGGCATACTGTTTAAGGAAGTGGCTCCATCAATCACAGGAAAAAGTCCTTTGGGCACTATTGTGTTCACACCGAGTGAGCTAAGTCTGCCTCCTTACTTATGTGGAGCCGCAAAGCACGTGGAAGAGGTGATTGTGGGCGTGCAGGCCTAAATGTGGTCAAGATGGACTAACGGGCTGTGGAGAGGATTGTAAAGGTCTTTGTGTTGCATCTGTTGAAACAGCTTTAAGTGATTTTCCGTGTCCCAGTTTCCTTCTGCCGCACAGTGTGTGTGTGTATGTGTGTGTGTGTGTGTGTGTGTGTGTGTGTGTGTGTGTGTGCACTGCTTGTAGCAATCTTCATCCCACATGCACCACCTTTAAACATGCATTCATTGTTCACTCCTTTACCTAGATAGAAAACATGCATTCTACCATGCATATTATGTGTGTAATGGTTTAATGTTTCTTCATTCAAGATAAGAGGTCAACAAATTGCATTAACCTCTTATCACATCAAAGGCTGTTAATGTACATTATTGTATTACAAATACACATAGTGTTATAATACACAATTGGGAATCATCCAAAATGCTTCAAGTCACATGCCTATTTTTTTATTGCAGATAATCTCACAAAATTGCAAACTAATAGCACAACAAAACCAAAAACTTAGTACACCAGATCCACAAGTAATTAAAACATTAGCAAATATACTTTTGAACTTGCTGAGAGGGATGGGAAGCCAGATGTTCAGTTTGCTCTGAAGCTCATTTCAGGATCAAGGACCATACTTAAACAAAGTCATTGTCCTTGCTTCGGTTCACACATGAAGTAGCTTTTGACACAACCTCTTGATACACCTGAAGTTATGTGAGTGAAACATCATTTTGAGATAATTGTGAACTTTCTGAGGATAGCCTGAGAGTATTAAACGATCTCCTGGTATAACAGTTCACATCAGGTATCACATCACATGTTATGAGGTGTTGTCAGAGTCAACATACATGTTGTAAGGGAAATGCAACAGGGGCTCAGGTTGTTGACAGTACTGCCATCTGGCTATCAGCTAGCCTGACCAGCAGTGGCAGCACCACTAGCTGGCTCGATAAAGAGAGAGTGGATGGGCGCTGACGGGTAGAGCCGGCTGGTCGTATTTGTGCTCTAGTTGCCTGCCAATCAGAACGGAGTCATGCTGCAGCGACTTTCTTCGCAGAGTGTCAGTTTTTGTCTTTGTCTGTTGCCCTGTCAGCAGAGGGATTGCAGATGTGATGACAAGGCACTCGGCATCAGTCGAGAGGTGCATGTTGTGTTCAAAAGGCCACTCCTACCGGTGCAAAGGCTACTGGCTCTTACAGTATCTTCTAATTCCATCCATCAGGACTACAATTTCAAGACAGATGCTTAAAGCCGCAGCAGTCAATGTTTTTATATTAACAATGGTCCACATTCCCATGTGTAATGTGAAAGGTGTAGCTCATAGTAAAGAACCTAAACGGAGAATAATCACCTGACTCTGCAGTTCCCTTCAGCTTTACGAGGTGATTTAGCGCCTTTCAGCTCGTTGCTTTAGTTTTTTGGCAACAACCTTACCGTATTGGATCATTCTGGAAGCTCTCATCGGGGTTCTTCACAGACTCAGATGGCAGATGTTTTCAGTGATAAAACTCAGATAAATTCACTGTACTGTCAGTGTTCAACAAGTTCCCTGACAAACTATGAATTACCCTTTACAGGTCACCCATAGAAAAAGTAATTACCTTACTATACTCAACACCAAAAGTGATTATGTTTCATTATTTGTTAATTAGTTTCTTGACTTACAGCTCTATCAAAGGTGCGTTTAAACAACTCCACACCCATACGTCTCATGTATTTAACACATCTAGGAATAGAAAATGAGACATTACGGTTCAACAAACAACCAGTTCACAGTTTTGAATTACAATATTTACGAACAGCCTAACTCTGGTGACTGCACGCAGCATTTCGCTGCATAGAAGCCTCTGCCTTGCTGTGAAGATGTGGATTTCGCACACCCTGAACAAAAAGCCAGATGATGATCCATGTAGGTTTACCAGTGGCTGTCTTGTAAGCTAAAAAGAAACAATGTGTGAATTAGGCAACTTTAGAGTTAAGGCCTTTTCCCACCGGGGGCATGACAAATAACGCAAAAATGCAGAAGTCGCTAAACCTTTTCCATTAAATGTTCGAATCGAGTTGTGTAGGCAGAGGACCAACTACCAAGATCCTGTTGAGTCAGAGCAGCGTCTGGCACTCTGTCTGAGGTAGGTTGTTGTGTAGCCTACAAGCTACTGTAAGATATGTTATTGAGTTTCCTTTTTGTGAAATGGTCTGAGTGGATTTGAGTTTCCTCTGGTAAACAGTCACAAAGTGTATCTGTCTGTGGCTTTTATTGTGTAAGGTCAGAATGGAAGATATGGATCTGGTGTATAAAAATATCGCTTTTTTGCCAAGTAATATTCACATTCAGTGTGAAAGTAGTCATGACAAAAAACAACAGTTAGAAAACATATGTTGATGTGGAAATTCCTCCTGTTTTGGTCGAAGGCTAACCTCTCATCCTATGGCGCCAAGCTAAACGCTCTGAATCCAGTGAATTCACAAAGACATTTAATAGCTTTGTCCTAAGAGAGTAAACAAGCTGACCACACAATTATAAAGAGTAATTCTGTTGTTAACTCAGAGTTAGTCTCCTTGGACTAGCAATTGTACTAAAATGTCTAAGTGTAAAGCTTTACGTTACTCGTTATTGGAAATAAATCACATTGGAGAAGTTGGTAAGGACCAAACAAAGCTAGAGGGAGAGTGACTATTTGGATTTTGTCAGGTGGAATGAAAAGACAACCCCAAAGGAATGCTTATGTTTCCTCCTGCTTGCTGGATGTGTTGGTTCACTGTTTGTTTACATGTTTGCTGTGTCCAAGTATCCCCAAAAAAAAGATGTCAGCTTTAATGAATGTAAAATTAGTGAGATCCATATGAAACATTAAACCCATTAAACCCACTTTTCACCATCAAGCCAAAGTTTTTAACGCGTTGGGTTTCAAAGCAACTGGTGATCTTTTTTTTTTTTCTTTTTTTTTAAATAAGGTGAACACTGCTAAAACTCCTTATGAACAGGGAGGAATAATCATATGGTTATTGCAGGCACAACAGAGAGCTTGATTCATAATAAAATGGGCAATTTCACCTAAATACCCCCTCAGGGTAACGGGTGAACTAAGGAGGGATTTGATGCGAGGGGTATGAGAGCTGTGATGGTGTGTTATCAGCTGAGTAATTTGCTCTTGTATAAACATGAATTACTGTTATCTAAGTGCCCCCTTACAGCCGATTGGCTCCTCATTAGGCCTGTGTGAAATGAGATTAGCAGCGAGCCTCTAAATTATGATCCAATCCCAGAACACATAATCTCTCACACACACACACATATCTTTGTCTCTTTCCTCCGTCTATTTCTGGATCCATCTATTTCTGTCTTCTCTCTTTTTACCTTGTTGTCTCCTTTGCCCACTTCTTCCCCTGTGATTGCTCCTTCCTCGTTCTCTCCTCGCTTGACCTCCTGCTCTCTCTCTCTCTCGCTCTCTCTCTCTCTCTCTCTCTCTCAGAGTGTAACTGCAGCGGGAGGTCAGACGACTGTGTGTTTGACATGGAGCAGTACCGGAGCACTGGCAGTGGGGGGCGCTGTGTGAGCTGCAGAGCCAACACTGACGGGCCCCATTGTGAGCGCTGCAGAGAGAACCACTTCAGGACATCTGCCGAGGAGCCCTGCCTACCATGCAACTGCAATATTAATGGTAAACTGCTGCTACAAAACCCTTAATTGTTTTGATAATAACTTAAAAGCCCCTATTATAATCCATGCAAATATCATTACTCACTATTTTTGTTTTCTCTGGCATGAAAAAATTTAATTATGGTTAGATTGGAATGCTGTATTGGCACAATTATGCAACCATATGCAAGATTTAGCTACTCATAGGATTAGTTGTAGCCGATTTTATGGCTAAATGCTTTTTAAATCATTATTAATATTACATTACACTAACCCATCGACTGCTCAACTGTCAAACCTAGCCTGAGAGTAGAGGCTGGTTCATAATTTATACAATCGTGTTCGTCTCATGTCTTGCACATCCCATCAGATGTATCCTCGCCTCAGCTTCCCAAATGACCATTAAATAAATCCATGTCTTTGCTGCTCTAGCCTTGCTGTTGTAAATTGATCCGGTTGACTCATTGAACTTCATCAGTGAATAGACTCAGTGTTCATTTAACAGTCTAATTTTAGGTGGAGGGACATTAAATGTTTGGGCTCTTAATTACACCATCGCCCGGGACAGAGAACAAGATGAAGAAATGGACAAATACATCAGCAATCTTGTCCTCTACATTTACTAGATAGTGTCAGATGATTGCCAAGAGTTGTTGGAGTCCATTATATTGATCAAAGGTTATAAAAAACTCCATCAGGCTTCCTTTTCTCATGTCCACAATATCCCAGCTGGTCTTTTTTCTCCATTAACTAAAGCTACAGTGTGTCAGCTGCAGTGTGGTTGCAAGGTTTTACACCGCTCTTCCAAGCTCATCTCCAGGGTTTTTGAAGAGAATTCAATAACAGGTATTCAGTTATCCCCGTCATGACAAATTATTAATGATACATTGATCCATTTCATGTAATTCACCCTGTGGATTATGAGGTACTTTCCTCCATTTTCTTGAAAATACTCCCCGTTTCCCTTTTGTCGTCCTTCTCTCTGTGTACTCTTTTCATTCCCTTTTCTTTTTTTTTCTGCCTGCTGATCCATATGCTGTCCCCCCCCCAGGTTCAGTGAGTCTGCAGTGTGATGTAGAAGGAAGGTGTGCGTGTCGCGTCGGCGTGACAGGGGAGAAGTGTGACACATGTCGGGCTGGCTTTCACTCGCTTGGCCATGGCGGCTGCAGGTGAGCGACACGCATACACACTGATGTGCTCACACGAGAGCCACAAAAACAAAGCAAACATTTAAAGGATGACTAAATGATAGACAATAGAGAGAAGGGGTTATTAAAACTGGTAAAACAGACACGGACTTTGTTTCATACATCTTCCCTGTTTTGCAGTTATATCCCCACACCCCAATTGATCAAACTACAAAGCGGCCGTAAACAACAGCATTCTCATTTCTCTATGTGACACCACTGTGAATTAGGGACCTTCTTATCAGCGACTACCAGGATGTGTTGTACACTATCAAACTGCTAACAACTGCTGTAAAAAGCAAGCCGACCCAGAGCTCTGTAATATTCCGCGTGGAAACATGAACTTGCGAATAAAAGTTTTCTTTCAATTTAATCAAGATTCCTGCAAATCATCTCCTTACAAGAATTAATGTTAATTTCTTCCGTCTTATCTGACGAGACAGTAGGACAGGGCTGATGTTTATACAATCTGACTAATCTTTATGGTTCCATACTGCATTTTGTGAAGCAAACTTCATATTATTTGTGTTAAAGGACCAGTGTGTAGCAGTTAGAGGGATCTATTGGCATGCATGGAATAAAATATTAATAAGTACGTTTTCTTCAATGTATGATGGAAATACGAATCGTCTTTTTGATACCTTAGAATTAACTGTATACAGAGCGGGTCCCCTTCATGGAGTCTCTGCTATGTTGCACCGCCATGTTTCTACAGCAGCCTAGGAGGGACAAACCAAACACTGGCTCGGGAAAAGGACATTCGCGTTTTGCGTCAGCCACCGTAGTTCTCCTACGAGCTTGGCACACGAGAGAGAAGTTTCAGTTGGTTGTAATCTTTAATCTTGCCTAAAGAGTTTGCTGGAGACAAAAACATGGCTGAACAGAGATTAAATATTGGATTTACATTCATCAAGTGGCCTGAAACATGACTCCAAATAAATGCTAAGGTTTAATATCTGGACGATGTGTGAATAAGAAACTCTTTTCAATATCAGCTTGAGAAAGGTAATATGTCAGTGTTGCGTTTACAGCTACTGTTGCTGCCCAAACATTTACCGTATAGGTTTGAGAAATAACTTATATAAAGTCATTTAAAGACAATTAAATAGTTTTCCTTTTCAATCCAATGTTCAAAACTGGAAACACATAAAACAAAAAGAAAGAAACATTGGTCTCCTGCTCTATGGAGACTGTCCTGTTGCTGTTGTTTTGGTTGGTGAGCCGGCCCTCCTCACCAGGAGAAACAGACCCGCTGTTTGAAGATCCCATGCGGTCTCCTCCACCTGTTACCATGGTGACCGGATCGCGCCTCACTGCCTTCAGAAGCTTCAGAGAACCATTTCAGCCGCAGCCAACCCCAAGGACAAACTCGGCCTCAGAAACCTGCTTTTCTTCAAAGACAGTGTTATGCATGATGCTTTAGTGAGGAGAGGCTCGTGTTGTATATAGTTGTGCATATAACATAATGCCGTGCTAATCTGGCTTCATTGACCCGAACATCCATGATCTCTGTCTACTGTCACCAACTATTATTGGTAAGCTATCTATAGATCGTGAATAATTCAACTTAAACTCGCTAATTCCTGTTTTTTTCTCATTTATTAAATTTTTTAGCATGTAGTCAATAAATGATTCTATTTATTTAAAGAAGTACTGTTTGGTGTTCCTTGCAGAGACAAACGAATCACAGATTGGAAAAAAATATCACATAATTGTCAGATTCATGGCTGACCACAATCGTTCTCTGTTAATTAGCGGTTCCGAGTAAGAACAAAATGTCTATTGAAATGTTGTTTTTTTATATTTGTACTTGGCTCTGATTTGGATTGCTTCAGTGTGCTACAAGAATGAGCTCAGCGGGTTTAATTGATTTTAAGATAGGCAGAGTTGCTTTCATCCCTAAGATATGAGGCTGATTTACCCCTGAGGCTGTGCACACTCACACACTCAGTCGGGGTGCTTTTTTTTTTCTTTTTTTTTTTGCGTCTGTTGTTGCAGCTTGAAGATTCACTCACCTGCTGCATACATTTTGATGATGAAAAGCACATTCCTACTTTCTCTGACCTGAGAGTTCTCCTCCTAAGTATGTATGCATAAGAGCCTGCTTGTAAATGTATATGATATGTGTGTGTGTGTGTGTGTGTGTGTGTGTGTGTGTGTGTGTGTGTGTGTGTGTGTGTGTGTGTGTGTGTGTGTGTGTGTGTGTGTGTGTGTGTGTGTGTGTGTATGAGAAGTATGTTGCAGTATTTATATTCATAAGAAGTATATCCAAGCTTTCCCTGACCTCCTCTCTCTGCCGAGGGAATGCTAAGTTGAGATGGTGTTGAATTGCATATCAATGGCTGTTTGGTGTTTACATTATTTCTCAACACCTAACTGTGGCAAAAAACAGTGGAACTGTTAAACAGAAAAGTAGAACTTCATTTTTAATTCTTGAAAAACAATCTTAATATTTATTCTTGTGACTTAAAAGTTGCTACAATCATTATTTTGGTATAAACAAAGGATGTATAAATGAAAGGGGTGACTCGAAACCAATTGTGGTCCTTTGGTTGCGGTTATTGGCCACAACTTTTTAGCGTATAAATAAATAGGGACAGCAAACAACAAAACATACAGCCCAAAATTAATACATTTTTTTATATTTGTTTTATTAGTGACTTAAAATATTGCTATAAAGCACTTGCCTTGATGCATTTTACTCGCGTGTGTAAAGGCATCTGTTTTAGAGACGGCAGCGAAGCAAGTTAAGTTGTTTGACTATAGGGTTTAGACTGCACAGTAATGTCAGCCAATCACAACACATTAGGGTGGGACTTGTCCAAAAATGTAAACAGACTCAGATTTTCTGAGGTGGTATATCAGACTTTCGCCAAATTCTGTCGAAAGAACAGCAAACACATCCGTCTTCTCAGGGAAAGTCCAGTTGATTGTTCTACTTTTAGCGAAAATATACCATCCAGTTTGTTAAAAACTGGCGCCATAATGGCTTCAACCAAAAGTTCAACATCAGCTGCAGCCATCAGAGCTTGTAGATTTGTCTGATTCCCAGACAAGGTGGAACCCAAACTTCAAATATAATGGTAAATATTGGATTTGTATTAGCCTGGTGGGTAAAAAACACAACTCCAAATGAAGGCTCATGTTACTTCATATCTGAATGCGTAGGAAACTGTCGCTAACATGTTCAGCATATCAACTTTAGTGGTTATTATATTCAAGTGCTGTATTTACGGCTTGTACTCGCTGCCCACATACGGCTAAAATGAATGAAGGTTCAGAGTGAGGCTCACGATAAAGGAGGCTTTTCTGAATATCACAAGTTTTGACGAAAACAAATTCATAAATCAGAAGTGTACAATAATTGTACAGCTGACTCTTAGTTTAGATTATCTTCACAGATGCTTTCAATACACACATATATGCATGCGCACATGCTAACATGCACACACACACACACACAGTTTTTTCTCATTCATGCAGCAAAATCAGGCTGTCGAGTTGAGGTGTGAATTATTCAGACCACTGGAGCAGAGACAAGTGGAGACGGCTTGCCTTGGGATGATTGAATTATTTGTAATAGTGCCTCGTTAAAAAAATAGATTCTGTGTTACAGTTCCAAAGAAAAGTAATCAATCAATGAAGGTGATGAAACGCATTTTGACGTTGTCCAAGTCACCGCTGACGCATACTGTGCACCTTGCTTGCTTTTCTTCAAGGTTGGTCACACAGCCTTTACTGTTTTCTGATAGATTGTGCACTAAATCTCGCATCTTAGTGTTGATGATTTGAACGTTATTAGGGAGACGCAGGTTCAAGGCCCAGGACAAGTATCCATGTTGTCGAGGCGTCCTTGAGCAAGACGCCCCACGGTTTCCTGTGTAGCTGACCATCTGTGATGTGGAAGGGGGCAAGCCAATAGAGAATATCCTCGTGGAGTTCAAATGACATTATCCCTGTCCTTTAAATTCCTGTTCACACACACACACACACGTTTGTTTGGTGCAGTGGATTTAAATCCTTCATCTTTACTTCACTTGTTGTCTGTAGGCCTTGTGAGTGTGACCCCAGCGGGACTGTGGACGACTGCTCTCCTCTGGATGGACGTTGTCACTGTAAGCCAAACGTGGAGGGGCAGAGCTGTGACAGGTGTGTTATGCGTTTGCTGCTTACATCACGTATGTGCACACATATGACCCGTGGTTACCCTCCCCTATAGAACAACTGAAACCCTTCCTATGTACAGAATATAGTGTTTTTAATAATATATGAGCTTGAAACATTTATGTTATCACTCCTAGATTTGATAGTGATGAATACAAATATTTGCTGCAGTATTTTCCCTCCTGCAGGTGTGGCAGTGTGTTAAATGTTTAAGAATAATTTGTCTAAAAATCGCTCCATGTTTTGGGGCTGTCCGTCACTGTGACTACTTTGACAGTGAACATGACTTTTCCAACATGTCAATAACCCCGTCTCTGCTTCCCCTCTGTCTGCTTCCGTCTTGCTCCTCTGGGATTTGGGATCAAACAGATAAACCCACCGTGACATTAGCAATACACACAGCCCCCGGTCTCAAACTATTGAATAATTCTGTGCTCCATGTTTGTTGACTTTTTTTTGCTGATTTCACGGCTCGTTGAGCAAGCCCCTCTCCTGTGTAATGTGACCAGTGTAGTGGCTGATTTTTAGCGGTGTTCCTCTCCCACCCATATGGCAGCTAGTGTCTGTAGGTCAGAGCTCAGGGTCCTTTCATCTGAGCTCCAGTTGGTCCCTTCTTCCAAAACACTGCAGTCTGCAGCACTTAAAGCGATTAGTAAGAATAACACTATAGCAAGGATGTGGTAGATAGCTGCAATGAGGCGCGTGTGCAGCATATGAATGTTAATTACTTTTTATGCATGAGGGTATGTGTGTGTGTGCACCCACAGATGCAAGCCAGGTTTTTTCAACCTACAACAAGTGAACCCAGCAGGATGCCAAGCGTGTTTCTGCTTCGGCCACTCGCTGGTCTGCTCCTCGTCCGATCACTATGCTGCCGTCAACATCACTTCTGACTTCTTTGAAGGTACTGTCCTTGACTCACCAGATAATAATGAGGTTTCCTTGTTCAGGTGGGATTGTAATTACCCAGCTAAAGTTAACAAGACCGACGATGTTTACTTTGTTCTGACTGAATTTGCACCGTCTTAATTTTCCTTAACTACCACGTGTTTTATTGTGTGTTTTATTTATCAGTGAGTGTGTACTGTTTTGTGCACGTCGCTGTGTTTCTTTCTCAACTTATTGGATATGTGGTTTTGTTTTATTTTTAGAGAGCCTTTTTAACATGTAGCCAAGAACAGATGAAAACTCAAGAGCTCAACGCTCTGCAACTTAAGAAAAGGCATTCAAACAGACAAAACACTGACTAATTAGAAAAACACACATGCAGCATAACGAAACAAGCTGCAGACGCAGAAGAAAACAACCAATTTTAGAAAACACACAAAAAAAGAAGTTGACTACCTGCCAATGGTGTTGGAAAATGAGCGATTTAGGTTTATTTCAGTTTTAACATGCATGATTCATATATTATTGCACATAATCTGCTGAAAGCTATGTGTGTTTTCTTTAGTTGCAGTGTGTTGAGCCCTCAGAGCCACTGTGTACAGTTGTTGTATTTTTCTCTGTTGATCACAGATAGAATAAAACTAATAGAAAAATAATCTGAACTCACATCTCCGGTAAGAACTCAAATGTTTGAACTCTTTGCGAACACTAGAATGTACCATATCTATCCAGGCTGTTTGTGATGCAGAGGAAATCTATGATTCATGTTTTCTGTTGTCTCCAGATCAGGATGGCTGGTTGGGAGAGTTCTCCGGAGGGCAGGAGTACCCCCTGCTGTGGAAGGAAGGTGAAATCTACCTGCTGCCTCTCACCGAGGAAGACATCGGCTTCTACAAAGCCCCTGGTGAGTCAGAATGGAAAATAATAGAGATTTGAGTTCATCCATGAAGACAGATCGTCACCTCGGGCTGGGTCAAATGGGTGGGATACTGTTCCCAGGAAGCAGTGTTAGTATTGTTGACATTTATGTTATTAGGTAAATAAATCCTCCAGTTGTTGCTCCTCTAGCAAATATGTAAATTGTATTGGTGTTAGTAGAGCATCTTTAATACCCGTAGCTTGTTCCTGTTGTTCCTTAGTGAGATTAATCAGGTTATTTGGCAGCGGGTCATGCGGAGGTTATTCTGACACCATTTCCTCCAATCCGTTATCAGAGCCATTAGAAGATAAGGGAGTAAGCTGGCCCAGCTACAGGACTTAGGGCCCATTTCTATCAGCCGCCCCAGCAGCAAAGGCCTGATGGAATTGGATGTCTTGGCCATGCTGGAGAAGCAACAAAGTGAAAATTGGCTTGGTTTCTTCTTGTCTCCACTAAGTCGATTCTAGGCATCAACTCACAGCCCCTCCAGCCGCCATGCAGTCCACAGCCAACAGCAAAACAGGAGCAATCCCATTAACTCCGCATCCTGGAGGTTTAATGCCCAAAACGCGCGATCACAGAGAACAACTCCATTTGGAGGAATCTTTTTTTAGAAAGATGAAACGCTTACAGCAGGATGTGACAAAGCCTGGTGGTCAGGCATAATTTGTAAAATGTCATTATGAATGCGCTCATAAGACATGGATGTGCAAGTTTGATTGCTGTGTGTGTGCGTGTGTGCGTGTGTGTGTTTACATGTGCAAGTCCATAATGAATGCCTACAGTCTTTGCCATATATATGTGTAATTATAAATGTACATATTTAACAGCGTCTTTTAAAGTTGCTTTCTTCTTCACACGGGCTATAGTGACGTCTCTGTAGGCCACAACACACAGATTAGTGGCCCAACTGGCCGAGAGCAGCTTTGTGGCAGCCTGCTTATCTACTTCGCGCAGTGCTTGTTTATGTTGTTTCTCCACATAATAAATGCACAAATCTATTGCCTTGCCGTCCCTATTAATGATCTCATTTCCTCTCCGTTTTTCATAGTGGCGCATGTGTACAGTAACTTTAAAGATTAGACCAGAGTTGCAGCAGCTTTGAAAGCAGCTCTCAAATTATCTCTCTTTGCCAATGTCTCTGCTCTTTTACCGTTTAATTTGTATTTGTGCTGAAATCCCTCCACTGTGTTCTTCACCAGAGTACGAGATAATTCTGAGTGACAACTCCGCGTCGAGCATCATGCGAAATGCAATTTCTGTGATTCCCACGAATGTATTTGTCACCGTAGTTTGTCTTGGGCTTCAGCTGTCACACAAGGGACCGGATTCAATCATAGGCTCTTTTTATTGAATTCTTAGAGAGAACGGGGGTTTGGGATCTGCGTAGCTCACCCAGCTCCAGAAATATCAGCCGTCGCTGCAGAGGACAAGAGGTCAATGTTCCCTCAATAGTGCCTGACAAGGAGTTGTTGGACCAGACAGGAAGAGTTTGAGACAGTATGAAAGAAAATTAGAGAGAGAAAGAATTTCTATTACGTCTCCTGAACTCCCAGTGACAATGAGGCCAACAAGGTGCTCATGCCTTCGTTATTTTCACCTCTTCCTTTCTTCACCCCAATTGTCAAATGACCAACTCAGTCAGGACATCACTATTCCTCCTTCTTTTTCACCGCATGAAAACGTTTTATTTCTGCTCCCCTTTCTTCCTGTCAGTACTAGTACGCCAAGTGCCAAAGTCCTAAATGTATGCAGGTAGACGTGTGAAATGTGTATGCATGTAGACACTTGGGGACACAGTCTTCCTCTGATGCATGTGCAATGCGACTTGTCCTGCTCCTGATCCTGGACATCTGCTTGACAGTTGACACAGGTGGGGCTCAAGTCCCCGTCAACAGACTGAACACTTGAGCTCAGCTGCCAGGAACGATCATAAACAAACATGAAGTACCTCCCTAAACAGTTGCTTTGACCTGCCTCCAACAACTGTGGTCACCACTTGATTCTGCTGGACAGTAACTGTGGCTCTCTTGGCTGAAAAGCGTTTCATGCTGAAGGGGAGATCATCTAACATAAGTCCTTACAGCCATCTGTTGAGGAGCTTGCAATGTTGATCCTTTTCATATCTGCAGCACCGGCCAACCTGCTAAGCCCGAAGCAACAGGGAGTTGAGAAAAGGAAAACAAAGAAGGGAGGAAAAATGTCTGAATTTAAATGAAACAACCCTCTTGTAGAAGGCAAGAGAGCAGCATATGGCTGCTCTTGTGTTCGGTTTAGGAGTGGAAGAGAGTGAGGATCCTTGAGAGCAGCTCCAGGCTATACCTGTCACTGTGATTCAAGCAGCAATTGCTAAGCTAAGAGCCTCACACAACCTGAGCAATACCTGCACCCAGCTCTGCATGTAAACCAGTCTGGGGGCTTTGTCATCTGGAAACAAAACAGAAAGAAGACGTAGCAAAGGGAGATGAGAAAAATGAGTGGAGGGATAGAAAGAGAAAGTAGAATGAACAAAAACGAGAAGCAGAGGGACAGTACACGAACATAGAAGGAGTGCTTGAGTGTGGCTTGAGAGTAAAGTATGCTTGAAACAAACTCAGTTGTGCAAATTGTTGTCTGGCCACATCTAACTGTAAAAGTGTTGGTACCCATTCCAGATGGCCTCACTCAAAGGCCTGGTGTAAAGCCTGCCATCATAGCCTCCTCCTGGCTGCATCCCAGTGCATCCCCAATCTCTCTCCGAGAACTCTGTGTCTCCTGCGTGTTCTGTTGTCTTGACACAGACAATTCTTCGGCCAGTGTCTTCATCATGTTGTGCTTGAGAGAGCTTGAGAGAGTGACGGAAACCATGCCTACTTTCTTCCCCTCCAAACACTTGACCAATCACTGCGTGGTCCTGCCAATTCCAAGGTTGGAGAGATTTTGGCTGGGAGGACTTCAGACGCTTTTAGACAATCTGTCGGCCACTTTGTTAGAGCATTCTGAGGACTTAAGGCTGTTCCCACTGACAACAGCGCTTTGTCAAAAACATCCAATATCTTCATTCATTTTAGATCACAGCATTGGCACAACGATGCAGAGTGTATGGTGAAGTACATGGCATTAATTGTTTTGTTTTTTGCGTGGTATCGAGAATTGTGGAATATCAGTGGTATCAGTATCAACACTAGATTTCTAGTATGGTAACATCCCGAGTTAGACCTGTTTAAAAGTTTAAAGTTTCATCCATCCTTTGCCCTCAGACTGTCTGCATCGTTGGTCGATGTTAGAGCCTCAGTGGGGCTTGTGCTTGTGTAATGCGGCTGGGATTTAATTGAAATTGAGTTGATTTAATTTGGTTGGAGCAAAGTCTAAACCCCCTGATTGATCGCAGGCTCCTCTGCCATTCCCCCAAATTTATAGGGGAATCTATCACTTGTTACGGTAGAGACTGTACGTGTTCCTGGCAGAGTGTCAACGGCAGCACAGCCGGTGGACTTCAGATCGTTCTGAAAGACTCAAGAGAAACAAAATGGAGTGAATGGCACAAGTTAAAGCTTTGGTTCTCTTCATTCTGTTCCGTTTCGTTGTTTATTGAAATATCAGCAACAATTACTTTCATTTTTTACATTTTAAAATGTTGGGATTTTTGCTTTAAGGAATACTTTGACATGTTGAGGAACACTCAAAGTTTGCACTGTTAATACTATTAGCACCGTTAGCTTTAAGCCGCTCCTTATATGATGCACCTTTAATAAACCATTTAATGAAGAATCAGCTGATCAATTCATTGCCTAATGGTTGAAGTACTACACATGTTTTTTCAAAGAAAGTCTATCTCAGTTTTGTGAGAAGAGAAACATCCTCATATACTGTATGTGCAGCCGGGCACACTGTGGTATTTAGAGATTGCTAAACTTTTTAATTCTCTCCAATTTGTCATGTGAGATATAATAATGAATATAAATCCACGGCAATACACAGACAGCAGATCACGCTTACACATGATTAATCCTTTCATTGTTTTTTTTTTATAGTGATTCATTGCTTTGGAGAGGGGCCCGCAAGTGCGGCCATTTTTGGATGGTCTATTAGGGTTATGAGTAATTATGCTGTGGTACCTCCGTCCTCACAGACAAAGAAAGAACCACCAGGAACCACACTGACGCAAATCCGACCCCAGCAGAATAATGGCCAGCAAGCTGGAACATAACCACTCACAACCATAAGGGAGCACTTTAGTAAAGAATATTAGCTTAGTCACACAACAGCATTACTGGGCTCATTACCCACCGTTATGCAAGGAATGTGCAGTATATATTTACTATTAATCATTTCAAAAGTAATATCTGTTGGCTTTTATTTTCTGTGAACACGAGTTTCCTATATTACTCATTATAACAGTGCATCACTTCCCAAATATAGCTAATTGCCTCTTCTCTTTTCCCAAAAACGGTGGCTCTGCTGAGACTGTTTTCACTTATTACCTTAATGTAACAATGATCATCTGTTGGCCGATGTCAAATATGCAGCACCTAATAGAGGAGAGTGTAGAGATTGTGTCTACATTTTATTAAAATATCCACACAAAGGTGTGCTGTATGGAGCTCAGAACCTACAAAAGGCAATTACTAAATGCTATTATTATTATTATTATTTAGTGTAAAAACAAGGCTATTTTACGCTTTTATCTATTTATATTTCAGCCTTTTAGTTTTCCTTTTCTTAGGTCTTGGTGCACGCTTAATCATTCATTGATTCTCTCTTTTCATCCCCCAACATTTACTGTTCTCTTGCCCGCATTTCCTGAACACACCGAGCGCCAGCCTTCTTAGCTAGCTACCGAGCTGCTGCTATCTTTCATTATAAAATCATCCCAACCAGTGGAGCTAACGTTAATCATCATGCTAAATGAGTAAATGTAATCCATATGCTGTACAAACAGCAAATACGAAGTAAGAAAATATATTTTTTGGGGAAATTTGGGCAAATAGTTTTAATACTAAAAGCAGTCCGTTTTGTATTTGGGTCTGAATTTGCACTGGTATGAGTGGTGGCTTGTTGGAGTCAGGAATGCGTATTGATCTATTGTTGTTGTTTTTACCTCTCATCCATTTCGGTTGTTTTTCCACTGGGTAACATGTTTCGCTGTGAGAGAGCTCATTGAAGGCCTTCCTGTCTAATTGGTGATGGATTTAATCTAACGCTCTTTTCTTTTCCCGACTGCCTGATTTTTCTTATTCTTTGTCATCAATATGTATTGATTCTGAAACTACACTGAGATGTATGGAAGCTCATTTCCCTTGAGAAAGCGCTCCCCCTGCTCCTGATTGGCTGTAATTATCTATTTTCTATTGATTCTGAAGTCGCATTGACATGAATGATGCCTGACTGGACTCAGAACAGAAAGTGCTATTGATTGGTCATGTAATTGAAGCCTTTCCCCTTCCATCACTGCTTGTTTTTCATTTCTTACAAATACTGATCCCACAGTGTTGAATGGTAAATATAGATAACACAGTGTGTTGTGCTTCATTCATGTATCCTCTCATTAAAATTGAATTGCTTAAAGTAACAGCTGAGACGGAAGGCAGCAGGATCTTTTCTTTTATCTACGAAAATGAAAAAAGCTCAGCTTTTTGAGTTTGGTTTGTTATTTGTGAAAGTTTGCAGCTTATTAGAGAGAACAGAGACACGGTAATGTGTCACTTGTTTCATGGAGAGTGGAGCACGTGGACTTAAACGCAGGAGACGGCAGGCAACAGGAATAGAAAGAAATAACTTTTTTATTTAAAGTCTGTGCAGGCAAGGCAAAACTGAACATTACAGAACAGAACCAAGGATTCAACCAGGACTTAAATATGACACGACTATATAAGAAGTGGACGTATAGTCACCGTGGCGTCACTCATTGGTTTGTGGAATACGGATTGAAGCCTAGAGTTCAGCATATTGGCCGGTTTTGTTAGTTGTCATCTTGGTTTTTTGGAACCAGAAGTGACACGAGAGTGTGGAGCTGAGTATAACCGAACGCTGAATAAGACACTTTTAGGCGACCAAATTGTTAAAATGTACTTTTATGAACACTGTGAAAGGGTTAAAGTACAAAGACGAAAAACATGAACAACGCCCAGACTGGACAACGCTGTGGTAGCAACCTTTCAAAAAGCCATGCCCTAAGCATGTTTTGTTGCCTATTTTACTCTAAAGGGCCCCCTGATGGTCAACAGAGAGAATGCAAGCTTAAGGCACTTGCACAAATGCTTCACCTTTCAGAGACAGAGGTTTCCGCCTGATTTAAATACAAACGTACCTAACGAGGAGTGAAGTGCAGGTGTAGAGATGGGCAGAGAGGCTCAGGTGAGGGGAATGTGTTCATTGGCAGGGGAACAGGAAAGGACTAACGAGGCTGATTCAGAGCAGGTGTGTAAATAGACAAACAGAAAACCCAAAACCAAGAAAACAAAGTCTACAACTATCCCCGCTCTTCACAAGAAATCTGAAGGCATCTGGACACAGAGCCAGAGTGTGACAATTTCAACACATGAGAGCAGTTTAATTTTAACTCTATGATATATAACTAATATATATATAATAAACCAAAATAAGTTATTTGTAAAGCCAATATTTATTGGACCATGAAACAATAATAATAACAAAAACACTATTGAAACTAATTGAAATACTACTAAAAAAAAAGTAATAACGTACTACTAATAACTTTAACACATCAATGATTAGTACATTAACCGACAGCATCCAAAAACCTGATTTTGGCGTGTCAAAACGTGTGGCCTTACAGAAGTGTTGCAGGTCAGATGAAAACACTGACTAATCTGGCAGTCAATGTCACAGTGAGAGTGGGCTGGAGATGTACAGAAGGGGGGCGGTTGGTTGAGCAGATATTAGACGATCAGACTGTTGAATTGCTCGGCATGACGCCAAAGGCACCTCGCGAGCAAAATCACTCACTCAAGTCCTTAGCCCTCCCAACCCCCAGAAGAGCTCAGGATGTACTTCACACACGATTACACTCAAAAACAAGGTGGCAACCAAGCGTGCAACCTGTCGGTTTTGCCCACTCGCTCACCCAGAGCAGGTAGAGAATGGCAGCATAGATGTTTTTTTCCAAAGATTGTTAGGATTTTTTCATTTTTACAGCTCAACTGGTGCAAGATGTTCTACAATAGCATGTGATGAGTTGGACGGCAAGACTTCTGTCTATTTTTATATATCAAAAGCACCACTTGTGAATGTTTTTTCCTTTAGCCAGCTTTGGGATGTTGGTGGTGAGGTGGGGGTATGTCTAGTGGTGGCTAAGATCTTTGAAGTCCTGTAAATGTGCTGTAATGAGCCAGAGATGAGAGGGTGGGTAATTACACATAGACTCCTGCAGTGCTTCATGCGTGCTCAAAAAAGCCTGTACCCCTCTGCCCTGATGAACACACACACACACACACAGACTGAAAGAGAAAGGAATGGGCAGAATATTTCTGAATATCCACAAAAAATAAATGCTAATTCAGCTTCCACCACAACACACTTGCACAAACAGAAATCCGTGTGCCCTCTGCGTTTACTACATTAATGGCAGAGAGTTGGCTGATACTTCAATAATAAAGCTGACTCCACTCACCTCTCTAACATCCAACCTCTGATCGCCCACCAGAGAAATTCCTGGGTCATCAAGTCTACAGCTACGGCCAGCTCCTCTCCATCACCTTCACCTCCGAGACCTCCGAGCTGCTCCCCGACCACGTCACCTTGCTCCTCCAAGGCTCTGGAGTCACGCTATCTGCTGACCTTTCACCCCAACCGGTGCTTGACCACGACCCCGGCCTCACGTTGCAGCACTCCTTCGTTGTCAGGTACTAGGATGCAGGCATGGGGCTGTCAGTTTGTAAGTCTGTGCACATGCTTTTCTTTTTTTCTTTTTTACTGTTGAACTTGTGTCTCTCGAGAATACCAAAGCGTTTGCCTTAATGTGTGCATAAGAATGGATGTTGCGATGTTTGTTTTTCTCTGCAGCTATGCAACTCCCTGTTGCCTGACTTGTTCCTTGTTACAATATAGACATAGAGTCCGCAGAGTACAGACTATCCAGGACACCCATGCACTGACTGCAGCGCAACTATGTTGACAGTGCTGTCATGGTCCCAGCAGAATGTCAGGATATAAATGTAGTGATGAGCCAGCTCCCCCGTGCGCTCGCTGTCATGTAGATCTGCAGGTACAGAGCAGCAGCATTGCATTTACAATTTTCCATTTTATACATTTAGCAGATGTTCTCACCCAGAGTGATGGGAAATGTGTACAGAAGTGGAATGACACAAAAATCACCAAGAGTACAAAATAGGTGATAGTAAGGGGAGCGCAGGAGTCAAACTTACACTTAGCTGACAAATTATCAAGGAGGTAAAATTAAGGGATTACAATTATTATTGCAATTCGTCCTAAAGGGGATGTGAATGTGTGTACTAAATCTCATTTTACTTAAAACCACAAATTTGAACCTTCTTGAGACTTGTCTGCACAGGATTTTGTATCAATCCATCAAGCAGATGTTGAAATTTTTCACTGGTGAAAACTTTGACCTGCTGTTGGCGCCAGTTTTAAAGTCAAAGGATCACCTAAGCCTTTATGGACTCGGGGGGGGGGGGGGGGGGGGGGACCGTGAATGTCTCTACCGAATTTCATGGCAATCCATCATATTGTTGTTGAGGTATTTCAGTCTGGACCAAAGTGTTGGGCCTGTTGACCGACCATCCCTTGAGCCACGGCGCTAGCATGGCTAAAAACAGGTTAGTTTAAGAAAGATGGGATTATTCTTTAAAAGGTCACATCAGGCCACCGATATATAAATATAGGAAAACTTCTCTGGAGCTATAAGAGTCTGATGTTTTGACAGGACCGGCGAGGTCACTCTATTAGTATGCTCCAGGAGGCAGGGAAAGGAGAGCTAAGTGGATTATAGCGACAGCATGCAGAGTGCTAGATTGAGTGTCCGTGGCCTGGAAGTACAGTTATATGGGCAGTGGTCCCTTTGCAGCCTGATATGCCAACCCCGGGGCTTCAAATTGCATGTAAGCAGCCACGGAGAGACAGCAGATGAATTCTGATATTATTGATTTTGATAAGAAAAACTCTGTCATTGAAGGAGCAAAGTAAAGGTAGTATGTAGATTATACAAAAACCTTGCGACGAGGCATTACAATTGTTACTAATATTTAGACCTTGGAGGTAGGTGTAGTTTCTGTTAGAATTCAACAGCACCTCTTTGAAAACTGCAGCAATCAAAATCAAGCTGTGACACAGTTCCTGTCACAAAAAGCTGATTAGGTTTACATTACTTGTAGCTGTCAGTCTGCTGTTTGTTTTCTTGTTGCCTACTGTTCGATTAGATTACGTTTTTAAATTGTAATAGTTTGTTTGTGTTGAAGACAGTCAATTAGCATCTCTATTTGGAAACTGGTACTAAAGCAAGGCAAGGCAAAGAGAATAGAGAATATTGAGCTAAAATAGAATAAGACGGGTATAAAAGGCAGCGGCAAACATAAAGTCTTCAGCCTTGATTTAAAAGAAGTGAGAAATGTAGCTGACCTGCAGCTTCTTTGGGGTTTGTTCCAAATATATGGTGCATAAAAACAGAATTCTGCTTCTCCGTGTTTAGTTTCACCTCTGGGGACAGAAGGCAGACCCGTGAGGTCTGGATGGTTCATAATGTAGCAGAAGAGCCGATCATAGAAATGTAAACTATTACGATCCACGTTCTTGTTCCTAGTGAGGACTCGAGCAGCAGCGTTCTGAATCAGCTGCAGCCTTCCAATCCATTTTTTAGGGAGACCTGTGAAGACACTGTTACAGTAGTCGAGTCTTTTGAGGACAAGTTTTCCCAAATCCTGCTGAGACATAAGTCCTTTAATCCTTGATATATTCTAACGGTGATAGTAAGCTGACTTACTATTGAATGTTGAAGTCCATGACTACACCAAGTTTTCTGGATTGGTCTATTGTTGTTAACATTGCCGATTGGAGTTGAGTGGCAACTTTTAATTGTTCCTTCTTGGCTCCAAAAACAACTACGTCAGTTGTATCTTTGTTTAATTGAAGAAATTCCTGGCACATCCAATTGTTGATTTGATTGGATGAGAGCCGTCTTGTGCCAGCATGCATTTAGTTTTTTCTTCACTATATTATGACCCTGAGTTTATTTGTATCACTGTTTATTAAACACGTTTCTTCTGAGACATTTACAATTGTTTTTAATCTATTATTTATTATCCCAGATGCAGTTATCTTAAATAAATCTTCCAATATACTTATGGGCATGTGAGTACTGTCTAAAGACTCAAAAACATGTGAACCTATCTTGAGCTTTTGCCTTCGGCCAAGTGACAAAATCAGCCTCTTCCTTCAAGATGTTCATAGCGTCTGCCTCACCGACATACCAAAAAGGCAGACGGTGCTAGAACATGTCGTTCCTTCCTAAAGGAAGCGGCCTACTCTCATCGTCTGTGTTGTGAGACCAGTCCAATTTGTTGCTGTGACTGACCGTCAGCTATATGAAGGACTGTTCCACTTACTCTGCTTGAAATCCTCTACCCGCTTGGTTCTCCTTGCAACAATTTGCTCTCTCTCTCTCTCTCTCTCTCCTGCAGGCCTTTTTTCCTTCTTGCCCTTCACTGTAAAGTGGCCAATCCGGAGGCGGGAGTGATTGGGGCGGAAAAGCTGACCCCTGGTGTGACGGCCTGTGGGGAAGCGGGAGCGTAATCAGTCATATTGTTAGAGAGAGAGATCTCATATGGTCCGTCAACTTGGGGGAGTGGGTGGGTCTCCGCATTCAACCTGTTAAATACAGACTTAAGTCATTCACTCTATTTTTGTTCTCTTCCCCCACTTGGCATGGCGTCTTGTAGCCAGTAATCCTTCTCATCCCACTCAGCACCTCCTTCACACTGTTTTGTTGCAATTTGTCTTCAATTTTGCCCCAGTGTTTCTTTCTTTAATTCTCCTCCTCAGCACACGCGGACCAACATAACTTCCTCCCTGTAGCCAGCTCTGCAAACCCTCCCTCTCCCCTGGGTAGAGATTTGATTTTCTTTGTTTTCTACAGTTTGTTTGAACTGCAAGAAACAGCAAACTGTTCAGGGTCCACATGGAAATTGACATGTTATGCAGCCAGGGAGCTGGGTATGTTCCAGTCCATTAGCTCGAAACAGTCCTGTAGAGCCTCCACATACTTCTGGGATCACACTCTTAGAGTCGTGATAACAATGGACAGCTGTCTGTTGGCTGCTGCTGAAAGGAATCTAAAGAAGTAGGGATATGTTCAATTTTAAAGAAACTGAAGCATGATGACACATGATGATTAAAGCATGAGCAAAGCGCTGGCCAAACTCCGCGCTGAGGAGTGGTCTGACTGATAGGGTTGTGAAGTGTAAACCTGCAGAATCTTGTTGTGATTGTAAGGAAGAGCTCATGCAGCAGTTGGTTGTCTGGAATCCCACTAAGACTGTTGGCAGTTTGGGAAGGAGTCAATATACTTGTACCGTTGTCTGTGTTGGTGGGAAAACACAGTTTGACAAAGGCCAGGACAGTGTTGTTGAAATTGCTTTTAGTGTGGTGGGTAAAAGAAGAGATGCCCCCTTCAACTGGAGTGTCAGCTGATGGGAAACTTTGTTACTGGCAAAGTAATGGCAGTATGATGGAATAATACCTGCTTTAGTGTGGAATATATCGCTTTGACGCTGCTATATTTGATATTAATGCATTTATTTGCTGCATGCAAGCCGTCTATATCCTCTATAGTTTGAATAATTTTAGCCGTGCTGCTAGCTTGGCTCTAGAGGTCTGATCAGTTGTCACTTTGGTCATGACTGTTTAATGATTATGTCAGCGGCTGACTCCCAATAACTTTGGTGATCCCCTGACTTTTCCTCTAGAACCACCACAGGCTTCACATTTATGGTTTTGAGTAAATGTTTCACCAACTATTTGATGTATCTCTGAAATCTGGTACAGCTCTCCACATGTTTATAGGTTTTGGAAGCTGCCCAATTTCCCGTACTGGGCTGACAAAGACTGTCTGATTACAGCTTCTCAAAATGTTGCATAAAAATGCAATTTGAATTCAAAGGACATCCTTTGCAGCCTCGAGAATCCCTCAATATATTTTGCACTGGTCGACTGTTGGCTGGATTTCATGCGATCCTATTTAACTCCTACATATGAAATATCACACATCCACATTTGATTTACCAAGTATTACCACCTAGGTAGTCATCTACCGTCTTGGTAGAGCAGAAACAAGCTGTAAACACACAACATTGGTGCTGAGCGGGTACCTACGGTGGGTTTGTAAGAGCTGCATGGTGCTGTAAAAAACAACAATTAATATGGAATTCAACATCTACCGCTTAAGGCCACCTTCCTGATGATAAACATGTAAATATTTGACTGTCCAAGTTGACAAGGAGCTCTTGGATGCACCATTAGTTTGGTTCCAGTGAATAGTCTTAACGTTGGGCAGAGGCTCTTCAAGTCAAGTAGGATGCATCTTCTTTGCTTGCCCCATCAGAGGATCTAGCCCCTGAACTGGGACACTTCTTGTGTCTTCCTGTCCCCTCCAATATTTCCACGCCTCTCTCTGGTGTCTGCGCACTAGTAATGACTTTCCCCATTGCACCATGAGCCGCTGGCTGAAGAAGCTCTTTGGTTCCTTTTCTGAAATGCACTGGAGCTTGGGGGACAGAGACTGTCATTAACTGTTCCTCTCTGGAGAAGTTCTCCACAGATCTCATTACGCGTCTCAGGTACATGCACAGATGCACTCCAGTGCATGCTCTCTGTCATTCCCTCACACTTCTTCTATCTCTTCCTATCTTTCTCTGACACACACACACACACACACACACACTCACACATGTGTCTAAGCTTTCACACAAGCACGTCAATCCATGTGGCCATCTGGCTGTGTGATTTGCAACAATCCGATGCAACATGTGTCAAAAATAATCATGTTTTCGAAGATGTGTACACATTTTCAAGCGTTTCACTAAAAGCATGTGAAAGCTTAAATTAACATGAGCAGAAACGCACACAGTCCACGTCTTTGTTGACTGACAGCATCTTTGTTCATGGCTGACAAACATGTTGAACTGTTAAGTGGCCATGTGTTCCCACATGGTGTAGAGATCATTTCAATATCAGATGATGGGTAAATATATGGAAGCGTGGGGATTTGAGCGCAGGGGACAGATGAGAGGGGGAGGTGAATGGCTTATATAAGGTAGCATCCACTCTTCTCTCTGATGTTCCCTCTGTTCACTTTCTGTTCCCTTGAAACCAGTAGGCGAGGAGGATTTTATTGCCTTGCTTGTAGCTGTATGTTTTACGTCTGCCGCATGGAAGCATAATATTTATGCCATAAGGAACGCCACAGATGATTAACGTTCTACATACAGTGATCAGCTGTTCACAGGTGTCACTGCCAAAAGAAGTGTTTCAGGTAACTGCTCATATGACTGCCTTTCAAAAGGTATGAGCCAATTTGCAGGAGTCAGCAGAGCTGTCGTAGTGCAGGCATGTGGTCCATCTGGCACCGAGCTCATATCTGTCATGTTTTCAAAATTCACTGACTTTGATCAGAGATCAGGGCCAGCTAAATATATTAAACAGAAAGCAGGCCCATTGCTGCCAAAAAAAAAAAAAGGCGATGAGTGACTGAGCAAAGCGAGAAGAAACATGGAGTTATATGGGCCTGGGTAAACCTATGATTCATTTCTGATTTATTACATTCCCAAGCTCAGTTCTTGTATTACTTGAGTTTACGTTTTGTGGGTAACCAGAGCTGTTGTATTTGTCGTCAATAATTGCATTCCTGATTTATGATATGAAATACTGTATATGCAGATTTTAGGTTTGCCTTTCAAATTTCTGTTCCAAACTGCATTTTATTAGAATTCTGATAGTATCACATGTATGTATAAATGTATAATTGGCAGCAACTTTTGGCTGTCACAGTCTCATCATCAATAAATAAAACAAGGAGAAATTGATATGGTAGTCTTACAACAACAAAGCTTTACTTAAAGGAACTTAGACTACAAGCCATGTCACTAATCTTTCTAAATTTGTAGAGGTCAAAACCAACAGGTTGAATAGTTAATCAATAAATAAAGCTGGCAACTCTTCAGTCAGCTCTTCACAGTCTCTTCCGTGGAATGAGTCACAAACTTTGGTGAGTGCGTGTTGCTTCAGATGGCGGAACGATAAGGAATAAACAACCGAGCATGATGACTCATTTTACTTGTGAGGATCAGAGAGCCATTGAAAACTTGGCTGATAGTGAGATACTCACTGGGTTGGACGCCGTAGTCGGTTGTTCTACAATTTGTATCGCCAATCCAATTAAAATGTTTGTTTTTTTCACAGGCAGATTGGCACAATTAGAAGAGGCTATTGGAATATGTTAATGATTTGTCCCCCTGCACATTTTATTCGAGTAACTCTTTTGTATTTTCGGTTTTAGACCAATTTGCATGCATACGTATTTTCCCAGTTATCGTTTCTCTGTTTCTCTTTCTGTCTCTCACACACTGTTCATCTCTTGCTGTCTTGCTCACCTTGTATCTCTATCTCTGTTTTCTCTCTAAGGGGACTTGTGTGTGTGTCTGGGTGCGCAATTGTCCAGTTTTCTTTTCGGCTTTTCTCTCCCGATGATCTCCTCTCATCCTCAGCGGAGCAGGCTTAATTACAGTGTGGCTCTCCGCGCTCTGCTTGGTGCTGATTAAAAGGGACACTGACACTCCATAGGGAAAGCATGACTGGGAGTTTGTTCACTTTCATGCACACTCTGCTTATCTCTGTCTGACCAGCTCCATTACCATGGCTTTGAGGCCCAGTTTGTAATTGCCTCTCTTTATTACTGCGCCTACATGTCAGGCCAAGGAACAAGGACCTGCCGCACCGATAGAGAGTCTGTGTGGCAAGCTAGGAATGCACACACACACACACACACACAGATGCTGTCATGTGCACAGTAAAAATGTGAATGCTGAGACAGAGGCCATGTACCAAAAAAAACAAAAACATTTTGAAAGTGAACTAGTGTCGCACTGAGAACTGTTGACCTAATAAAATAGAGGCCATTAAACACGCACACATGAAAGGCCTGACCAAGGCTGATATGGTCAACAAACTTAAGGTTTTACACTTCATTCGTTCCAGGTTGTTCCCTATGACTACAAGGTCCATGTATTATAATTGATTACCACTTTAAAAAAAGACGCCCTCTATAATTTTGATTTATAACGAATGCCTCTACGAGTACAGTCACGCACAAGGCCTTACTTAACGGGCCAGTATACTCAGTCAGAACTGCTTGTCGAAGGTCAAATAGCTTTGGAAACCCCGTCCCCCAACTTATGTATAGATATACTATATACTTACTGTAGTTCAAAGGAGTTTGCATGCTAACATTTGCTAATTGTTGATAAACACAAAGTACAGCTGAAGCTTCAGGTAATTGGACAGTTTGGACAGATACAATTTTCGGCCTGTCGCCGGATGAATATTAAGAATTCGCCAAAGTTGCCACAATTCATCCTGCCGGGAACACGAATGTCTCCACCTAATTTCCTGGTAATTCATACGGTAGTAGTTGTGATGTTTCGCTCAAAACAACAAATGGTGGCACTAAATGAAAGTTCAGGAGTTCTTCATCTGGGGACTGTGAATGTCCGTACATAATGCGAGCCGCTTTAGCACTAGAGTGGCCACAAAATCTCTGGTATTCCCTGGTTGTGAAAAAATTCCTTTGGCTGGTCTTTTTCCTTTTCTCCTTCTGGAAAAGAGCTGCAGACCACCTGGACCAAAATCCAGTCATTAACACCTGAATTTATAACTGCACACTTAGTGGCTTATTAGAAACTGAGACACTCATGAATTCTTATTAATGATTAGGGAGAAAATGTTACCTGTAATTGTGCTTCGTACACCTGTATGTGAAGATTACATGAATCTGTTCCTTCACGCTGCAGCTCCTCTCCCTTGGGACCTTCAAACGATACTGGGAGAAAACATTGTAACACTGCATCGCCTGTGTGGAGCTGACACAGCACCTCTCATCAAGATGGAAAGAGTGCATGATTCCTGGAATAAAACAGGCAGATGTCAGCTGTGCAGCCTGGCTTTGCGGAACATCCCTCCGCAGATGGCAAAGCTCAGTGATCAAGACCCTGAATATGTGTTGAAGTCAGCACATTTCAATTTTTCGTCACACTGTGTGTGTGTTGCCTGGTAGTGCTGTAGATAACCTCCGATAAAAAGGTTAAGCACATTTGTGACGGGCCATGCGGTAGCTTCTTACTTGTGGAGAGTAATTAAATTGCTCTAAAAACCACTCCAGTTGGTGATAAGTCTGCCACACACACACATTTACACTGTTTAGCCTTTTGTACCTTTAAAATGTTTGTGGTGTTCAGTCACAGTTTGTTTGCATGTGAATGCACTATACTGTTACTGATGTGTTTTCTGTTTTCTCGTCTCACAGGCTTCATGAAAATGAGATGAGATTTAAGCCTCCATTGTCTGCCTTTGAGTTCCAACAACTCCTCTACAACCTGACAGCTTTCAGAATCAGCAACGCCGGAGGACAGAACTGTAAGTGTCTGTTTGTGTGCGCAAAAATGCAATTAACACAACTAGTCTGGGTTCTATTTTGTCTTTTAACTTAACTTGTCATTTACACTACAATTACAGTATTTAGGCGTTATGGATGGAAAATAAACATCATGTAATATAATTGTTAAATGCATGACCATTTCCAAACAATATCAGCAAAATTTGAAGTGCCACAGAAAGATTTCCAAACTTTGACATTTTTATTTATCAAATATACATTGGCATCACAAAGTAGCTACAGCTGCACCAAAAATAGTTGCTAAAACAATGTCAGTGCCTGTATTCGGGGAATAGTTCAACTGTTCCAAATCTGGCTCAGCAAAGAACGGGACATTTATTCCCAGATGTTAGTAACTAGTTCTCGAAACCCTCCTCTTATTTGTATCATGTCCCTGCTCCCTCTCCATCTGATAGTCTGTATAATAAAGTACAGGCGGGATCTTAGAGGCATTACTGTGGATTAGAGAACCAAGAAGACAGAACAGCTGGTCAAAATCACCAGCTCCCACCCACTTACTTACACCATTTTAATTAGTTGCTCAGTGCAGGCGTTGTGACACTCTTGTGGTGTTCCACTTGCAAAAAGACTGGCACAGAAGTCTGAAGCCCAGTCATGCATATTCCACCAAATTGTTTCCCGTAACCACCCACCCACATGAACGTGCAAACAAAGTCATACACACAGTTTACACTGCATCTACTGCACATCACAGGGGAGAAGCTCTGTTAATGATTTGTGTTAGGTCTCAAACACTGTGTTGGAAGTGCCTTATCGCTGCAGGCTGCGCAGCAAACTTTCATTCCAAATTCTCATAAAGCTGTCCTCTCATCTTTCTCCTCTCACGCTCTCCTTATTCTTTAAATTCCTCTGCATCACAGAGAGAGAGAGAGTCTCCTCGAACAGAACTGCATTATTTTAATGAGAGTATTGTCTTTGAGACTATAAAGGTGGGCTTTGACAGGAAAGACCTTTCATTTTTTCCGCCACATACAGAGTTTTGAAAAGAGAGCATAGCCTTATTGGAAGTTTATAATAAATAGCGTAATATACAGTTACCAAAAGAAAGCTAAACTGTCATAGTCCACAGGGCTGCAGCGAGCCATTAGAGATTCAAGGGAATTACAATCTTGACTTGTCCGACAGGGTTTCTTGTAGAAAGGATTGATGGCTCGAACTTGCACAGCATGACTTCAAATTAAATCATTTTAATTAACTGTGATATAGGGTTCAGTGTCTGAATATTGTTTTAATTGCACATTTTCCCCCGTTGAATGAGCTAATAGAATTCAGGAGGTAGAGGGGAGTAAAGGGTAGAGGATAAGGCGAGTCATGGAGAGGGAAGAGGACAGGCTTGCCTACTGATTATCCCTCAGAGGTGCAAATGAACTGGGTTTCATCATCACTGAAGGATTGGCTGGATCATGACTTCTTAGAAGTCAAGGTCCGTCCTCTCCTCTGGATCTTCCGCACAGATTTCCCTCATTATGCAGCCACCCATTCACACATGGTTAATTCCTTATCGGACAAAGCTACATATCGTGCAGAGCATTCGATCCATCCACCCTTCCATCCTTCTTGTGTGTCTTCAGTGACAGCAGACACAGCGTTGGCCCAGGAACAAAAGTAATTTTGTGTTCTGTGGCTGTGGTTGAGAGAGTGTAGGGTGGAAGGGATTCGGTTCAGGATGGCCTGCCGCCATCACTATTCATGAGAGGAGAGAGGGATCTTGAAACCCCACAGGAACTGCACATCTGACATACCTCCACCGAGTCTCCTGTCTCCTTTTCTTCTTGTCTTGCTGTGCTGCAGTGATTTATTCATTTGCTATATCAAAGATTCCCTGGGTGACGAGTGTACGTGTGTGGGCGTATGTGTGCGCTTGTGTGTGTGTGCAAGTGAGCATTAAGTGTGGCATTTAGTGTGGGAGAATGAATCTGTTATTGTGTGTGTGTGTGTGTGTGTGTGTGTGTGTGTGTGTGTGTGTGTGTGTGTGTGTGTGTGTGTGTGTGTGTGTGTGTGTGTGTGTGTGTGTGTGTGTGTGTGTGTGTGTGTGTGTGTGTGTGTGTGTGTGTGTGGTGTGTGTGTGGGTGTCAGACTGTTAACTGTAAACACAGGCCAGAACCTGTAATGAGACAGGGAGGGAGGGACAGCACTGCAACAAATGCTAATAACCTACTGCTTAACGAGATACAGAGACCCACAAACACGGACAGACACACACACACATATGTATCTACACATACCCCTGATTCCAGAGAAAAGCAGATGCCCCAAACACTTAAAAAGCCCACTGAGGCAACAATTGGTCAGTTTAATACTGACCTTTGCTAGCATCAGTTTTACGTCAAAGCGATCTTCCCGTCTTTTCTCCTCCTTCCTCTCCAGACACATCGCAGCTTGCGGGGGTAACCCTGACCTCAGCTCTCATCTCCTCTGGTCCGGCCAACCCTCCCGCCCCATGGGTGGAATCTTGTTCCTGTCCCCCGGGGTTTGCAGGCCAGTTCTGCGAGCGGTGTGCCCCGGGATTCACCCGGGAAGACTCTGCCAGAGGACCTCTCTCGACATGTGTGCCATGCAACTGCCACCAGCATGGAACCTGTCATCCAGAGACAGGTGATAAGTGAAACATGAACTGTATATTTGTTATGTACACAACTGTGTTGAAATATCTGTGTGCATAATGACTTTGGTGCCACTTCCCTGACAACCAATCGACAATGTTTCTATTTCATTGATACCTGTACATGTAGAAAAGCCTTTAAAAAAAAGTCGGAAAATTTAAGTGCACAACTTTTTATATTTAAAGGAGAAGTCCACAAGTTTTACATGCCAAAGTCAATGTGCTCCACAGCCCGTAAAAACAGCTATAAATTGTTTTCTATGGCTTTTGAGTAGGTTTGCGAGGTTTTAGAAAATAACAGTAACAAGTGATATTACTTAAGTATACCAGCTTGAATTTGAGGGTACAAATACTTACCGAAAAGTTAAGTTTGAAAGACACGTGCTGTGCCAAAATCACTCCCTTTTAACGCTGGGTAAGTAAGCTAGATTTTGAAAGTTTCCAACTGTGAAACCCAGCCCAGTGTTGCCAAGTCCCTTCAGATGAAAGTAGCTAGCAGCACTAACTTCAAAAGTTGCTAAATCTAGCGGGAAAGTCGCCAAGTTGGCGACACACTTACAGCCCGTCCCTTCAGGCCTCCCTCCAAAGCCACTCCCCTAAAATTATCATTGTGATTGTATTCGTTGTGCGAGGCAATTTAATCATACTTGTAAGACAGAAATGTTCTAGTAAAGTCATTTAAAAGTCCACCATTTCACAAGTCAGTGCTCAAAACTGTTAGCACTCATAGTATTGGCCATGACAACAAGCTTTGCTCATTGTTAAACAGTGTTGTAAAATATTAAACCGATCCAAGTTGCTAGTTAGGCAACGATGCCCTTCTTCCGAAGCATTCAGCCAGCGTTTTATGAGATGAGGGATCATCAGAAGTTGTTGAGACAATATTTTCTGTCACTGTGCCTCTCAGAGAGCAGAGAGGGAACAGAAAGAGACGCAGGCTGTTCGACTGAAGCATTTTTCTGTGTCTTCCCAGAGCTGACATTCAGTCATCATCGCTTCAAGGGAATGTAACTCAGTCATCCCTCAGGTGTATTGGCAAGCTATCACTCAAGCTGAGAACTGGATCGCTGTGCTAATACAGCAATACCTGCATTTCACACAAGAAATCTTTATAATAACAGCTAAACTACTGTAGGCGAGTGTATTTAATGCAGCAGACATCTTTATGGGGGATAATAACAGCCGCTGCAGTATTCTTTCAGATTCATATCCTAAACGCAGCATCCCGTAAATGACAGAAGTAAAACAGCAGCTGTTGGGTGTGTAAACAAGTCAACCTCTATGCAGTTATTTTTCCACACTATCTCACTCTCCCAGCTTTATATATGTCTCTCCTTCTCACCAAGAACAGACAACTCTCCCATCCAAGGTCCCACCCTCCATCTTTTATCTTTCCTCAATCTCTCTCTTCCTCTCTATCTTTGCCTCCTACCCTCAGACTTAAAGTATCAGAGATCTGACCTAGTTAGGAGATGCCTGAAGCTTTGGCTGAGTGTGCTTTGTGACTGTGTGTGTGGGTGTGTGTGTGTGTGTGTGTTTGTATGAGTGTGTGTGCATCTGAGGTCCGGAAGCAAGTCTGGTATCGCTGCCTGCCTGCTTCCCCCCTAATTAGACTTGTTTGCCACCTCTTGGCTAATGATGTCTAATTTGCTTGCAGATTTCCTGTGTGTCTTATGTCTCTTCTCAATCTGGATGTCTCGCTCTCTCACACACACACACACACACACACACACACACTTGTTATCTGCCTCTTCTTGTTCCCCAGACTCCCTAGTCAGCCGCTCTCTGGCTTTCCTTCTTCCTCTCATCTAGGATTGCACCTGGATTCTCCAGTCACCTTGACTTTGTTTTTAGTGTCCTTGACTCCCTTTTGTGCAGTCTCCTCTCAAGTTTCCTTGAGAAATGTGTCTTTCACAGACACATTTCCTTTGTTTTAATACAGTATCCAACAGTCTGTTCCTGCACACGCTGTGTAATTTGTAAGTGCTTTAATGTAGAGCAGGACTCAGTGCCAACAATAACTTCAACCCGAATCCAAGAGCAGATGTGAGAAATGGTGTGGTTTTTCCTGTTCTTTAAAAATATTGAAAGTGTCAGAAGATAGGAGAGATTGTGGTCTAAACACAAATGTCCTTGTATTCTGAGTTGTTTGAAAGAAACCCCCCCATTATTTATTAATGAACCCGTTCAACTGCAGGTTGAGCTTAGCTGCATTTAGCATCTTAACGGAGTTCACACCTGACAAGTCCCCGCAGGCTGTGAAGATTTTTTTTTTATACACCCACAAACACACAATCGCTTTAAAGGATGCTTTTGAAATATTTTGAGTGTTAAATATGGAACACGATGTGTCCTCTGAGTCATGGATTGAAAATTCCTGTGCTTGTTGTGTTCTTTGGCGTTCTTCTTGGTTTGAATAGCATTAGCTGACTATCAGGGAAGGAAGCAAGTTAAAATTAGCCAGTCTTTTTTCCAATGGCATGTCATGTTCTGACAGCCGGCTGGCTTGTCTTCAATAAAAAAAGAAAAAAGACGCTCTCCATAAATCTGAAAGTTCAGGTCAAGAGGAACTATCAAAGTGAGTTGATTAGAGACACCCTGTTCATCATTTGTCACCAGGAGGGCGGACCAACCTGCTGTTTCTCCTATCCGAATCTTAATTGCTGTATAATTACCTAACGACTTGCATCATCATGCAGGATGTGCCCACAGACAGCATTGGGATGGAGTTTATTCACTGGCTGCCGAGGGAAGCTGCAGCCAATGGTGCTTCATAATCATGATTTATTAACAGTCTCTGAGTCGTGTCGGTTCTATTTGCTGTAGTGCAACACAACAGATTGGAAATGTTAATATTTGTGGTAGAACGAGCAAATTGCGGTTTCTGCCGAGCACTTGTGCTGGGGCGCTGATGAAGGCAAACATATGTCCTTCAGATACAACAAAAAGTGTGTCTAGTGCATGTGTTCCCACAGTTGTGGACGTACGTTCATTTCGGTGTACCACTGGCCTGGACATGCGTCTTTGCAGTGTGTACACCGTGTAAATTGCATACACACCATCCATAAAATTGGGCAGAGGCCATGATTTATAAGGTAGAGAGTTGAGGAAGGAACGAGATGATTGTAATGCATTGATAAAATGGAGACACTCAATTTTCACTGCAGCCCACTAGGGGAGCGCTCATTAATCACCTAAACAAATGAAACACCTTATGCTCTCGACACTCTCTAGTCTCTGCTGGGTATTGAGCAATAGGGTACTGTATTCGAGCTCCTCTCTTAGCCCTGCTTCCTAATAGACGTGTAAGTCCTCCATTGTGAGCCAACTTACATCTTTAAAGAACAATGGCATCTGAAGATGCTTTCTTTTTCTCAAGAGAGATGCCAAACATGAATATAAAATGAAAAGCTGCCAAGTAATTAGGGGGGCAAAGTCAAATTACTAGCCACAAGGGGTACTGCTAGTCTGTGAAAATAGTTGTATAATGTCTTGTGTGGATCTTGAGGCAACTTTCTGAAGTCTGAGGCATTTACTCAAGCTCAAGAGAGAACACATTTTTAACAGAAAGTCTGTGTTACAAACTGGGGGAATGGAGTTTGAAAGATGTGGGTGTTTAGCAAGCTGGGAGGGTCTGATGAAAAGATGCTCTCTAGTTGCATTATGGTAAGCGTGTGATCCAGTGTTTTTTTGGAGCTAAAAGTCAAGATATCTCGGCTTCTGGTGCTTTGATTTGGACCGTTTGTTGTTAACCACGGGGCTTCAGGGAATGCAAAGTCAGGCTGTCGGTTGACCCACCACTTTGGTCCAGACTTAAATACCCCAACAACCACATTGGATGGATTGCAATTAGTGCACACCAGCTTGACATGACATCTACATCAGCCTCAGGTGTACTTTGTGTTTAGTGCCAATTAGCAAATCTAATATCTAATATGTTTTTAAGAAACCTACACACAATCAGTGAGCCAAACCGAGGGAATCATGTGATTGATTTCCTCTTCACTTTTTAAACGACACCTCGTAGTGTGCATGAAAGGTTTGACGTGGATTGATGTGGATCTAAATGATCTTTCTTTGGGTCGCTACCTACATCCAGAGACTGACTGCTGTGTGATCATTTGCCCAATGCATAGACTCCCAGTTAAACCACGTTTTCGACACTTACTTTGGATCTAGCGATAATCTTGTGCCTATTAAGAAGGCCAGCTAGAGTTAGCCCGCAAGTACCTGAATGCAGCATGTGCATCTGCTCTACCAACCCCAGAGTAAATAAGGTTATTTGTTCTGTTTCATAACAGCATATGCTTGTTTCTCACCATGACATTTGTGCGGGGCCAAATTTTTGAATAATGCACACTGGTTTTGCATAGCTAAATGTCACGCCCACTGCAGTGTGGTGGAGGAGGTCGGGGAACAGCAGCTTTTGCTTAGTTCTTGGTCTGTGAAGGGGAACGGACCACCAGGGGCTCCAGCAGTGAAATACATAGAGGTGGTCCTAATAAAGGCCATCACCTAGAGTACCTGTCTCATTGCATCTGTTAGGGTACAGATGAAGAAATGACCAGTAGAATGCGAGCTTTACAAATGGAGGATACTGTGACTCAGTGTTTACCAACAAAGGGCTGCTTCAGAATGAGACAGAGTAAGCCAGGGCGTGCATTTCCCCAAATGCCTGCCTAAATGCCATCTTCAGCTCTCTAAGGTCATTAGTTAGAAAAAAATGTATGGGAGAAAGTTGAGGCAGACAAACTGATAGAGAGTGAAGCCGGCTCTAGCACTGGCTTATTCTGCTCCCTAATCTCTCTGGTGGGCTGCATTTGTTGCAGGCTAAGCCCTAAGATGCCCGGTCTGTATCAGCGTGATGGGATATGAGGAGCGACAGCGAGGGGGAAAAGAAGTGAGAAAGAGCAAGAAAGACAGATGTAGTCAGTTAGAATGAATCTCACCATGTAATTTCTCCTGCTGATCCTATTCAGCACGCTTTACTTATCTCCTCACAACCAGCGTATTTATTTTACACCAAAATAAACAGAAAGATAAACAATGTGCACACTCTGTCTGCCTGCCTTGGTTCCCAGTCACACTGTCAGAGACTGCTGATTTGAAAAGGTTTCAACCTTTCCCTTGATGAAATTAGTTTAGACAAGGAAGACTTAGCACAACCAAACTGGTGCATCACCGAAATGAATGAAAATGAGGAAGTTTTCCCCTGCCTAAAAACAGCAGGTATGAAAAGAAACCCGCTAGAAAAGAACAACTACACACTGTGTCTTACAGAGAAAGCTACAGAAAAACATAAAGCTCTTCCACCTTGTTGTGGCAGGTGATAGAATATGAAAATCGTCGTTAGAATTCGTTATGTGGGTTTAAAAAATGTTCCATTTCATGGTGTAGCGAGATTAGATAAACCCGACTGGATTAAACCCTTGAGGGTCAGCCCGCCACCATGGGTAAGTGCTTCAGAGACATTCCATTGTCTCTGAACTGGCCATTCATCACAGCGGGGGAGTTTCTGAATAAACTTCCTCAGAGACTCTTCACACAGACCGGCTTGGCGCTCTTTCTCTGCAGCCAGTAAAGGCGACAACTTTGGCGGTCAGAAAAAGATCTCAAGACAGGATGTGAAGACACCTATTGATTAACCGAGGTATTTCTTTACACGCACACATAACCTCTCTCTCTCTCTCTCTCTTCCCACCACCCTCTCATTCTCTTCAACAAATGTCAAGAAGACCCTGACCAGAACAAGTCTTAAACCTTGGAGCTGCAAACAGGAACGGACTCTAGTTGGTGTCCAATATTCTTCAGTAGGACGGAATTAGAGAAGTCTTTAAGTTATTCAATATACTCGCTAAAAGTATTCAACAGATGATTCCAAAGGAGTAGGTCTGTTTCCTGAGTCTGTGAGTAATAGGCGATTTAACGATTGATCAAACTGTGGTTTGATCAATCGTTAAAGTTAGTGATAATAACCTTATGTTACATGGAAGAACATATACTTTGCCATCGTATTATTGCTGTTTGTATTGTGTATTATCCATGTGTTATCTGAATGTCATTTCCATATACTGTATATACATTGATGCTTGGTCCATAGTGGGGGAAAGTATGTGACTTACTCACGTAAGATAGTAAGTTAAATAGTTTCATAAAGTACGTCAATATTAAAAGACAAAGAAGTTTGAATAGTGGCTGAGAGTTACATCACTGTTCGGTCGTAGAATATCGCCTCACCTTTCTTCATTCGTTCTTCGCAGATAATGTCTGAGTTTATTTTCCCTTCGTAACTTCTTACTCACCTTAAGTATCGTATTTTAATCCTGTTTAAGCCCGTGAACCTCGTGTGATATTACCTTTGAGTAGTGTCGTCCAACCAAACGAGATTATTTTAGGTCTATCTAAACGAGTCATCTTAGTTAAACAAGTATTCAGAGCATTATCTGACCCCCGGCTCATCGACAATCATCTGCCACAGATCAAGAACCTGAAATAAGGCCATATCGTGAGCCTGCCTCCCATAACCACTTTGCACACAGCAGTGTATCATCTTCAAAGACGTCTTCCAGTCCCACTGTGTGGGCATCTGAAGCCACAGAGGACCACCGCTTCCTAACGGGAATCACCACCCGTTGGAGAGCCTTGAGTCTACCTCAACTGGAGCAGAAACTAAACGGCTGAGCCCACTGCAAGGTCTTTTGGAACTACGCTGCACAAAGTAGGAAACTTACATCTTCTGATATGATCAAGATTTGGTGTCAGATAGCGCTCTGAATTATTAATATTTACATGTTAGAGTAGCGACGGTATATCTTATAGGACATCACATCCTTCCTTCACTATCCCAAATCACTCGCATTTGCGATTTGAAACAAAGTTTCTTTATTCATTTGTTAATCCATTTATTCTTTCATATGATTTTACTATAAATAAACCACACATTTATCGGCAAGTCGTTGTCTGTCATATTCTTTTAAAGCGGGAACTAAAGATCAATTAACTCATAACTTACTACTGAGATATTGAGACTGATTAATTGATTATCAACCTGTTGAAGTCCTTTTATTTATTTTGTGCCACAAAATGTAGTGCAAGATTGAATTTATAAGGTAGTCATAACCACGACAATTGCAATCCATCCAGTGGTTGTTGAAAGAGTTCACTCAGGATCACAAATGCCAACATCATGATGGCACTAGAAGAAAGGTCAGCTGATCATCAAAGTCATAAAGATGCATCATCTGTTTGTTTGTGCCCATCCATCCAGTAGATGTTGAGATAATTTCACCGGTGGCACTGGACGAAATGTCAGGGGATCACCAAAGGATTCATCATCTGGGGACCATGAATGTCTGTAGTAGAAATTCAAAGATTCATCCAACTGCTAGCGTGGCTAAAAAGAGTAAAAATATAAACTCAATGCAAGAGGAAGGCAGAGAAATTCTTAAAGTTGTTAAATCAGCTGAATAAAAGTGCAAGATATTCAAACACTGACATTTGATCAGAGTAAAATACACAGTAAATCGTATATATCCAGCTCCTCTATAACAACTTGGGGACCCAGAGCGAGACAACATGAAATACAACCCCTGCTGTTAGTTTGCGTCCCTGATACCCCAGGGCCTTGGACATAACAATTTGGATGACAGCCGCTATACACAAAACAGGAATTGATGCATTTATTTTCCACAGTCACAGTATGACAAAAGACTTATCCCCAGTCGTCCATATTGTGCACATTATGTATGGGGGTGGACAGAATACACAAACCCTCCTCCCTTCCTTTGACTTCCTCCTCTCCTCTGCAGCAGTCCCCCCCCCCCCCCCCCCCCAATTCAGACCCCACTGACGAGCCACATCTGCAGCAGCAGGCGCTGGCAGCAAATCTGTGTTAAATTAGAGAGCAACATCCCCATCAAACAGTCCCGCAGCAGATTTACCCCAACTTTTACCCTCGAGGCCTCAGAGCTGCAGACCGACTTTTCCTCTCACTGCCTCTCTCTATCTGTTGTGTTTCCTTCTCTCCTTCATTAAAACAGGGAGTTCACATGCATTAGTAAATACATTTCCTTGGCCCGAAGCGTTTTAATGTTCCACTGGGCTAAGTAGACAAGCCTCCCGGAAAATATGTGTTGAAAAGCTCATGTTTTTGACTTCACATCCATGCTGTGTATATGTAGAGCATGAAAGAAATAAACTATTCTAGTTTAGAACTATTTTGTTGAAAGCAAAAAGTAGCTTTAACAGTCATATAACTCACGCAACCATATGTTGCTTTGAACTTGCGACTTGTTTCTCTTTGTATTTCTGGGCTCACACGTCATCAAAGACCCCACACATTGCCCTTCTCCTGCGGAGAGACCTCCCAAGATGGTGCACAAGGACATGCAACGATTTTTCGAAACTCAATTTGGTCAGTAAATAAATTTCGATTTTAGGGGCAAGGATGTAATAACAGAAGAGAGGCCCGCTCTTATCTTCTCCTAAACAAAAGCATACTTATTTAAAATCCATTTCTCTTTGGATTGTCTTTCCCACTTTTCTATCTCCATCTGGCGTTAAAGCTGTTACAAGCTACTGCAAACAACGATAACCCCCATCTTTGGAAGAGCTACTCGTCGCACTTTGTTTGAGAGGGACACTGAATGACGCACAAGTATAAACACACTCAATGAGGGAAATGTGGAAAAAGCTTGACGGCAAAGCTGCCAGTCTTTCATCCGTTCTCTAGTGCCTCTCCGTGCCCCTGCGGCTGTAATACAGCGATGTATTCAGTCCTATCCTCCACAAGTGGCCTCCTTAATGAAGTGCATTAGACCTGGATGTGTGTGTATGTCTTCAGAGAGTACAATGAGTGCAGGGACGAGGTACAGGTAGAATGAGCACTGGTAGAAAGGAGCTCTGTGGAGTGCAATGTGTATATCAGGCTCTTTGAGAAAAAAAAAAACACCTCTAGACTGCTTGTCTTCCATACAGAAATATTGCTTTGCCATCACACAACAGACAAGCTTCAGGCGGAGTACGAGAGGGCCGGGCGAGGGCAGGATAGCGGGATTGTGTGGATTTGTCGAAGGGTTCGAAATGTGCGGCGCCACAGGGGGAGCTTCGCAGAAATCCCAAATCATTAAGGCTGAATGAACGCTCATTGATTCATTGATGAAATGACTCTGAAGTAATAATGATTAGCATGACGATGAGAAATACCATGTGAGGAGCCAGACTGCCATTCAGCGACAGTTTGTGATGCATGCCGTTAGCTTTTCCGAGAAGCCGATGGAATGATAATAGTGTCGAGGAGGCCCTCAGTGGCTCTACGGCCCCATATCACGCTCAGTCATCTTCACACTCAGTAAAGTCAGCACATTTCTGCTGCCATTAAATTTACTACGGCTCATTGGGGATTGACACTGCACACCATCAGTGTCATTGTAATGCCTTGTGAAATTCAAGAAAGATTCACTTCTTTCTGCTAAGAACAATCATTACTAAATACTCTGTTTAAATGACTGGCATTACATGCTTGGAAGTCATGTATTATTCACCTCACCTCTCCGAGAAACTAATGATTTTTACCCAGACGTTTACACTTCATCGGGCAACGGGGATAATTGTTCCCCCTAATGTGTGATCAGTTTAGCTTCGCAGCCGTTATTCTATCTCATACACTTGACTTGCAGGTCTGAAGTTAACGGGGCTTTATTTAGTGATGGCAGACATTGGTTGCGGTGATCCTATAACTAGCAACAAGACTTGCTTTACTCCCGTGCTCAGTGGTGTGAGCCCATTTGAAAATGCACAGCAAAGAGCTGCTCACTGAATCACACCGTAGGCGGTGAGGGAGTGATGGGAAATTTTAATGAGGACTCTGTAAAACCGCATGCCCGCGGATTATTTGCCATGCATCGAGATGTTATTGGTGTTCTCTAGAAAATCAGCGCAATTGTTGTTATCAGCCCATGCTGAAGTCCTTTCAGAAACTTTGAAATTTTGAAAATGATCCAAATAATTGTAAGTTCTCTGATACACAGGCACCCAGTGAATACTAAGCACCATGCAGCGCAGCAGGAATGCTAAATATCTTCTTGCAGCAAAAACAGCAGTTCTTTTTCATTACATTTTAAACCAACAAATCAACAAATGTTGATTAAATATTTAATGAATGTCTGCTTATTGTGATCTTCTGAGCAGTCGCTTTTTTTTTCTTCGTGGTTTTCCGAGAATGTAAACACTGATTACTTTGTGGTCCTCTTTAAGCTTTAGTCAGTCAGTTATTAAATTAGAATTTAATGTCACACTTTCACTGTTTCATTTCAGAAGTTGCCGTTGCACAAATTCATCAACACAGAGGAGCTTTTGAGGGTTCATGTGGGTCCGATCATCTCGGTCTGTGACATTAGAGCCACTGAACTGCAGCAGGAGACAGGGTTGTTTTTCTCTGAGTCCTTTTGCTATTTCACAGTCGTACAGTGTGCTCAGACACGATGTCAGTTTCTTCACTGTTGTAGATCTTTTCCCTGTTTGTCATGGTATTATTATTCAGCTCTGCCTGTACCTTGCTAGATTTTGAAATGTGGTATAATGAGGACTGACAATCTGCTCAATGAACTGAGGAGAATTAACCAGAGATTTGGTGCATGTACCTGTATATCGACACATGCTGCACGTGATCGAATCCCTTTAAGTGGTTTAAAGCTGTGAGTTGTTTTTGCAAGGCTTTTGAAACAACAGTTTGTTTTTCAAGACATCATAGAATTGGTAATCTCTCCCACTTGGTGGGGGAATTGCTTTACTTCTTGAAGGTCTTTCGGACTGCATTTGGCTCTTATATTTCCCAAAGCAATTATAGTCGGGGGGACTTTAGTTGTCTTCCGCTTTCCATGGTGGGCTGTGGGGAATGTTTTTTTGTTTTAGTTTTTTCCGGATTGCGCTGTGGAGTAAAATGTTTGCATGGACTGGCTGTAGTTATGGTCAGAGACACAGCGCACTCTGCTGGCGATGGAGAAAACACCACCGGCTCTGGTCTACTTGTGTCAAACCTTAAGCGTGAAAAACAACAAACACACATAGGCAGGTGTGTGTGTGTGTGTGTAGTAGGAGTGTGTAATCCTTACATTCCTCTCTGTTGCAGGTGCGTGTGAGTGCTCAGACTTCACCACTGGGATGACCTGTGAGCGCTGCCTGGATGGTTACTACGGCAGCGCTTTGATTGGCACGCCCGGTGATTGTCAGCCTTGCCCTTGCCCGGACCGAACCAGCTGTGCCGAAATTGCGAAGACAGGACAGGTGGTCTGTACCAACTGCCCTACAGGACAGACAGGTGAGATGAACCACCAACAACGGAAAAAATATTTTTTATTCTGGCACCACACAGTAAATAATGGGCACAAAGCTATAGAACAAATAGAACAAAGCTATGACAGCAGCTCCACCAGACAGCTTGATGATGAAAAGACTGGCTTTAAAGCAGCTGGTTTGCAGGACCTGTCATTACACAATGCCATCTGTAATTCAGACATTTTTAACTTGAATTATGAAAGAGTCTGAGGTGACATGGGGATGCCCTCCAACAGTGTTCAAGCTCAGTCATCCATTTAAATCCTCCTTTCACCTTTCCCCCTGTGTAGGGATGCGCTGTCAGATGTGTGATGATGGCTACTACGGTGACCCCCTGGGACAATCTGGCCAAGCTCGACCGTGTATGAGATGTGACTGCAATGGCAACGTGGACTTCAACGCTTTGGGAATATGTGACCACGTGACCGGGCGATGTCTGAAATGCCTGAGACACACAGAGGGCGACCAGTGCCAACGCTGCCAGCGGGGTTTTTACGGCGATGCCCTGAACCAGACAGCTGGCCAGAAGTGCAAGTGTGAGTAACGGGGAAAGAGAGAAATTGTATTTCTGCAGGACAATGTTAAAGTCGCCCTCCACTGAAAATGTGCTTACTCTTACTTCCCCTGGATGTTTGACCGTCACTGTGCAGAATGATGGATGTGCAGAGTCCGACACTAGCAGGCTGTTTTTACATTCACCTGCTGAGGGGGGGGAAGTTTATCTGCTCTAACCTTAAACAAATACTTAGTTTTTCTCACATGCCTCCATCAAAAAACAGAGAAAGGTATGGGAAAGGTATGGGGGCCACGTCTAACAAAAACTAAATGATGACTATAAAAACTACATCAAAACATCTGTTTACAAAATCGGCCCCCACCTACTTTAATTCATCAAGACTTTTTTTCCGTTTTTTGATTAGTAGTTCACTGTGGAGGCATGCGAGAAAGTTTTCTTTAAGAATTCAAGGTAACAACGGGAAGAGTAATTGATATACAAATTTTATAAGTGAATTATTCCTTTAAATCTGAGTTAAAGACCTTTTCATGAAGCATAATTACGTGACATTACAGCTATGAAGTGGCGTGGAAACTTAAAGACACCAGGACATTTTTTGCGTATTCATCGATGAAGATTTTACAGCGAGGGATGAGAAGTTGATATAATTGAATAATATTCAACATGAACTTCTATCGAAAAAAATTATACCATGATATTGTTATTTAAAGCTGAGTGTTTCCTTTTCTAAATCTTAAAAGATGTTTGGAGGAGATGTTAAGAAATTCTCGAGTCCTCTCTCAAGACTTGCATGACACTCCGATTGTTCCGGTCACCACATGATAGTTAGGGTCAAGTAATAGCCAACTAATTCCATTAAAGACTACATGGCCTTGGGTGTAGCTTTTAAAGAAATGCAGAAAATGGTGCATTCACATGGATCAGGAGTTCATATTCGGTATAGGAGACTCTCACATCTCTCCTTGACATTATTCTGTACAGAAGTTTGACCCGAGGCGTACAGGTAGAACTGAGGTATAAAATAAATCAGAGGATGAACACATCACAGCTATTACTCTTTGGGCCTCTCTCTGTCTTTGTAGCTTTATTTCAGTGTTTCACTCAATTACACCTTTTCTTTTCTTTAGAATTCTCCCCACCCCAGGATTCCCTTTATCTTCTCAAACATTTATTTACCCCATTTGCAGCTTTTGCCCTTCACAACTCATGAGTAGTGCTGTCTGTCATTTTCTTCCATTTTTCCCTCAAGCACTCCGGAATGAAATCAATAAAAAGTTACCAACATTTTAGCAGTTAACAACGTAACATTTTCATTGTTTTATTTGTTTCTTCTAGCGTGCAGCTGCCATCCCAGCGGAACCTTTGGGCATGTAAATGAATGCCACCCTCAGACAGGAGATTGCCAGTGTCTCGGTCATGTGACCGGACGGGATTGCAGTTATTGTGAAGTTAACTTCTTCAACCTCCAACCAGGTGTAGGATGTGAGAGGTATTGAGATCACCTTTGAACAACTTGGTGTTTTTTTTTGTTAATCGACATAACAACTGAGTTTATAAACTGAGTCTATCATTAAGACATTTCCCTGCCTTCCTTAGGTGCAAGTGTAGTCCAATTGGCTCATCGTCCATCGCGTGTCATCCAATCACAGGGCAGTGTGTGTGTCGTGCCGGAGTGGAGGGGAGACTGTGTGATTCTTGCCGTGTGGGCTTCTTTGGATTCTCGTCACGAGGTTGCAGAGGTACAGGACTTCACTTCAGGCATCCCAACTGCACTATGTGCCATCCTCTAATCCTTTAATACAGATCACACAGGAAGACATTTCTAACTCTTCAAATGTTTTCCTCTGCTCCCCCATCTTTCCTTGTGGTCCTCTTTCCTCTGCCAGCCTGCAACTGTGACCCAATGGGCTCCATTTCAATGCAGTGTCACGGTAACGGTACCTGCCACTGCCGCCAGGGCTTCGTGGGTTATAAGTGTGACAAATGTGAGATGAACTACTTCCACAACAGGGCCACACACCAGTGTGAGGAATGCCCAGTTTGCTATGGCCTTGTCAAGACACAGGTGAGTTTATGGTTGTTTGTGATTGTTTTTATGTGGGTTTTTTGAGCAAACACAAACAAGATGTGAACACAACATTGAAATATTAATAAACCATTTAAAGGTGCAAGACACAAGATTGGGAGCATTTTGATTGCCTCTAAGTGGCGCTCACGATGGCATCATAGCTAGCAGTGCTCACAGTGCTAACAGTACAAACTATGGCAAACGTGCTGACGGAGCCAACAGGGTAAACCTGAGGGGGAACCAAAAGGTTGGGTGGGTGCTACGTTTCCACGTCGATGCTGTCAGCTGATACGGCGTCGTCAGCTGTTACCGCCATATGAGAGACGCTCACGTGCACGAACGTGTGCTAAAAGCACATCAAAAAAGGTAGGAAAAGCATAAATAACAACACACATATTCCACTATACTGACAAACTGCATATATATATATATATACAATACACTATACTCCACTCTATCTTTACTCAGCAAATAGATGTTTGCTGCTTTAATAATGCTTTGAATGTCATATATTGCTCCTTTAAGTTGATATGGCCGAACTTGTTACTCAACACTTACTAATGCGTGTTTGCTGCACAAATGTATAGAACTGTTTTCCTCACTGTGGCTCTCACTATTGTATTATAAGCTGCAATTTGTTCCTGAAATAGCCCGGTCCCCCCTGCACATCTTGCCTTTGTAGACCCTCATGAAAGCCATATGGCTCCTTTGTATTTGTAGATTGCAAGTAAACCGTAGATGTGCAGTGAAACAGAAAGAGACATTTGCTCTAATGATCTCCTGGGCAGCTTCTTTCTGTCCCTTTAGATTTGTTGCAACCCACGTCTGTATGCTGAGGTGCTGCGTCACTGGATTTGCCTCGTGAAGTCAATCCAATTCCACCAACATGTTCTGTCTTTCCTCTGAACACATTCTTTTTCCAGCTAAAGGGGCTGTGTGTTCTCCCTGGACCGACTTGTACCTGTGTGAATACCTACTGTGATTTCTACAGTATTAGCAATTCAGTGAACAACCCAAGCCTTGTCTGCTCTGAACACCTGCAATTACTCCTCAGTCTCCCCCGGCTCCCCTTCTCTGCCTCTCCCACCTTCTATCTCTTCTCACATTTTCATCTGGCTTTGCACACAGAAAGGAAAAGACTAACAAGATCGCAAAGAGAGGAAGGTTGGAAAAGACAGAAATATGTGATCGATGATCAAGAAGGCACCGGATAACAGCCAAATAAAGAATGGGAACTAGCTACATGGTACTTATTCAAAGACAGAGGAGCATAGTTATTTCTGCTACCAGAGCCGACACCTCTTAACCACACACATGTAAAAAAAAATACAACATGGTGGTTTGAAAAAGAGATGTGTTCACAGCGAGATTACAGGCTCCTTTTATAGGTCCGGACCATTTAACTTCCAGGGTCAACAAATTGGTGCCAATCACAGCACCGTCATTCAATTTTCAGACCTGGACTTCCATTCGCTACGAAGTCTAATCCAGTTATCTTCTGAAGCGCTTTCTTTGGCCACATGCTATGCAGAGAACAGTGTGAGTGGACGTGGATATGAAAACCGTGTTCTATCCTTATCCTGTTGTTGCGTATTCATTTATTCATTGCTTTTGTTGAAATACTACATTTTAATGTCATGCTGTACCAAGAATCAAAGTCCTTGTGTCTGAATATAGTACAGATGTGGATGGATATATATTTTTGTTGGAGTAGTTGTTTGTGTGTTGTTGTTTTTTGCTTTGTTTTGGTCTCGCAAAATCTGTATTCTCATTGACGCCGTCAGTGATAAATCTCTGTGCTATTACTGTACAGGCAGAGAAGATGAGGACTCGCCTGCAGGAGTTGGAGAAGCTGCTGGCTCACTTTGATTGCCGAGGTAGATTTGGAAAGCAGCACCACCTGCTGAAGTATCACATGGCCAGGCTTTATGAGCACGAGCACCAGAGGGAGGATGCTCTACCAAATGCTCTGGAGGATTTTCTGGCCTTTCAAGGTAACAGCAGCCAGAATGGCCAAGATGATTCCACTTGTCCTGTCACTCCTTTTTATGTTTCCTGTGTGGTCACGCAAGAGACGCTCGGCAGCCTTTGCTTTGTGAAATGTGAAGCTCGCTTTATGTGCCTTTGTGAGTATTGTGTCACATTTTGGCTGTGAGATGATAATGTGCCATATCAGTACATACAGGACCAGCGAGCATGGCTAAGAAATTTGACATGAAACCGCCCACGACGTTCTGCAAAACAGGCAGTTGCGCTGTCCGTGTCGCCTCGTTGTGACACTGTTACAGATATAACAAAACAAAGCGATTAAATCAGGAAGAAGGCAACAATACAAACCTCTCCCAATTACTGAACACAATGCTGATATATCCTCATTATCTTTGGAGGGGAAAGGGCTTACAGGCTCAGCTGCACAGGCCAAATGGAGACAAATCATAACAATATAGAACAAGGCGCCGTGTGACCAACTTAATCCCTATTTATATGACAGGCGATGCATCTCTAATCCCTGGTTTATTATGATTATAGTTGCAATCACGATAATAGTTGTCTTACATCCCCCCCCGCCCAACACCCACATACTTACACACACATACACACACATATAGTTACCAGGCCTTTATGACACTGGGTGGCCCAATAATGATTTAATGAGTATGTGGGAGCGACAGGCTCACTGTGCGGGCACACAGAAGCCAAACAAATCACACTGGGGCTCACACACACTTGTTATCTCTCATTTTATGTGACACAAAGTCAAAGAGACAAGCAAAGCATGTCACACAATGAAGCAACAAACACCCAGACATATTGTACGAATTGTACTCAGCTCCAGACTGGCTAGGCAGCCAGTAACACAAGAAATACCACTGAATACAAAGTGAGACTGTGACAAACGTGGACAGAATTCCCTGTGGTTTGGGGGGTTTTTTTCTGACCACCAACAGGTAGACAGAAAGGATGAAAGTGTGAATTCACACAGAACATGAGCGATGTGTTAAAATACTGCGTTCTAGCTACAAAGAATTGGAGGAATGATGTTCTTGGTGAAATAATCCATGAAGGATTTAATGTGGTTATATTTGCTTTTTTCTCTTTGTTCTTTCAGAAGCTCGGGAGGCCTTCATAAAACAATTTTCCTTGCTGGAAGCTTCCGCAGGCACACTCTTAGCCCAGCTACATGGCATTACTTCCACTTTGAACTGCAGCATCAGCATGACGGAGGAAGAGGGGAAGGAGAGGAGGAAGGATGAAGGAAGCAGGAGTGTGTGTCAAACCTTCACTGAAACTATGTTCGCGGTCAGAGCGTCTCACAAACAGCTAAAGCAGGCAACACTGGACCTGGACAACATGGTAGGCGAATTAACCATATTGTTTCTTCAACATTGGGTTCATGGTCCACATAGTTAGAATGTATTCCAGGTATGTCATTGCAGAAAATGTTAGGAGCAGCTATAATGTAAGGGTTCACCCAGTCCACAAGCAGGCTGATATTGTTTGTAACACAATAGATTTGTTGTCCTTATTACTGGATACTGCAGTTTACTCCTTTTGATGGAGCTCCTGTGTAGATCACAGAGTTCCCCCAAGGCAAAACAATATTTCTTACCCACACCTCCTCCTCCCTCCTCCATCTGCCTGGCAAATTCCTGCTTCCAAAGGAAAATCCAAAGACTGTTTGATGGATGCTAAAATTAACAACTTCTCACCATCTCACCAAGACGCTTTGCAGGAATCTATTATGGATACTGCTGCCATGTTATTCAGATTGTGGGAGATGAGAGAGAGAGAGAGCTTGTTTTGCCAGTGTTTAGCTCTCTATTTCAGATTGTGTGTCTGTGTGCGCGCAGGCACATTGTACCTCCGTAGCCCTTGTCACTTGGGTAAGCCTGAAGCGGCAGCAATTTAATTCCATATTAATAAGCAGAGCAGCCATCCAAAATGAAGAAAGAATGCAAGAGTGTCAATTGGTGATTCGGTTTTCCCATTTTTATTTGCATTTTCTCAAATAAAATGTCACTCGTGGAAGAATTCAGCATTTGACTGGATACACATTACATTTATCAGGACAAAACTTGAGCGGATTTATTTTGAGGGAGGTTTTTTCCATAAACCCCTGCTTTGAACCTTTTAGAATACATATGCTTAAGAGGTTCATTAGATGAGTTTCACTATTTGCAGAATCAAAGCAATCCACAGGACACCATTTTTGAGCTTTGGCAGTCCAGAAAAGCATTTTAAATCAAGCCAAAGCTAATCTAATGAACCTCTACTCTTCATACAAATATGTGCCCAGATTTACAGAACCGCTTTCACACAGATGCTACATTTTCTGAGCAAACAGCACAGCGTCGAAAGAAAAACTCTCCACTCAGCTGATGAAAAATGCCTTAAAGATTAGATTAAGACTCGAGTTCACATGATGAAAATCTACATGTCAAAACAGTCTGATGTCTCTTCAAGGCCGGACCTTTCATTTTTTTTTTCATCTCTCAGGCCTGCTCAGCATGTTGCATTCCCTCTCTTCCTTTTTCATAGATCATTCCTTTTGAGGTGGTGTCAGAACCCAACAAATGGAACAATTTGGTCAATGACTCACAGGCCCTAATGAAAAGGTAAGACAGATCAATGGACCATTACAAGAAAAGACCACTGAAGTAATCTGTGGAACTTCGTCTCTCTTTGCTTCTACTTTTAGCGTGTCACTGACACTGGGGGTTAAGCCATTGTGAATCGATGCCTTTGGCCACTCAGAGTATGCAGCATTATTATGTGGTAGTTACAGCAATCTAGACTGCAGGAGGAAGTTGTTGACGCTGAAATCCATTTCATCTCTCCTCAGGCGGTTGTAATGCTCTGTTATTCTCTGTTACTCACTTCCTTTTTCTCCTCCTTTCACTTTGTCTTCCTTTCCCCCCCCCCCATCCTTTGTAGTCACAGAGAAACAGCAGACCACATTGAGGCCATAGCCAGCAGGGCGGTAAGAGCCTCGGAGCAGACCTTCGGTTTCCTGATGGATCTACTGCAGGACAACTCCACAGAGGAGTACATCAGGAACCTAACGGAGCAGTGAGCACAATAAGGAATCCAAACACACGCCCACCCAGACGAGCACAAGAGAGAATGTCTCCCATTCACATAAAGCATCCTGTATTGAAAAATCCCAACAAGCTGCATGACTCTCTAGATTATTGTGCTTTCGCAGTATATTTCTAACAAAGTGCACCTATCCCTGTATAACAGCTCGAGGTCCTCTTCTTCACAGCAGCCTTTTAAAGCGCATTGGAGTTTAGGAGTAAGACATTTAGCCACAGGGGGACAGCTTCTCTCCACTGTAAGCCTATTGCTTTCTTGGATTTGCCGCATGCTCGCTGCATCTCCTAGCGTGTGATTGCTCTGAGGATTATCCTGAATGCCAGACAGAATGATGCAAAAAGCTCTCCGGTGGCCATGATGAGAGCAAGAAGCGAGGAACTCAAAATTGATTACCCCCTTCTAACAGTAGTCAGCTCAGTTCAGGAGAGTTCTGTTAATCTCTGGAGCGCTGCTGTATGATTGTGTGTGTGTGTGTGTGTGTGTGTGTGTGTGTGTGTGTGTGTGTGTGTGTGTGTGTGTGTGTGTGTGTGTGTGTGTGTGTGTCAGTTTACAGGATGTGAATTGAGCAGTTTATGCACAGATGGGCAGCATGAAATTGTATTTCCTACACATATGTCCCCATGCATTGGTACTTCAGATCAGATATATTTTTTAGGCAGGACAGCTATCCAATCAGAGAAATGACAAAAGTATCTAACCAGCCGCTAACAACAAGCATGTATTACTTACAAGCATGTATTACTTAACTTGATACAGTATTTCCACATTCTGCTACTTTATACTCGCGTAGTCACATTTCAAAGAGAAATATTGTAATATTTACTCCCCTACATGTATTAAACATATATAATTAGTATCTACTTGTGAAATTAAGTATTTACATAAAATGATTAGGTAGACTAGACTTAGACACTGGGCTGGCAACATCTGGACGAAGTTACCTAACTGTATTAAAGTAGTTAAAACTAGCTCCACCTTGACCAGCTACAACAGTACAATAGTACTAATGCATCAGTCTCAACAATACTATGTAGTATAAGATAAAAATATATTAGTGACAGGAGCCATTTCTCTTCAGAAGGAGTGTTTTTATACTTGTTATACTTAAAAAGTATTAATGTAATACTTCTTTTACTTGCAATGGAGTATTTTTACATTGTTGTATTGATACTTTTACTTTACCAGACCTTTGCCATATGGGTTGTTTTGAAAGGCATCTTCCAGCATTTCAGTGTTCTACCAAACATATTATTTATTACACTATATTGATCCATTTAAGGGGGAAATTTGTCTCTGCATTTGACCCATCCCTGTATATAGGGAGCAGTGGGCTGCCAATGACAGGCGCCCGGGGAGCCTGGGGTTCAGTGTATTGCTCAGGTACACTTCGACACGTGACACGTCCCAGTCGAGGATATTAAATTAAAATATTGTATAAATGAATCATTTTAACTACCCAAGAGAAGGGCGTGTGCTTGTTGCTGAACACATTTGAAAAAAAGTGAAAGTGTCACACTGTGAATCGATGTGTTTCTGCTCTGTTGAGGCAAAACAGATTGGATATCATTACAGCTGTGGAGGTGATAAAAATGGCACTTTAACATCTACTGCTCTGTGCCTTTCGTGAATTCATCATGCTTTCTTTGTAAAACGCTGCCTTCCCTTTTAATCCTCTTTACTCAGTTATAACAAGCTGCCTTGTCTTGTTCCCACATGTATATTGATTTAAACAGCATGATGCTTTTTAGGTTTCTCTTACCAACACTATATGAAATTGAATATACTGAATCATGTGCAAAATATGTGATGCTCTAATGAGTCTGCAGCATTTACAGTTATAAATCAAGTGAACAGAGAACATCCTGATGTTTGATAGTGTCCATTACAGTACACTACATTTTACAGCGTTTTCTCTGCTGTCTTTTTCTCCGTCTTATATCTCAGAATAACACAAATGCAGCAGCAGAAGGAGAACCTGACGGCACAGGTGAATGAAACTGCGGCCAAACAGCTGGCCCTGGAGGAGGAAGCTGCTGGTTTAGAGCTTGCCCTGGGTAACATCACATCATCCTTACATCAGTTGGCTCCGACAGATGCCAGCCCATCACCGGAGCCTCACCAAACGCAGCTCAACCAAACACGTCCAACCAACCGTACAACAGAGGTCAGTTTGGACAGCACCTGCAGAGTACAAATGGAATTTGAAGCATTATTATGTTACATTATAGACCCATGAGTGGATCATTTAGTCTAATTAAAGTTTGATAGCGGCACATATTATATAAGAAACACATCTGGGACATGTACAGAGGCTAATATACAGATACACGTATTTCATTTTTTGAAGAGTGGGCAGTTACCTCCACATCATTTTTTTTTTTCTTTCTTCCTTTTACATTTGGCAAGCAGAGAGGGACACTGAGTAGGCACAGGAGAGAGGATCCTGGCAGGATTTGTTGCTCATGGGGGTACATGTTGTTCCAGATGAGGGTGATTAACCACCGCAGCCTCTCTGAGCAGACAACAAATTGAAAAAGGACACAGAAATAGGCCAATTTGCCCTCTGAAAATGGCTGATTAAAGGCAGAATGTTTTGTCAAAACTGATAGAGAAAGCAAAATGGGATTTGTTTAATAAAAGCATTAAAGTTGTGTATTGTTTGCTTCCTGTTTAGTGGGGCGAGGACCTGCTAAAACAAAATGAAGAGCTGGACAAGCAAATTCAGACCCAAGACAATCTCATCAGTAGGATCAGAGAGGAGATGGAGCCTCTAACACAGACCGCCAGTAAGAACCTGGAACTGCTGGATGACAATAGTGAGGTGACTAAATATACCGCACATGTGACTTCATGTCTTTATACTTTGAATGTATATTGAATTTTAATTTGTAATGCTTAGTGTGAAGTTTATTAGCCATGCTAGCAGCTCTGTGAACAGCTCTGTTCGTCCAGACTGAAATATCTCAACAACTATCAGACGGATTGCCACGGCATTTTCTACAGATATTCAAGGTTCCCAGAGGATGAATTTAAGTACCACCGTGAGATTCACTTTTGTGGTTGAAAATCAAAATTTAATTTACAACATTTTAATTGAATCATAAATCCCATTTAACATCTGGTCAACTCCTGGGAGGATTTCCATCATACATGTCCCCCTCGGGACGAATTGTAATGACTATCCATTTTTCTCCGTCATCAAATCAAAATTTCAATTTGTGCAATACTTCGCATGATAACCAAATACCTGCAAAACTTTTTCATCAGCATCTTTGCTAATTAGCAAATGTTTGCATGCTTACTAAGGGTGACCCTGAATAGCCGACTACTCGATCTACGGAGCCTGATTTGACGACCAATCTCGCAATCGAATCTCCTCGTGGCGGAAAAATGTGGTTATGAAACAAAGGATCATTCCATTCAGGCTATATGGGGGTGATGAATGTCTGATTTTACAAAGAATTGCTTGGTTTCTTCCAATAAATGTGGTATAAATATCAGCCTATCAATAATACTGTTAATCAGAATTTGAAAACAATTAATTATTAATTTTCTTTCAAATCAATGAGCAAAAAAAAGAAAGCTTGCTGACGTTCACATTTAGCTCAAAATATGACATCACAGAGCTGCTAGCATGGCTGTAGACTATTTTAATGCTGTCGTCTCCTCAGTGCGCCTTGATATCAGCTTTGAATACACTTTAGCTGAGGTCATGTTTCCTCTTACGTGTCTTTCTTTCAAGCTGCAAGCTCACGCTCGAGGGGCAAAGCTCACGGCGTTGTCGTCCGTGGTGACAGGGAAAGGGGTGGAATCCGACGCCATCGCCCTGCACAGAGAAGTAGAATGTGAGTCTCTTCCTCACGTCTTTCTATCTATCTGGCTTGTTTCTCTTTTTCACTCTCTTCGCTGTCTGTCTTGCAATGTTTGTTTTTGTTGAACGTCCAACTGAATTATTCCACTCAAATTGAAATGTCAAGTGCAGAGTCTGAAAACAAATACAAGAGCAACAGACTGAACTCTTAGGATAATAAATATGTCATCACCATTGTAACATTTTGACCTAATTGTCACGTATTGAAAGCAGCAGCGTCAAATGCAATGAAGTGTTGGCGGGTTGGCGGTTTATGATACGTGAAGAGAATCTTAAGAGATTTTGTCTCCTCAGACTTGCGTTGAAATAGTAAAGTAGCACAGAATAAGGATGAATGAAGGAAATCTAATTCAGTAGACAATAATCTACTTGAATCCACTGTTTGATTAATCAAAAGTAAGCTGAAGCTTTTACGATGAATCATCTGGTCCTACATGAACACACATATTTCTCACAGTTTGACCATGTTGGGTTATTGCACATGCGATAAATCTGTATTTGTGATGTTGTCTGATCTCTTCTCACTGTTTCAAGTTGGTGGGGCTCAGTTGGAAATATGTGATGCCCCATACATCAATGCACCAATCAGGATTAATTAATTTGACGCTCTGGATGTCTTTTTCCTAACTTTAATTTAGCTTATTTATTCATGATTATTTTATTTAATAGAAGAATATCATGGATTCAAGACAACGTTCTCAGGGCTTTAATCCTACTGCCGGCCTTCTTCCCGATCTCCACTCAGACATGGTGAGGGAGTGGCCCCGTCGGCAGGCCCAGACCAAGGCTGCAATGAAGAAGGAAAAGCCCCTGGAGGAGAAGGTTCTAGCTGATGTCAGAAAAAAGGTCTCACAAATCAAGAAGATGCTAAAACCAGCGCTGGAAAACTCCAGCCTCTCCAGCAACACCACAATGGAGGCGGAACAGACGGCCCATGCTGTGGCAAAGGTATGTGTGCTGTTTTTTTTGTTTAATCTAGTGTCATAATAGGGATCAAATTTGGAATTTATCCAATTGGTGGTTTGATACCTGGCTCCTCCTGTCCACATGTTGAAGCGTCCTTTGGGCATATCGGATGGGATAAAAGCATCATAAAAGCAGTTTTACCAGCATTGTCATTATGAGCATATTTGCACGCTGATGTGCCCAAACACATCCTCACAGAGCCACTTGCATGGCTGCAAACTTTAGCGTCCCATTTTACACCCGGCGCAAAGCGAAGCACAGCGCAACTGTCATTGCTAGTTTCAGAACGATGAAGTTGTGTGTCGTGATGAGTGCACAAGTGATATTTGTATGCCTTGTGTGGACGGTGCACACACGCCTCCGTCTGCGCTCAGCGTTTCGTCATCTTTCTGTGTTTGCGAGTGTAGACGTAGGCTACTTCAAAGTTTGAGCCTTATATCTCCGCTCATTACAAACCATGTCTCCCTCGGAGCCCCGCTGCAAGCCCGAGTGTAATGCAGCCTCTATATTCAGCACCTTCTATCAATGGGACAAACAGCAGACGGAGTGCCCTTTAAATCTGTAAACACAATATGAAACGCATTGAAGACAATTCTAGGGCTGTACCGAATCGTTGGAAGCTTCATAGCTTTATTCATAACGTTTTTATTCAAATTTGAAAACTGCACATCTTTTTTCTTTTGCATGCCTATTCATTCTGCTTGAATATAGCATTTATGCACATTTGCAGAGAAAGATCAGGCAACACTAATATTAATAGTGTTATACTATTTGTAGAATGAAATGCCAGTGGCGGCTGCATAGGATTCGAGTCGTGTGATCCAAACATGTCCAATAACTCCAGAGCTGAGTGATACATGTAATCATTTCCAAAATTCACAACATGTTTTTATCTCACAAAATATTCTGCTTCAATCCATATTTGTTGGCGTTCTACCTTTTCCAATTTTCTGGATCCGCCATTTAGATAGCAACGTGCCAGTTGCAGGCACATCACCCAGATTATGGGCCATGTAAAAGTTGAGTTGGACACGCCCTAAATGCACTCGCACCATTCTCTTTAGACCGTGCGCTATAGTTTAAATATGGTCCTTAGTCTTGCTCTGTAACTAATCAAAACATCTTCAATATTCGGGTATCGTTTGTCTTTCCTTAGTTCTATTTGTCCTCTCTCTTTGTGTGCAGGAATCCAAAGCCATTCTGACCCAGGCCAGGCATACCAGGACTGCATCTGCTCACCTTAGCTCCCATATAGACGCCGCTTTACAACAGCTGACTGAGCAGGAGATGCTAGCTGACACAGTCAACGCCCAGATCATCTTAGAGGTACCTAACACAGACATATATACATTCAAACAGCAGAGTCTATGCTTACTGATCTGTCCTTCCTGTGTGCACCTCATTTCCAGCCTGACGTGTCCCTGAACAGCGTTATGGAAGACATGGAAGCTGCCAAGCTCCAGTTAAAGGCCTATTCTGTTACACTAACCGAGCTAATCAGCAAGATTGGTAAGTCACTCCCTTATAGATCATCTTCACTGCTGGCACCTTTTTAGTCTTCCATATCTATAAAACTCGTTAATCTTCATTATATCTTAAATGTCAAATCACTAAAGAGCTCTTTGCGTTTTAATGCCTCATTTAACATGGAAATATTTCCCAGATTGGTATCCCCATGGTAGAGTAAGAGTAACTGCCGTTCATGTTTTCCAGCAGCATTTTCCCTGTGGGTAAATATCAGTGTGTAAGAATCATTCAGTGGCGTCTTTCTGACGTAATATTATCTGACCTATTTATTCAAACACATTTCTTGTATCATGTTTTGTACAATTAGTTGAATTAAGTATACTGACAGGGACCTTTCACTCCGTGGTGCTTATGTTAACATGATTGAGAGGATAATGACCAAATCACTGTAATTAGGTCATCATGGCTGACCCCCCCCCCCCCCCCCCCCCCACTTGAATCACTGATGTAGGACCGACGCTTACAAACCACCATCGAGCAAAATTTCTGACGCCTCCATCTGTGGTTGCCTCTTTCTCCAACTGTCCTCTCTCTTGCACGTCCCGAACAGATGGGAACGTGCCGCTGGAGCGCTTTGACCGGATCTTGGATGAGACAGCGCGCCGCCTGAGCATGCTTCGCGGGAGTGTTGAGAGCCCGACGCTGGGCTCAAAGATCCAGAAGCTGCAATCGGCCGCTAAGGAACAGCACAGCAGGATGTCCTTCATTGAACAGGACTTACAGGAGATCAGGGAGGAGAGAGACAGTCTCAGGGACATCACTTTAAACCTGCCTCAGTCATGCCCCCAGGCCACAGGTGCAGGTAAAGGCTAGATACTGTAGATGACAAGCATTGGGTCATGATAAAACAGCTGAACATCATAGAAGTCTGAGGATTTTGTTAATAAAAAGGGGCTGGGCCGTTTTTTTTATTATTATTCTGCTTCAAAAAGGTCAGTTATATCCTTAAATTCTTTTCTTTTTCCATCTGTTGCCCCAGGGTACGTTTTATTTTACCACGGATTTTGTTAATAAAAGGGTCTACGGTCGTTTTTTATTATTCTGCTTCACAAAAGTCAGTTTTATCCTTAAATTCTTCCCTTTTTCATGCTTTTGGCCCCAAGATACATTTTATTTTACCACCTTGATACACTCACACAAACACTCCCACCAGAAGACGTGGATTATTCACTGTCTCCTATGATTTACACCTAATCTTTTTTCCCTTAATTTCTTTTTCCCACTCAACAACATCAGAACTTTAATTTCACCGTGAATAATAAGCAGCCGTTCTGAACTGCTGGAGTGCCCTGTCAAGTTTAAAATAATGCTGATTTTCCTTTGTGGGGGTAAGAGGTGAGTCTGAGTGCTCCTTCAGACTGACACATTCATTTACACTTGAGCTCTCTTTCATCAGCCTGGCTTAATTAACAATTAGTCCCCTTGGCCTCAGTGGGGTTCAGGTCAGGCTTCAAGAGCACACAACCTGTGTTTGGGATTCTCACAGTGCCTTCCTCTCTGTTTTTGTGGTTACTATCAAATGGTCAATATTCCTTGTCTTGGGGTCACGGTCTTGGTCACACTTTCTGACTTCTGATGACCAAAATGTGAAAGCTAATTACCTTTGTATTGTGAAAATGACTCATGGAGTGATGGTTTACCAAAATACACTTTTTTCCTGTTTTTAATCATGTTGAATAACTGATCAGGAATCAGATTCAGACAAATGGTCTCATCCAACCAGTTCCAGTTAGACATCAACATCTACGTATAGTAATTGTTTTGAGTATGTAAGGCCTTCACATAGAAACCATTACAAAATAAAGTATACTTAAAAGGGCCATTTTGCATATTAAAATGTCTCAATTTTTGTACAACAATGGAAATAAAGGAGCTGCTCACAGCTGATTAAAAGCTTACATTTGTAGATGATAGTTCAAGGAACTCTCAAAAAAAAAAAGATAATAATAAATTAAATATTCAGCCCTTAGAAAATATTCTTGCTGTTTGTGATATTTCCATAATGTAATGTGGCAGACTTCCAGAAGGACATCAGAGTTTGATTAACATCTATTAACTCACATCTTGTTTAATTTCCTTTTAGTACCAAACGGTTAATTACATTTGTCTCTTCTGCAGTAAAATAGTGCACAGTGTCAACCTTTGTACATAAATGAGCATGTAGTTGTTTGGAAGATTTAGGAAATACGCATATTTGCTTCTTTTCTTTTCTCTATGAGTTGAATAAGAAGATCCTTACCACGCTAAACGTGAAGCTACACCTTTTGACTTTTTGCCAGCACCTCGAAAGCTCACTAATCAACATGTTGCATCCTATTTGCTTAATCTGTAAAAGACAGAAAGTGTAAAAACCACAATTCTCCAGTGACACACCATTTTTTGTTTAGTGTTATATCTCCTTAAACAAGATATAGGATGTTAATTAGACCCTCTTACACATAGATTGTGGAGGTTTATTCTAATTAAATACTGTACAACATTTGTAGTCAGTGTTTAGCTTTTTGAAACACCAGAAATGAAATGTGCACAGCCGGTACTGTTTTCTTTTCTATGACACATCTAAGGCCGATGCGCCGTATGTTGTACAAGGTCAGTGAACAGCAGTGTCTCTGCACATTCACGGAAATTCATCATAAATGCAGCTCTGAATGTTAAGAAGTAAAAGTAGTCATTTTCACTCCGTTTAGCGGCAAAGTAGAGACGAGTGTCATTGCCATATGAAAATGAAATCCAAATTCAAGACTGGCGAGAGGTAAGGAGATGGAAAATGGCAAAGTTCTTAAAACCATTGCTTTATTAAAATATTCATGCTTCGTAGTCGTACTGTAGTAAATACTGAAACTGTTTTTTTCTGATGGGTTCCAAAAGCACAGACGATGTGCGTGCATTGATTCATATAGCTGACATTGTCTCGATTTTTGGTAATTTCGGGTCCAACTGAGTGGATGCATCACCTGCTGGACTGCCGTTGAGCTTCGGTTTCAGATTTTAGAGTCAGTAAGTAGTCGGCAACGGTATCGGCGAAGGTCATTTTGGCTCCACATATTTTAAATTTATAGAAATTGCGCAGAAAGCCTTTTTAACGACACCATTACAGCTGTATTGCTGTGGCACAGGGAAAAGCAAATGTCTTTAAACTTGAATGATTAGTTAGACAATAAAGAGTTATACTGGAAAAGAAAGACGGTTGTGTCTCCCAAGCTAAATTGTATTACCTCACACATCTCAGATCTGTTACTTGGAGTTCTCATTAAAGGAGAAGAAAAAGTTTGCTGCTGAACAGTTCAAGAAGAGAAATGAGTGCATCAGAAGAACTCTCATCACTTATTATGATCCCACCTATTTCAACACTTACAGAATACAGTAACAACAGTCCTCCAGCCTGTAATGTGGTTCTATCAGTGTTGCTTCCTGCTAACTTTCAAACCGCATCTTCATCTTTCATTCTTTGATGAACTCGTCTCCGTCATTCTACTGGAAACACAAGCAGTTGTATTGCAGTCAGTGCTGAAGATGGGGAAATTCTAAAAAGCATGGCACCAACAGCAAATGTAAAGGATTTTAAAGACAATAACTGTGTTTTGGACAACAAAATTGTGTGTTAAAATGACAGACGCTAAAGAAATTTAAAATGTGCAGCTCCTCGCTAAATCACTGTACCTTTACATAAACCTAAGGGCTTCTTGTCTTTGGGATATCTTTGGGGCTGTCAATGTAAAGGTAAGAATGAAACACAGACAGTATACATGGATAAATATACTGTTTGATTGAACGAACAGTATTTTAAGACATTGCAGTAAAAATGTATTCAGGAAGATCCTAATCAATAACATCTCTTCAATCAATCCCTGTGGAACACCCCCACCCATAACATTTCGACTGTCAAAGTTTTCTATTTGCACAAATATGAACTCTGGTTTTGCCAAAAAAAAGTTTCTCCCACAGAGAAAACCCATGTCCATAAAAGGGAATCGCCATGAGCAGAAAGGTAAGAGTTGGTTGAGTGATATTAAGCCGAGAGCCAAACAGAAACTGGCAGTGAACCATAGATGCTATTTGGCTATCCTGGTGTGTGTGGGAGGGGGGGGGGGGGGGTTAATTACCAGCCGCTCCTTGACATCTATAGGATACATCAACCTTCACATTTCTCCCCTCGTTTCTCAACATGAACGCTGGCAGTCAGACAGTATGTTGGATCTCTTTCACACACCATTCGCTGAGGATAGATTGCTAGAATGAACAAACCTTATACCTTCCCAGGAAAAAACATGTCTATGTCAATTTAGCTGTTTTAAAACCAAACAGAAAACTGGTAATGCCACAAAAAAATAGCACAGAAGCCAGATACCTGACATGGTCTGAGCAGGCAACACAAGTGCAAATCCTCGACATCAAAGATAGTCGCTGACACGCCCCCTACTGCGCCTCTCGCCCCACCTCACAGCTAGTCATCAAATGAGTTAAGGAGAGGAAACTAAATATGTGTGTGTGACCCTAAAATATCTTTTCCACCCAAAACCATGACATGCACCACGTCAGAGAAAAAAACTGAGCCGCTGTCTTCCTCATCCCTGTTATTTTCTTTGGTATCGAGCAATGGCTCACAGTGGCTGTGAGTGTGAGCATGCTGTAAGTACGGACTATAGATTAAACAGGCTCAGAACAAGAGGAAAACGAAATGTCAGATGAGTCTTGAATATAAGTCCACATAACTGCAGAGGGATTTGTGCTGTGACTCACCTCTTCAAATCATGTAAACATATGCAAATAAATGCTTTTCCGTTGCCATCAATGCATTATTTGTATATAAAAACAAATGTATTTTAAACCCTGTCTCGGGCATATGTCTCCTCCTTGCAGCTCGTTATCTGCCCCACAAGATAGTATTATATTCAAAACATTGAAAATAATACATTTTGCTTAATTTTACTGCAGAGCGTCTTGTACTCAAAACATGCTGCAGTAAATTCCTCACGTTTAAAGTTCTGCACAAAAGCTGTTCCAAAATGTTCATATATGTGCTAATGAAACCAAAGCAAATTGACACAGAATTAAAAAATCGTGAATATTGGTCCTTTAAATATAATAATTCTGTGTATTGGAGTGGTTCTACTAATGATAGTGTGTAATGGAGGAGTCAGACTGTGGCGCGACAGGACTGAAAACAGATCATCTTCTCGCATTGCAATGCGTGGAATCATTCAAGTTGAAACTATAAAGAAAAGGGCTTTGCATGATGAAATCATTGTAACCTCATTTACAATCACACCTTGTGCCGAAAGTCCTGTTGCATTTCCCACTGATGATGAACACACTGTGAGTCCTGTTGGGAAATGTTAAGCTTTAACGGAGCTCAAATGAACTATGAAAGCTAGTGTGCGTGTGTCTTCAATGGAGAGTGATAATGTTAATAAATAATTGGCAGATGATAGTGAAATATTAATATCAAACACAAAATCATATGGTACCAAAATGATGCCACAGGTATGTTTAAAAAACAGAAGCCACACATAGATGACAGGATAGGAAAGCTGACCAATATTTTGTGAATGTAAAGATTATTTGGGGGCAGTGCAACAAGCTGTAAACACAACACTGACATACTATTTAGCTCTGCTTTGGTCGCCACTAACTCCTGAGGGAAATATCTCTCTTTAGCTGCTCTTAGCTGCTCTTTTATCAGAGCAGAAAACGTCTGCCTGCTACATCTAGAAACATTCAGAGCATTGAGACTCAACCAAAACTGTATTTGTGCGCCGTAAAACCAAAACAACAAGCTGAAAGTCGCTAAAATGCACCGTAGAGCTAGATGAGCTGTAGAATCAGTGATTTGTCACTCCGAGGGACACTTTTGACTTTACACAGTCATTTGAAGTTACTATAATATTAAATAGTGCAGCTTTAAGATTAGCTGTTCAAAAGAAATCCATAATAACTAAATAAGATTTTTCTTTAAGTTCTCTCCTGACACTTACTGTATGTTACAACCAGTAACATTAGTTATTATTATTTGGATGAATAAAATATTTGAAATTACCTTTCCAATTATTATAAGGCACTTTTGGAATAGATTTTTCTTGCAGTCATCAGTTCTTATCACAAATTAGAATATGAAACACTGAGAGGCTTCAAAAACACAAAAGTGGGGATAAGGAACACAGAGTTAATGAATTCAACGATGCACGTTTCAGGCATTTCCATTACTTTTTCACTACCTGCTGGCCTGAGACCTTTTTTTAGGTCCCATAATTCTCTTGGGGGGGCTGTCAAGTTGTCATATGAATCTGATTGTGGCATGTTTTTGTGTTATTCTTGGCTGGAGCTCATTTTGAAAAAATATATGCATTCAAATATTGTTTTTTTTTAAATGGCTCAGGTTGACTGACGTGTTATACCCTCTAGTACAGGCAGGTCGATGATAAAGCAAAGCTCTACACACTCTCCTTGCTGTTCAGGTCTGTATTACAGATTTATCACTGCTCTTTGTCTCTTATCACATATTTTCTCATTTATTTTTTACAGTTTAAATGAAATTTTTAGCTCTGCGTGGTCTACTAAATGTAATGGATATGGAAATGGAAAAGTTTTTTATGGTAAAGCAGTCATGCAAATATAATTGTACTTGAGAGATTCACTTGCGAGATAGCGACTTGAAGTTTGGGAAATCTCAGAGGTGGAACAGCTTTTTTTAGTCATGGTTCAGCCCGCTCTGTTGGAGTTTAAATGTGTCCTAGAAACACAAGCACCTGCTGGGGAGAGATGAGGCATAGTTGTAGGCTAATTACAACATTCGTCATATGTGTGCTTACGTGGATAAGGAACGCACGTTTAACAGGTCACCCTCCCTGTGGTGAGGATTGATTGTGATTGACAATTGGAAACAGGTGTGCGACTTTATTTTACTCCTTCTTTATGTGAGCGACTGTCAGATAATGAAGGAAAACCGGTCCGCGTCAGATGATAGTCTGTTAAGGTCTGTGCTCTTGGATAAATGATATGTGTGTGCTAAATTCTGACGTCATCAGTATTGTGGTTTTGTACATTCTGTGAAAGCGTGCACCTGTTTAGGTCCCCCCATGTTTAGCTGGGCAGATGGTACGACCCAGTTTAGGTGCGGCTGTTAAGGTGAAATGCGAGTCACTGGTTTGTAATTCAGGAGAAAGAGGAATGCTTGAAGGTGTGTGATTTCTTTTTACTTCACTGATAAGTTGTTTTTGTTTCACCTCCCGGGGTTTGTTTTAGGCATTTGGTTCTTTTTCATTTAGAATTTCATAAAACTGGGGATTCTGCCTACAGTTGTTGCTTTTTCATCATCCCTCCCTATGTTTTCTGTTACCACATAACAACCTGCCAGCTTTTATTTGGGGTGTCAGTGCTACAAAATTAAGAATAGCTGTATAATCTCTCCCTGAATTCTGATAACATGCAATATTTGGTAAAATATGTCTCTGTGAATAATTACATAAACATGGAAAGAAGTAGGAACCTTTCAAACTAAAAATCAAATAAGTCAAATGTTTTTCTTCAAGTGTTCTCCAGCCATGCAGATTGTGTTGGTTGTGACTAAACGAGGACAATGAAAGGAATAACATTTTCCAATGATCGAAAAATGGAAAAACACTATTTGAAGAAGTAGGGGACTGTAAAAGGATGGTGTGGTTTACTGTATCTACCAAGCTCAGTGCATTTTTCTGGGGTTGAAAGGCTTAGAAAACCATCCCAAGGACAGGTGTGTAATGCAAAATATGATGGAGGAGCTTTCAGTTTTTAGTCCCCATATATATCCAGTATGCCTTGCAAATTGTCAATGATAGAGTCGGGTCATAAACAACAATACACTTTGGAAGTTCTGTTGAGAGCGTAAGAAACCTGAGCGAGTCGGAGGGAATGAAACCTGAAGCCAAGTTGTTTTTCTCCTCGACAGGTAAGTGCAGTTTACGTTATCTAGCGTTTATTAGCTGGACTATTGCTGTCAGGGGAACTTATATAGCCTCAATAACTCCACTTCTCATGAAAAAAAAAACCACTGCCGAGCTGTGAAGGTCTGAGCTTTACGAAGACAAAAGCCCAACTGGTTCGTTATGTGTGTTACTCAACTAATAAATGTTTTTGTACAAGCGCTTCTTTGTGATTGAGGACTTTCTGTGTGGTGTCTTCTTTATTTCGTGCTGCAAACATGTCATTCAATAATGGGAACAAATAGAAATCCTCTTTCATCAGTTCTTGTAACCATGAGACTGCAAAGAACTTTAGTCGTTTGAATGTTTTTTTTTTTTTATGTTATTCAGTGTGGAGACGTATAGATTTTTCTCAACATATTAAAGGGACAGGTACCACGAGGAAAGGAGATATTTATTGTAATGTGACCATTTACAAGGTCTACTACAACCTACTTCAACTGTATTTCACTATACAGTTGAAATAAAGTACCAGAATGAATAGCTTTGACATGGCCTTTCTCTCATCTACTCTGCTGTGTCCAAACATGCCACTCTCTCCAGCTGCTTGGGCACGCCAGGCAAATAAAGAAAAGATACACATGAGATGAATCAAAAGTCTAATACCCACTTCAAACACCCCACTAATCCCTACATGCACTCAACCTTCACAGAGTCCAAGTATACCGCTGACACTTGGACACTGACATCACCCACTCAGCTTTGCGGAGCAGACTTAACAACTGGGGAGTAGCAAGAGACTGGAGAGGTGGGAGATTATTCACCAAGCGGAAAAAAAGAGACAAGGCACTGCATCTGTCTGCGCTTTTGCCCAGCATATGTTCTTCTCCACAGATACAAGTGCTTTATAAAAAACAGTCTCCTGTCCAATCAGGTGGCGTTGTTGCCTGCTGACGTCAACTACTGAACATGGTCTACAAAGGATCCATCCTCACCCCATCGCCTGCTTGGAGGTCTGTATAGAATACACAATCACATGGGAGATGACACGTGCCTGTAATTGTCAAATCAAAACCGCAGTTTTATGCTGAATAAAATGGGGTTTTTTTTTTTTTACACGATTTGTGAGCCCAAGATCTACGTATCCATCAAAATGTTGAGGCAAATGATGTCACCACAGAGCTCGTAGAGGGCTGCAGGGATGACGTATTTGTGTAGGCCAGCCCCGGAAGTTTACTGATAAATGATGAATGATGAATTGAAACAATGGGTTCATGGTTTCAGACAAAAGCAGCTTTTTCTCATTTTCAAGCCATCAACCATCATTTGTTACTAAATTATGCTAACGTTAGCTCCGTGATGTATCCGGCTGACTTTTTTAATGTTTTCAGCTTAATCGTTCTAAGACAGTAAAGCTTAAAATCAATCGTAAAATAGGTCCTTAAATATGCACTTTATATACATTTAAAAAGTCTGAGGTTAAAGCTTAAGGTTAAAGAAAAAGAGAAGTAAACATCCTCACTGGTGGATGGTCCGTGCAGAAGATATGTATCCTAAATTAAGAAGAAGTAGAGCATTGCTTGTTAGACCGAAGCCTTGCATTGATTTGGCAAATACGATTAGACTGTTATTTCATCCTAAGTGGGGCTGGCTGCTCAGCTTACACAGCCTGTTGTTTGTAATTTTAAACAGCAGGATTATGTTTTCACTTTTTACATTACACAGAAATAGTTGTTAACAGGGAAGTACACTGTATCCCCACTAAGTAAAGCAGTTAGTTGATTGCCTTGGAGGCTGCGCTTGGTTATTACTAGTTCTGGTAATAAGTCGATTGGAACATTGCTGCATGGGAACGGTTAATTGGTTTTGAAGATGGGGGGAGTCTGCCTTAAGGACAAGGTAGCAGATGTTTTGGAGGGACCTTGCTTCAGGCTCCTCAATGAATCCTTTTTCTTTCTTTTGTGGGATTTCAATTGTTTGTCTTATTATTTGTATTACAGGAGAATGACAGACTCAAATATGTACCACTGAAAATAAATATATAGGCTACTCAGACAGGGAAAGCAACAGCCGAAGCTCTCATTCTGTCTTTTTATGACCATGCATGTTGATGTCGGTACAATAACAATCTTCAAAAGAACTGCAATTTTAAAAAAATCTTTGCGTTTCACTGCCACTGTTTACTTTGTTTTCTTTGAATACATTGGACAGACATTGTGTTATATCTCTTATATGTTGTACTTTTCAAAAGAATTGTGGAATAAATGTATACAAGCATACTAGGTCAACTTGGCCTTTGTACTGATGCAGATTGTGCCAGCCCACTCTTGGATGGCACATTACAAATAGTGTGTAATCAAGGTCACAAATGGGGCAAATACTTTAATCTGAGCATGACTCACAATTAAGGCAATACAGAAAATGTTGTTAGATTTTTATGGCACAGTGGTGCACATTTTGGCCCCCGTGTCCTGTCAAGCTACAGGGGTCAATCTGTCCCTCGCCCTGGTGTGTTTATTCTGGGCACAATTTTCTTCACAGCCTCCTCATCAGATACCAGTTTGCCTCAGGTTGTCCGTAACAGCAGCTCATGTTCCTGAAAACATTGCTCTCAGGGTCACCGAGGCGCACGCTCACCGGCTCCGCCATGATATGGTAACAATTCAAGAAGTGACTGAACAAAAAAGTGGTTTATTCACAAGGAATCGTAAGAAGGATCACAAGACTGACCCCAGTCAAGGGCATCGGCTGCAGTAATACAGACTTTGTATGAAGTGCAGTTGTTCACAGCCAGCTGAGGCACACAGTAAAACTTTCAACTTACCGCTCAATCTTAAATCTGACACTCGCCCCACCAGCTTTGGGAAGTGACCAACAGATTGCTCACGCGGGCAGATAAAATGAGATTCTTCCAGAGGGTGGCTGATTTCTCTCTGCTTGATAGGGTGAGCGTCCAGCAGCAGCTTCCTCACGGGTGTAATCTGATCAGGTAACAAAGGGCTTGTATTTATCAAATATTTGGTGGCGTTCCATCGTCCTCATGCGTTCAGAACACCCACAAAGACACACCGCATACGGGAAATCCTGTCAAAAAGGCAGAAAAATTAGTTCTCTGAGGCAGAGACAGAGACATAACAAACAATGATTTATTCTTCAGTAGCTGACATAATGGGGTTGTCCGGGCTGCTCTGCTGTTGCCGTTATCGCTTTTACCTGAAAAAAAGCATGAAGAAAATGGTTGTATTAACATTATAATTGAGGTGTCAATAATGACACAGTTAGGACAGCAGCCACACGACTGGCACGGTGAGGCTGTGCTGAAATGCTGATGTTTAGCAGGCATAATGTACACCATTAGTTTTGCGTGTTAGCATGCTAACGTTTGCTAATTAGCACTGAAGACAGCTGAGCGTTATTGGAATAGTTTTGCATGCATTCGCTCATAAACCAAAGTATTGGACGAAACAAAATTGTGAAAAAATATGAAGTGACCATCATTTTTATTACAATGTATCCGCAGGAGGACATGAATGTCAACGATGTCTAATCCCCAATGGATGTCAAAACATTTCATGCAAAACCTTAAAAGTCAACTTCATGGTGGTGTGAGAGGAAAAGTCAGAGGATCACTAAAGTGAGACGGATATATATCGTCTGGGAACGGGGAATTTGATACATTTGATCATTTTCAATAGTTGTTGAGATATTTTCCATCTGGACCAAAGTGGCAGACCGACCGACATCGCCGTCCCTACAGCCGAAACCAGCAATGGCACATTTGCCAGCTCAAATTATTCAGTATGGGAGAAAAAAAAAAGTAAAAACATAACAATTTAGATTATCATAATTTGATGCTGTAAACATGATCCAATCAAAGATAAAGGTAATGAATATTGGTAACACTAATCATCAGTTCGAGGCAGTGCATCAGTCATCGTTTAGAAGTTAATTGCCATCTAATTAAACAGCGAGGACTATTTATTAATGTCCTACATTGTTTACTGATAGTGAACGATTTAATGGAAATTGTGAAGTTAATTATCAATGACGTGACATTATGAAAGTTGGCCTAATTATCTGTTTTGTATTTACATCTGTTTAAATAGTGGACCAGTCAGTTTTTCTTAAGTTAACAATTTGAGATCTCTGCAAAAGTCTTACTCCAACACTTTAAATGTCTAACTGTTGGGTCGTGAAAGATAAACAGGCCGATATTATCAGAAGTGAAGTTGAGACTAATCTTTTAAACACACAGGTTCAGTGAGGGGGATGAGTAATATCTGAAAGGGTTTTGTCCTCGGTTCAGTTTTTTCATAATCTGGAAGACTTGATGTGATTTAGGCGAGAATTTACCCGTATTTAACATTCATCTTTGTAATCTCAGCAGCTCAGCAGGAAACTCAGTGAACTAAGTCTCGTACTCCATCAAGTGTATATATATATATATATGCTGAAGAGACGGGTAGCTGACTACTGCAGCAGTATCTGGCCTTTATACTCCTTATGATGAACAGCATGGTAGAATATGCCAATATAACTTACCTTTATCGGAAGGTTTACCTCTTTGGCATCCAGCATATATAAGGTTGCATGAATCTACCTCAGCCCCACATATGCATTCCTGCGGAGGAGGAAGTTTGCACGATTGCCAGTGGTGTCAATATTGTTTTCCGTTCTCCGTGTTCTGTGTTCTTGTTGTGATTTCTTTTCGACCAACTTGTTGTTGCTCTCGAACACGTTTTATAATTGTTGTGACTGATCCTCTTAACGCTCTGCTTTTGAGATGATGTACTGCATGCAGTATAAACGTGGCCCCACTGTCAGAAAGGCGACGGCGGTGTGAGTCAATGCTGCCCTCATGTGGTGTGTTTAGATTCTCAGTATTTTATTTTCACATTGTTTCCATGTGCCCGTGGGGTCAGAGACTTGAATACGCTCGGTTGGGGTGTTTTGTTTATCTACGCTCTGGTTCTGTATTTTCTGCAGCTAAACCATCGTCTTATCTATCTTGGCGCCTCGTTTGGTTTCCAGCTCATCGGCTTGTCTTGATCTCCTGAATGATATATGACGTCCTGTCGTTCCCCTCTTGTCTCACCTCATCGTATGGGAAACACATATACCCTTCCCTTTCCGTTCACTTCTCATTTTCTCCTTCCTCTCACTTTCTAGATTCTGATGAAACCTTTTCTGACCTCAGTACCCTGTTCTCTGTTCACTGAGGACTGTGTCTCCCACTTTGAGAAGAAGCTTGACACCCTCCAAGGATGTAATTACCCTTTGACCCTTGACCTAATTCACTAACGATCTCCTTTTTCATTCAGTGATTCTGAATTAACATCTCCCTCTGTACGGGTTTTGCAGCCTGCCCTAGTTTAATCTTCCCCCCATCAAAAGTCTGATTGTCCTTAACCTGCATGACATCAAACTGCAGACAAAATTGTTCCACCTCCTCACACAAATGCCCGTCGAAACCCAAGTAGACGGTTTTCAAAACAGGCTCTTGCTGAAACTGAACCACCACATGTTCATTGTTGACCCGGGGATCTCAGGGGACTCTTAAAAAACAACAACAAGGAGCATGTGAAACTCACCAGTTGTGAATCATTAAGTCCTAACACCCCCACACATACATGAATTAGCCCACCTATGTACCTCTATACTTTATTTCTTACTTTCTCTGTGGCACTCACACATCCAAATTACATTTGTTCCAGTTTAAGATGTAAATCTTGAGATTTCTTAAGATTTGGTCAGATATATACATAGTTAAACAGCTAGACACTGCAGTTTTTAAAGCTAATTTGTGAATTGTAAGTAAAGTGTCAAGCAGCACACTCACAAATCGACCTTATTCAGGCTGCACATTGTCTGTTTTCTAACTTTTCCAGTGAGACACAAAACCTGATTAGAATTAGTATGAAACTGGGAGAAAACTTAATGGAAGTCTAACTGGCCGGCTTTTCAAAAAGTGTTGTGTTTGTCCAACCTACTGAACTTTGGGCCTGATCGATTCTCATTTAAATCAATCTTTCTTCTTTTATTCTACTAGTCAAACTGTTGGCAACAGACTAAATATTCAAATATAAAACGTGTTGTCCACACACTTCTGAACGTCAACAAAAGCACGAGATAGCTCAAAAATCCCTGGGAGGGCAACTTATTATAATTTGAAAGTGTTTTGCAGTCGGTTCAGTTCAGCACCGGACCGTGGTCTTGCCAAGGTCATGATTTATTTAAAACCAGCTGCCCTGTGATGTAGCGCTGAATTAATGAATGTAAAAAACAGCTCCAGTAGCCGAGTCTCATAATTTATATGATGCAGGCTAATCTCTTGAGCTGTTAAAGGAAGACCAGTAGACCCTTTCATGTAAATCAAAATGAGTGTAAAAAATGTCTCCTGGGATAAAGTAAAATGCATTGTTGTAAACTGAATAAACCGGCTTTCAAGTCTACTCCCAACAAAACACGTTTTATTTTATGTAAATTCTGTGTTTTGTTGTGCAGCTACAGTGACAAGAGATTCAGTGTAACATGTGAATAAACATGTCTTCACAATCACCCACACACCCCTGATTGTATTAATATGAATGAAGTGAGACTGCGCCTTTTAAATGAACATGTATGCCCTGAAACTGTGTTCATACTAATCACTCCTCCTCTTGTGAGCATCTGTCTACATATGTTCGGTATTCACAGGAAGGTACATTACATTCACACAACTGACCTTCTTTCTCAACTTGTTTTTCTTTTCTGATTATGTTGACATTTACTTCAACAGCTAACGTTGCCTTGAGCTAAAACTGTCATTACATTTGTTAATTTAAATCTAGTAAAAATAATTTACTGGACAGTATTAAACTACAATCGGGTGTATTAATTCATTTTCTCTTTGCTTGTCTAATGCTCCAGGATCAGTCAGTCCGATAGAGACCCGAGGTATTAGTAGATTTTAATTGAATTATATTAATAAAACAAACTGAAACAGAGTAACTCAGTGTGGAAAACATCTTTCATATACTGTAAAACATTCCAACGTGTTTTACAAATGTATACATAATGGTAATAGCCCATAGCTCTGCAGTATTTACACATATAGTCATGTGTTACCCAAATTTCACCAAAGAAAGAGTGCAGAAGTGCCCTCATCCGGATGCAACAAGAATAGAGGCTTTTACAATAAATGACCACAAGGGGGTGACAAACTACCCCTAAATTACTCCAGCACAACTTGACTATATTATTATATAATAATAGTATTGATAATATATAATTTATCTTATTGAAATGATACATTTAGTTAAAAAGAAATGGTGGAAAAATGATGAAAAAGTTAAAAAGTTAAAAAGTTAAAAAGTTTGAATTGTGAAATAGTGAGTAAACAACAATTTAAACTGCCATCCCGTCTATGGTGTCCACCATAGTTGGGATGTAGAATAGATCTGACTGCACTGAACTGTGTGCGGTCCAGAAATATCTGAGAAAGACATACTGACCACTTTTAAAGTCTATTTTTAGATACATTTTTTGTCTACAAATCATTGCTTTCCATTAATTTCAGTAGAGTACAACACAGTAATGCACCACAGTGTACATTCGTTAAAGAGAGCATCCCTGACTGTACCCAGATTTGTTTTTGTTCCTGCTTGTAAGCTTCAGTTTGACGAAGAAATAAAACAAATGTAATGTTTACTGGACTTGATTACTTGTGTTCCATATGTTTTCTTTTAACAGACAAAACATGCCTGACAGAATCCTTTTGTTACAGGTTAATGATCGACACATCCACCCTCGGCTCATAAACAACTTTACACCACCAGTGAAACCCCATCAACAGCTGAGCAGTATTTTTATTTAGATCTGATTGTTTGTGCTCTGTGGTCCAGTCCAGCCTTCTCAGACAGCTGGAGACAAACAAAATCAGGAAGCACAACTTAATCCTCATTCTAACATTTAATCTGCAGAGTTAAAACGATCATTTTAAACACACTTTAAAATAACAAATGATTTAGATAGAATGACAAAAAATTACCATATATTCATAATTTCAGAGTATTCTAATGTTTCCAATTTATTTCATTATATCACATAGAAGAAGCTTTATAACTTAAGTGATTTAGCTCTTTGAAATCAGCGACTTCAAGATAAATAATGCATCTTCATTTGTGTCATGCTACTGATAACATTTTATTTTTGCCGGGATGAATACGTTATTAGATATGGTATTGTGGGACACATTGTTTAATTGGCTATCATGATGAAAATACATGGTGGGGCCATTTAAATACTAATTAATACTATTGATGTTAGAGTTTTGGGTGTCTACTCTTTATCAAAGGCTTGAATGCACTTTAAAGAGGTCTGTTATGCTTTGTTTGTGAATGGGCAGGTGGATTTGAATGGCGCTGTAGTCATGAAATCATCCCAAAATGATTTGGAAATGTCCTCCAGTAAACAATATGAATCCCCAAAACTGCTTTGCTGTATGAGCAAGTGTGTCTTTATGAGGCTGAAATGACATCACATTAAGAGGCACAACGCCTCATCTGGGGAATAATGTTTTCATTACCCAATTATATGGAGACAAAGAAACTATTTGGACAAAGAGAATGTGAATTATCTGCATGCAATGTGATGATCATTTGTGTGGCATGATAGGGCTTCATATCACAGTGTTTACAGGACATTTACTGGAAAAACAGGCTTTTTAATTGCGGATTGAACCGCTTTGTTGGAGGATGGATATGAGCTATACGCCTGTCTTACTTTTATTGCTTTTAAATATATTTCTGCTCACTGAAAATGATTTAATTCGTTGAAACGTATGCTGCTGTTCGCGGTTAATAATTCAGTCTGTTTACTGTATCCAGTTCTGCCGAATTGTGCCTGCCCGCCGAGATTTGTGGAAGCATTACGAATGAGACAGCACTTTGCTGCAACATATCACGTTACAATGACAATGTCAAAAATATTATGTACAATTGTGGGTATTTATTTTAAATTTTTACTCCCTGATTTGAACGTCTACCAGGCTCTTTCCTCACAAAACTTATGAAACAAATAATCTATTTACTCGTTTTTGTCAAAACTAAAACTAAAATGTAGATTAATACATCTATGTAATATAATCTCTGCGTTTTTATATTCCATCTTTAATCCTTAATGTTTTTGGAGTAAAATGTAATACCCCAGGCCGAACACATGTGCGTCCTCTTTGTTTACCTTTTTTTACGTCACCATGCTTCCACTGGTAACCCTGTGTTTAACGTCACATTGCTATGAATTGTGGGTAATTCCCTTGGGCAAAGTCTGCAGAAATGCGGATTTACGGAAAGGGTTCATAAAGGGTTTAACATATCTGCGAGAGAGCCCGCAAACACCCGATGGTTTGACAGTGGGACAGCCCTAAACGCTCACGGATTTTGCGGGAGCGCGCCTTAAAAATCCGTGAGTCCGTGCGTGTGGACGTTGGGTTTTGGGCCATTGTCTGAATAACACCAGCATTACGTGCAGTTTTTCTCATCCGCCACATGATGGTATGCGCGAGTAAAAGGCGTCCCAGTTTACTCCGAGAGCATCGTTCACTGACGAGGACAGAGACTACATAATGCATACTGATACCGGAATGTAGAAGCTTTCAAAATAAGAGCTTGAAAACTATCGTTAAAAAAAACACAAATTAGTCCATTGAGGCAACTGCTTCTCATCCTATTTGATGTGTGATTAAAGGGTATTGCTAAAAGATATTGTATATGTATACATATCAATATATATATATATTTATATATATTATTGTGGCAACCGTATCTCATCCATAGTGTGCATGAAAACTAATGTGGGATTGAAAATTCATATATAATATTGCAATATTTATATGTATATGTATATTACACTGTATGATTATTTCTATATTCCTGTAGACAGTTGCATCCAGACATTTCTCAGACTGTTACATATAACATTACATTGTTCTTGAAACTGTATATTGTTATTAAAATCAATTTAAAACTGGATTTGTATAGAGGGGTGAATACTTTATTTAGAAAATATTGACCGGATGCTCCTCCTCTAATTGTGTCCGACTTGACACCGGTACCTAGTGACCCGCTCAGCCCAGTCCCTTAAAGAGAGCAGGAGTATCGCCCCGGCGGACAGTTGCGGTAGCCTTCTGGCTCGGTTATTTGTCTTTCTCTGGATCTACACCGCGCAGATAACATTCCGGGATGCCTTCAAATGTACAAGGTACTGAATAACACCGACAGCGGACTGCTTTGTCTCGGGCATCTTCTGCATGTCTGCAGCGAGCTAAACGCTTCTTTACAATAGAGCATCAGCAGGCCAAGCTAAACCTGCGTCGGTATTAACTAGCTCTCTATTATAATAACCTGGTTTCTGTTCTTTTTTTTTTTCCTCAGGAGGGAAAGCCTTTGGCCTGCTAAAGGAGCAGCAAAGGTCGAAATTGGAAGAAATAAACAAGGTACGCATGCTCTCCTTATTTACCGTTTATCGGCGTGCATCTAACGGCACCTCACGGGAATTCATGGAGCACGCATACACTTGACTTGGCATTGGCCTTGTTTGTGAAGCGTGATTCAAGGCAGAGATTTGTGAATAATGCACGAATTCCCTGAACGCAACACGCATTTAATGGAAGCCCCCATAGCGATGCATTGTATTGATTTTGCCCTCGCAGTCTGGTGGCACTTGTTGAACCGGCTGCATGCTGTCACACGAGGATTCTCCTCCTGGCCCGGGTCGTGTCGATTTGTGCGTAAAACCAGCGCATTTGAAGCGTGTTTTGTGGCTCCTCTGTCTGGTGTTTCGAGCTCTTTGTCTCACACCGGGGCCTCGCTCCGTCAGATAACTGTGAAGTAACGTCAGGTCCTCAGATTAACGACGTGTCGGTACATAATCTCCGTTTCCCTCCTTTTACTTTGGCTCTCGTCGTGCTCTCGCATGGAAACCAGGTCGCGGCAAGAGGGCAGCCGGGAGCGCCTGTCACATTTATGTGCACAGAAGCAAACGCACTCTTATTCCTTCATGAGATTTATGCATTTTATTTGTCAAATCCCTCATTTGTTCATTAGAGAAACAACCCCTTAATTCCTAAACGGATACATCTAGGACATACCAGTTGTACTGTAATTAAATCCTGTGTTATTCATCTATGAAAATGTTATCTGATCATAAAGTCGATTGACATCTGCAACCAAAACTCACTCCAGCTTCTGCAATGTGATGTTTATTTTGTATAGGCCTAATATTATAAAGAATATCTTTGAGACAAAACAAGCCATTAGAAGACACCAGCTTGAACTGTTTCTCATGATCTTCTGACATTTTATACACAAAATAAAAACTATTTACTGATCATTTCGACTTGTTAGCTGGAGGACATACTCAGTATTTGACCTCTGTATTGTGATGCGTTCTTTGTGGTAATACTAGTAATACTGCCGCTCGTTCAAATACACTTGCACACATTTAGGATACACTCTGACTGTTAGGGGACATTCCTGCGAGGGTGGGAGTTGCAGCGTGGGGGGTGGATCCAGCAGGGCTGAGTCAGGCGTCCCTGATAAGCATCCAGCTGTGGCGTTTCTCCTCTTCACCCTCTCCTTTCAAGCTTCACAGAAGTCAACGCAGAGAACAACCTCTCTTCTCTCCGCGTAGACTGAAGCTTGACTCCCACATGGCAGATTGCTGCCATTATAATTTAATTTGAAAAGATCCCTTCCGGCCCTTTCCTTGTACACCCTTGTGGGGTGTTCCACTTAATGAACACAGTGATAAGGAATGTGACTGCAGCGGGAAGAACGCAGTCAGATTGATGTACTTCGTGCTCTAATTTGGGCTTCTTTCCTCTTTATTTGTGCGTTGTGAAACACTGCTGGATCTTTTTTGACGCAAGGTTTCAAAAAAATGGGCTCAGATCTGATTTTAGGGGTTTCAGTCAAACTCGTAAAACTTGTTTGTTTTTTTCCCCCGATCACCTTCAGTTTGTTCACCCCTCTTCCTCCTTATCAGGAATACATGGAAGACCAGAAATACAGGGATGAAGAGGACCTGCCCGAAAAGCTGGAAGGGCTCAAAAGTAAGCAAATCATTCCCTTTCCCCTTTCCCAAAGTAGTTTCAGTATCTGTGAGGGTGTGTTCCTCTTCTCTGTCTTCTGTCTTTGCCTGTATGTTTGTTTGTTTTTTAGCGGTCTGCTCACGCACACACGCACACACATGCAGCATTTTGTGTTTCTCTGTGGGAAAGACAGACTGCTGAGATTCCAAAGAGGTTTTGCAAGGCCAAGTCCTCGGAGGGCTTGCAGGAATGTGCTGGAGGGGCGGCGTTCCTCCGCTTGTTGTTTCAATATTCAGAAGAACGCTGGGTAAACTCATAGCTCCTAGGAATAGAATACAATCACTGCTACCAGGAGCTGATTGCGGGAACAAAATGGCACGATTTGCCAAAGAACTCCTCTCCATTGCTTTGATATTACACACGTGTGCTCTGGGTGTATTTAGAGTCATTTGTTTTCTGCCTGTGTGAGTTTTCTTTATCCACGATTTTTCAGACGGAATAACATAAGGCTGTTCGTTCGAATAGGGGGCATGAGAAACCTGCTCCGGTGTCCTACTTACAGTCTCTGCTTGCTGGAGGAAATGGAGCAGTAACGTATAAACAGAGAGGGGACCCGACACCCAGGTCCTAAGAGGATCTCTGTTTTCTCTTTCTATCTTTCCCCTTCTGTTTCCATACTGTCCCAGTGACCCAGAGGTCAGTATCTAAACCAACCAAATCACATCAATGCTACTGCATTCACCACCAAAATACATCATACTAATACTAAGTCATTCTTAATATTCCCTACTTAAACATTTGACTTATTTGAAATCATTTTTTTAGGGTTTATTATTCAAACTTATTTTCTTTGTTTTAATAGTTATTATATGGCAGATGCTTGTCAGCGTTTTTGTCAATAAAACACCCAAAAGAGAATAGTTTATAGTGGATATTAATTGACATAAGGAGCGCCAAGTATTACTTTTTATAAAATATAATAGTACGCTTATTCAATTCGCATTCAGGAAATATCGGCAGCATCTAGTCGTCATCCATCTCAATTATTTTATCAGCAAGCTTGTTTTCCTAATGGAGACGCCTCCTCAGATGAAAGCTGCCAAAGTGATTGGTAGTCAAACTCGGCATCAAACAACTTAAATCAAACTCAAATCACAGGCTTCTTTATGACGGTCAAAGAGAAGCAGAAAATACTTCATAATTATGGCGTAAAATGTCTGGTTCATAAATCGATGGCCCTGTAACTCTGTCACATCCGCTGCGAAAGGAATGTGGGTCAGGAGGAGACACTGAAGACAGTTTTGTTCAGCGGAGCCATTTTCTGTGGCTGCAGATGATCAGCAGGCTGCTCTACGACAAGTGGCCCACTCAAGAACTGGTGTGTGCGTGACGTGTGGAGGCCCCCTTCTCAGAGTTTACAAACAGGGTTAGCATTGTCCTGTCCCGTTCCCCATGGGTTCACACAGTTAACACAATCTCCTCTCTCTCCCTCCCAATACACACACACACACACACACACACACGCACACACACGCACACAGAGCTTCCAGTGTGGGACAGAAATAGCAAGTGTAATCTGACCAAAGTGTTCTTCTGGAGAAAAGAGTGGTAAAATTTAGGGAGAAGCGAGAAAATGACATGTATTAGTTTTTCAGAGCGTGAAGCCACATCAGCATGTTGATAATGAGCGTTTATACATGAGGACTATTTTAGTGATCATTGGCCGAGAAGCCCCCGATCAGATTTAGTCAGAAATCACTTCCCGTCTTTGTTGTCATAGTGCACAGACCGACTAAGAGTGTAAACGTTCACAAACCAAGTTATTCCTTTAAAGTGACCTACTAATACAACTGTGGGGGAAACACACGGCAGAGCAGAGAGAGTTTGTAAGATGTACTGAAGAAACGGTTATAATAAACAAATATTATCTAAAGATGAGAAAATGAATAAAGCACAAGACAAATGAAAGCACCGGGGGTCATCGACCCCTTAAAGGAGAATCGGATTATAATTTGAGTTGCAGTTTGATATTTAAACATAACAGCAAATCTACGGATTGAAGTGAAAACCTTTCAACTAGCTTGTCAAAGCTATTTAATTTTGTCCTGTAATAAATGACTGCTTTTTTGTTGTTTTAAGAATTTAAGTCCCAGGAAAAAAAGTGATGAGTTTGCTGTACACAAAGTACAAGACGGCTCCAAATGCAGTTTTTTGTTCAGCTAAAACTGAAAACTAAGTAGTTACTACTCAGTAGTTATAAGTATGGGCTCTGTCTGGAAAGCATCAGTGATTTGTCTGCATGTTTTCAGGCTAGAGAGATCAGATTTCAGGCTTGAGTGAGCGACTGTGAGGGACAGTTTTCAGCCCGAGCGTCTCTGTTTTCCGTCCTGATTGCTGTGTTTTAACTTGTAAGTTCTCTTTTAACCCTCTGACCCTCTCACTTTAATCTGTCTCAGACATCAACCCCACTCAGCTGCCCTCCGCCTGCTTTCCTCTGAGACATTCAAAACACACACACGACACACCTGTCGTCATCATCAGCTGTTTGTGTCTTCTTTTTTTTTGCCAGCTCAGCTGTCAGCAGAGTGTAAGACGGCTCACTGGACAGCGGTTGTTAACACACAGTTTCACTGTCTGCAAGATGCCAGCTGGGGATTGCTGTTTGTTGAGATGTTGTTCTTGGTGAAGTGGTGTGTGTGTGTGTGAGCTGTTAGTAATGATCTCTTGTGTGTGTGTGTGTGTTTGTTTTGCAGATAAATATTCCGAGTTTGACCTGAATGACCAAGGAGAGATCGGTGAGTCATGGTAGCACTAAAACGCCAACTGTCAGCTGGCCCATGTGCAGGGTCGACATGCGGCAGCAGTAATTAATACTGTGTGTGTGTTGTCTGACCGGTGTGAGCACAGGGCTTGAACAGGCTCGTGTGTCATGTTTGAGTCCTGTACGTAAAGTGAGACCACACTGTACACCGGTGTGAAAGCTCTTGGAGCAGATGTGAGGCGAACTGTAGCGTGGGAGTCCGACCGCAGAGATAGTCTGTCTGCAGGTCCTGACAGAAGCTGCTAATTGTCCTTCATGTCAACTTGCGTGTTGTTTTTAGTGGCTAACAAAAAAAACAGATGGCAATGTCAGTTGCTTGGTCCGCCACTACGGCCCAATCTGAAATATCTCAACAACTACAGAATGGATTACATTGACATTTTGCTCCAGTATTTTACTAGTGATGACGCTACAGTGCCAGAGATATCTTGACTTTTTAGTCCCTAGAATCCGTGAAGCTCCAAACACACATTCATAATGTAACGCAGGCTTTCTGTTGAAAATCGTAGGTCCTCAGCGTCTTTTCAGGCTTTGGAAAGCTCCTTCCAGAGACGCATAAGACATTATACAGCTGTCGTGGTCCTTGCGATGAGTAAATTCAATGTGTGTTGGAGTGTTGTTGGAGGGACCCTTTGAAATGCAGACTTGAATACATACAAATTATTAATATTTTCTCAATAAAGCGTGGATCTGATTGTCAACTGCACCTTCTCTCAGATATGATGGGCCTGAAGCGCATGATGGAGAAGCTGGGGGTGCCCAAGACCCACCTGGAGTTGAAAAAGATGATCGTTGAGGTGACGGGCGGCAGCAGCAGCAACACTATCGACTACAGGGACTTTGTCAAGATGATGCTGGGCAAGCGCTCAGCTGTGCTCAAACTGTAAGTAAACCTCTGTGTGTGTGTGAAAAGATGATGATTTTACATACTGTATATGCAGAGTGAGTTGTGTGTGTGTTCGTGTGTGCGCGTGTGTGTGTGTGTGTGAATCATGTGCTGCGTCAGCCTAATGTCTCATCCTTCAGAAGGGGGTTTAGACATGACTCGCGATGATGTCACTACCCACATGCTACATTAGTCGTTATCTCCACGGCAACAGAACCCATTTATGTAAGCCTATCCATAGTCAACCCATCCTTATCCTGAGCCCGGCTCATGCGCTTAGGTAACTGATTATAGGCTGATTAACCGCTGACAGTCACGCGGGACCGGCAAAGACACCCAACCACATGAGATTCTGCCAATGAAATTCTTTTACAATAGTTGTTATTTCTTTCCCTGGTGGATAAGGTGACACATCCCCTGTTTATTCTGGACCGTGCCAGTGTTTGCCGTGTGAGCCTGCTAAAGCAGCCTCTCAGTGGGTCAGACTGCAGGAGAAGGAGTGTGTTGGCTGCTGCATGTCAGCTCTGCTGGACTAAACTGGCTGGACCCTTTTAGTAGACAAATCCTCATAATCTCCAAAACACCAAGCAGGGGAAATGCATAACTTTTCCTCCTTTGCCCTCAACCATTCAAAAAGTGTATTGCATAATCCCACATCGGCTATTTATAAGTGCCTCATTTGGCCTCATTTGTCCACTTGGTAGTGGTTTGTAATCACTTTCACCAGGGGAATGGTGCACTGGTCAGCGATCACATTTTAAGTTTAAACAAATGTTGACATCTTAACTTGATGAAGTTTGTTTTACTAAATGTATTGTGTATAATGTTGCAGATTCAACACATTTATACAAACAGGAAAGGAGAGTTTAGAGTGAGCTTCTATTGGCTACTAAAGTTCTGTAGTGTGTGTGTGTGTGTGTACATTGATCTGCAGAAGGGCGACATTGGTCACAGGGTGTAGGTTACCGACATGGAGTATCTTGCTGTTTCTACTGCTCCTCCCCACTCTCTCTGATGGCTGCGAAGGTCTACAACGCCTCTCTTGTGTTCTGCTGTTTTTGTCTCGAACGGGGGGGGGGGGGGGGGGGGGGGGGGGGGGGGGGGCGGTAGTTGAGGGTACAATGAGCTCTAGAATACTGTTATTCAAAGCACTTGGCACAACAACAATTGATGTAGTTACAATCAGAGGAAAATGATTGAGGTCACGCTCCAAGAGTTGGGCCCAGTTTGGGAAAGCTCTTCGGATAAAGTCACTGTTGGAGCGATGCACAAGGACGCTCAGCCACTGTAGTTTGTTTAACCCAAGATTTTAAATTCCAGATGAGCCTTACAGATGTTACATTTTGTACTAGCGATTGGTTAACAAGTAGCAACAGTTGTGAGAGATCTTGACTCCAAGATTCCACTTTTTCTTTCCATGAAATGAAGATAATCACAGGGGTCCTGTACTGACGTCATATCACTGTGTGCGCATTAGAGTGCATATACATATTTCCGTTTTTGTAGATATTAAACAGGTATCTGGTGTGTATGTACACAATAACAACATTAAGTCAGCGTGTAACTATCTATTAATAGCAGATAAACCTAACATGGCAATATGCCTGAATCATACATGCATCACTGTAACAATTGTACTGGCGACAGTCCCAAATGTTTAAGTCCCATAAGGAATAATCTATTGACAATAAACAGGGCATTTGACTTGCTGTTGCATTCATGGTTGGATGAGTAGGAGGTGACCGATCAGGTGTGATCTGTGAGTGCCGGTTTCGTCGTTGGGATCATTGCTCCTTATGAGCTTAGTGGAGCTTTGTAGAGTTTTCCAAAAAAGGAAATTAAAGACAGGCATTCTGTGCTCGGAATAGCTGCTGTCTGATCGCTCACTCTGCAGCGTACAGTCTAACCCACTATGCCCCTCACTCCCCTTTGTGGTTTCCCTTCATTCCTCTCCTTTCACTTGCGGCTCAGCCAGCTCGTGCCCCGTCTGTGACTGTGGCTCTCTGGATCCTCCAGGAGCTGATGATCCCTCCTCACTTACACATTCCTGCTCGTATTGTTTCTACTTTTCTTGTTCACCTCCTTTACACTCTTTTACAACCTGATGTTACAGATGTATCAATGACAAAGAATTTCAGTACAGAAATGCCAAAGTAGGTTTGAAGTAATGTAGAAAAAGTCAATCACGTAGCTTGTCCAACACAGGGCACCCACAAGTTGATTTTCCAACTGTAAAATGTTGTATTCCGTATGTATCTTGGTCAATCCAAATCAAGTGTATTGTTTATTTCGTTTTAGCTATCTTATGACCTGTGTGTCTCTCTCTCTCTCTCTCTCTCTTTCCTCCCCCCCCCCCCCCCACAGAGTCTTGGTCTTTGAGGACAAAGCCAATGGCGCTGCCTGCAAACCAGGCGGACCCCCTCCAAAGCGGGACATTTCCAGCCTGCCTTAAGCGTAGCTGTCAGCCTCCGGACTGCTGCTGGAGCAGAGGGACCATCGTTGGTTGCGTGGAATCGAATCGTTCTCTTAACATGTGGAGTGTTGTATTAGTGTGGGGCCAGTGATTTGGTGATTTGAGGATGTTTTTTTGTGATATATATGATGGTGTGTGCGAGCTGTTTGTCATTTGGAAGTCTGAGCCCACAACCCACTAAATGATGTTTGACTGGGAATATTATCATTCATCTTTTTGTTCCCCTTTAATTGAAATGTAGCATTAGTAGTTGTACTCGTGATCTGGTTGATAAAATGACCTTTTTGTTGTAAGTGTTTCATGGATATATTTGAAGGGAAGACTCCAGACTCCAGAGGTTGCTTTTCCTTCCTTGTTTCTTTTTTTTTTTTTGGGAAGCATTTTAGCGACGTGAGAGTAGGATGCTTTTGGAGAAGCACAAGGAAAAGAAGCAGCTTTCCCGACACATTTTTGCACTGTCTTCCGTGGTCTTGGATGAATTCCTGTCGGGACTGATCTTGGTCAGCGTGTCGCTTTAGATCAGGTGCCAGAGATTACAGGCCCAGCTTCCTTTTTGGGTCAAAGTCATCCGCCCTCGGAGCTGAAACACTGATCTGGAATCAGTAACTAGGTAATCCTGGCCACTTTGGTGATCTAATAATATTTTTGTAGATGACTGTACTGCTATGCGTTTTTAATATTCCTCTCTCGGCTAGTGTGAGTGAATAAGAGATCATGTTGACCATGGGACGTTCAGTTTCAGTATGTGGCATGAACCGCAAACCTGACTCCGTTTTTATTTTATTTTTTAGATCTGTAAGGTTTAAGCACATGTTCATTTTGGAGGGAGTGTGATTTTAACAGGCACACAAGCGTAACAAATGTACATAATATGCTCCACACAGTACAATCATATTCTTTCCAAGTGCCTCAACCTGCAGATGCTGTAGAGCTTCAACACACCGCTTGAAAAAGGAGAGAGTGCACATGCGTGTTCACTTCCAGCAGTCCTCTTGGTTTACTAATTCCAGGAAAAAAGAAAACATGAAATGTTCTTTGTTGAGACAGTTTTGATGATGTTTGTTGAATTGTATTGATATGGTGTTTCCACAACATTCTGAGTGAGTGAAATTCTCAAGTGTTGAATTTTTTTTTTAATGTCATTTTTTTTCCCTTTTATTAACATTATCATTTGTTTATGTCACAGCAAGCGTTTAACCAGTTTGCGAGGTGATTTGACTGCTTAGGTTACCTTATACTTCACACGTGTGTCATTAGTTTCCTCCCAGCTTTCCTTCATCAGCTAACCCTCTCTCCCTCTCTGTTGCTCTGCATTCATTGTCCTGTGAATTCTGTTATTTGTGCCTCAGTGTTGCTGTAACTCACGCTACTTACTGTGAATTTGGTACTTGTAGTATTTTTGATCCACCTAACGTGTTTTTAAACTATTAATTTGTTTTCAGTCTGATAGGTGTATTACATCTTTTAATGTTGTTGAGATGCACATTGTTTGCAGACACCAAAGGAATTAAAATTATTCTTACACTGGCCTGTTTTGAATTGTTCATTTGCTGTAATGGAGATCTCTTTCAACCTCTTCAACTCATTTTTACTTTGTGTGAAAAACAAGTCTAGATGCAAGAATAGTGTTTTTTTTTTTTTTTTTTTAATTTCACTAGTAAACCGTGTTTGTTACTTTACTGTAGCCTCTTCTCTGCTCATGAAAGGTGGGTGGCCTTCCATCAATCTTAAAGAGTCCATGTGATGTTAAAGAGCACATTGCAACACGTGTTTGGCTATCGGTGCTGATAAATGTAAAGGTAAAACCTGGGCATTGTCAGTTATGTTTTTGGGTAAATCTCCTTAGTTTTCATGATTATCTCCCAGTTTACTCCCAGGAAGAGAGAAATCGTGTGTGAATCTTTGGCTGACAACAGTTTGCGTGTTGTAATAATGCTTTCATTCCATATTCTTTCCTCGTTCACTTTTCATGTTGCTCCATGTACGTGCAGCTGCATCCCGAGCAATAACATGTTTTTAATTAAAGGTCAATAGCTGCTACTCTAGTGCACACAGTCACTTGTTTGGTTATGTTTAATCGTCTGTATGTAAAGGCCATCTATCTTCCATGTCATTGGGAGAGCAGGTGCGTGGGTGGGGAATAGTTTATGCATACTTTAAAAAGCATGTTAACAGGCGGATTCAGCAGGATTGTTAGAAGCACCTCTATAATTAAAATGATTGACGTCTTCTGCTGCATCCAGGCTTCTCAGAGTTGTTCCTTTTACCATTTCACTCCCTTCCCTCTCTAGTTTCATCTCTATGTCCTCAGTCAGTCTGCTTCAGGCATGTGTTCAGCAGATTTAGCATATACACAATTATTGATGGTAATTAATGGTCCACGGCTGACATTGAAATAATGAATGCATCACTGACACCCTCCTCCTCAGGATCTCCTCTCGCGCACAGAGGCTGCCATCTACTGGTCAATCTAAGTCATGACATGAGTGAGATGTTTGGTGATAGACTGCTCATTGAACTGGAGGTTTAACTGAGTCACACGCAAAAACTTTTGTTTGTACTTTTCAAAAGAAAATTAGACTATACATTCTCAGTTTTTACACAAGACTTGCAAATAAGAATTGCTTAAAACATATTTAAAAAACTGCGTCTGCCAGACATCCTAATAGTCTTAAAATTAGTATATATTTATAGATATATGTGTGTATTAGCTCACCTCTCATTCTACAAGAGATTAACTAATATTAATTAATTTATCTAAAGCATGACCTGTAATCATCACTCAAATTGTCCATATTTTGGTGACATCACAGGACTTACTTGTGTTTATTATGAAGAGTTGTTAAAGTGGAGGTGTCTTTTTTCTGGATAAGTTGCTACAATGTCTTGATAGACACATGAACGGTAACACCCCCTTTAACTCGGACCTACTTTGTCAAATTAATACTTTACAATGATACGTAGCAGAGCCCATACAGTCACTTTAGATAAATGTCAAAGAGCACCTCTTCTCATCTTGAGCTGCTCATCCTCTCATTCACAACAAGAGCTGACCAGAACCTCGATTGACAAATTGCGCCTGTAGGATTGACAAGTTACCACAAGATGTCGCCACTGAGAAGACTTTGGGTGATATCGCGTCTGTAGGTTTCTGATCAGAGCTGTGAAACACATTTATGGACAGACATTTACTGGCCCTCACTTCTCAAATTCCCAGCCTGATGAATAAGAACAGGAAGAGAACTAACCACACCTGACTGTATGCACTGCACTGTACTGTATTGATGTTGATGGGAGTCCTAAAAGTCCTAAAATAAGGACAGTATGAATAGAGCTTTAATCAAATCTGTATTCTTTTATCTCAAAACCTATACAGAGAGCCCAGCACACACACAAACGTAGACCAAGTGTCACTGACAAGGACTTTTGGTACTAACTGTAAATTCCTACCAGACCTCTCTGGGGAGTCATAGTAACTCTTTACCAGGCCGTGCTTTCTTTGATAATCACTGACTGACAGAGTGAAACCTGTATTTGTTTGTGAAAAAAATAAAGATATTTGCACTTATTTGGCACATCATTTGTAAGTGCATTACTGTCTGCTGGGCTTCACTGTGCTTTGGGGTGTGATTTGGGATGCTTTGAGGGTGTTTGGCCATGCATCACTGTCACTAAGCAGCTCTTCACATCCCAACAAGCTCATTGTTATTCTCAAGGCATCTCATTCTCAGCCGTCATGAAATACAGTATAAATGGCTCCGTCCAAACTCAAGAGCCATCAATGAGACTACACAGCAATGCCCAGCTGCCTTTGACTTCACAACTCACAAGAAGATCAACCCAGACCAGCACTGAACAAAAACAGCACTAAATAGTCATTTTGTTTCAGTGTTTTATTTCCATCTAATAACTTTAATGACCAGAATAACTCCCATGAATAATAAAGTGGTGGTATTCTCAGTCTCTGGAGGAAGGTGAGTGTCGTCACTTCTCTTAATCCAACCAAATGTTTGCCTTTCCAGCCCTTGAATAGTTTACTATAATAGAGTTGAATAGTTTAATATGACCAAATGTATCTCCAATTGATAAATATGAGCACATCTAATAGCGGTCTCTATTACATTCAGGGTATAACCAAGGATTCATATATTTCAGGAAGTTTTGCAAACAAGATTTTTGCAACTCGGTAAAGCTTGGGTGTGACCACATTTTCACCAAATTCCATGTAAATTATTATTAAATTAAATGTTGGTTGAGATGTGTCACTCCCTGTCTAGGTCTATAACTACCATGGCATAGTTATAATCTAATTTTGTATATCCTGTCTTAGACAAAGGGTCATGCATATCAGTCAGACACACGTAAAAACTATTGCCCATATATGGCTCTACAGGGCTGAGTTGATTCAAAGTTCCAAAAGTGCAGTTTAGCTTTCTCTGAAAATAATTAATGTTACATTTTGATGCATCCGTTCATAATTGCTACTGAGATTCTGTTCCATCTATTTCGTCACCGTGTCTTACTTTTCTTTCTTATTTATCAACGCATGTATGTCTAGAGTACATTTCCTCTCTGCCTCTTGATTTCAAAATAACCACCAATATGTTTTCCAGCACAAACAAACAACTTCAATCCATGTAAAGTGAATAACACCCAGGTTTAGGAGATCCTGGGGGACCTTGAAGGCAACATTCTACGTCGCCTACGCTTCTAACGACTCGCGCAAGAGCCGGGGCTCCGCCCACCCTCCGCGCGGAGCAGAGGCGTTTGAGTAGAGACGCACACAGCGGAGTTCGGTCCATCTCTGCTCGCAGCTAGCTAACCCCGCAGCAAGGCCACTGCGGGAAGATGGCGACGGAAAAACTGAAAAATGAAGGAAGAGTGAAAATTGGACATTACATTCTCGGAGATACACTCGGTGTGGGGACGTTTGGAAAGGTTAAAGGTATGTCCGACTGTGTTTTACGTCTGTTGCATCCTGCCAACTGAAAGATGGTGGCAATGGGAGCTTGTAGCTTAGCATGCTAAGTTAGCATGCTATGAAAGCTAACTTGTCGCAACGCCAGGAAAGGTAGCCCACTTGTTGTCCTCATGTCCTGCTAGTTAGGTTAGCTCAACTTGTTCTCTGACAGACATGCCGTTTTTTCGGAATGTAGCCGCAGATGCCAACGACTGCCACACAATGGAAGTTATACGACATTAGCTTCTGTTGAGCCACATCTATTTCAGGTAGTGGCCGGTTGCGTTTTGGAGCTAGCTAAGTTAGCCCGAAAGCCACAAGTCGCTTGTCAAGACAGACTCCGGGAAGTAGACCCGTCTTGACTGGCGGTGGTGTTGCTAGCCATGGCGCTAGATGGGTAGATATTAACGAAGAGCATTTAGCTATCCCCGATTCGTGTCGTTTCCTCTACTCTCTTTTTAAAACAACACGATGCAGGAATGTTCTGCAGCTCGGAGGTCTTCAACTCTGCCCTCCTTATGAGTTGCGTTTGCCATTCTGTGGAAGAGACCGCTATTAGATGTGTGTGGGGAGGGACCCAATCTAGTCCGTGTTGTCAATCTAGAGGGCTGCACGATTAGTATGTCAATAAATAGCTTTGCTTGTATCAACACCTATTGGTCTAATGATTTTCGACAACGCCCCCTGTGTATTTCTTCATATTCTCCTCTCAGCTCTGCCGTTATTATCGACCTCTTCTATAGACTGTCCGTTTTACCATGCAGTGCAGTGATTCATGATTGAGCCCAAATAAAGTGAGCCCATCAGACACTCTCCAAAAAAAAACCCAGTCAGAACAGCAACATGCTTTATTTGCAGACCGTTCCCAGTGAGTCATCTCTGCACTTTTTGTGGTCGACCACACTCTTTTGCTCTGTGCTGATTACTGGAGGCTTGGTTCATAGTTCACCACCACAACTGGTGAATCAATAGCAGCTGTTTACTAACTCCCCCCTCCACGTTTTCATTCAATGGTAACTTGTTCAAATATTTGTTCTCTTCCCACTGTTGCATATCGCAGTTTTCATATGAAAATTATTTTCACTTTAACTAAAGGATTACATGTTTGGGTTGAGATTACATTTATTTTGAGCTTGTCAAACTATTGGCTAAACCACGTCTTAAAATGTGTTAATAGTTCTTGGTCTTCAGACTGTTGTGGTTACAGACATATCGGGCTAGATATGTCAGTGTTTTGGAGATGCACTTTTAGCTTTTACCATCACTTAATGCTGTTCAGAAGTTTGGGAATGCCTGCCTCAAAAACTTGATACGTTACAGTCAGGTAATACTATGTGTTTTTTAATTGTCTTTCATGCTTTTAGGTTGTAGAAAGTTCTCTTTACAAATAGGCTAAATGTTGTTTTGGATGAAGGGTTTGCCGAAAAGGTCCTTTGTTGTTCATGGAGAACAAAACGCTGTACAATGGTTCAAACAGACTGACGATTAAAATGGCAGAAAGATACATAGATCCCTCCGAGCAACAGTGAGAATAAAATAAATAATAATAAGATAAATAACAAAATTAATTGGAAGCTTAGCATCAAAATCTGTGCAGATTTAAATAGGAACAAGTTTCTGTTTCAGTTTTAAGTGCACAATAATGCCTTTAACAAGCTGGAATATTAACTAATAATATTACTACTAATAATATTAATTAAGGTGTGTTGCTAAAGCAAAGCTATTCTTGAGACATAGGTTAGTCTAGGGTTGGCACTATCTGAATTGCATCACAGAATGTCAGTTAAATATATAATGGACTGACAAATCAAAGTTTAAACCTAGTCAGTCTCCTCGTTGGGTAGACTTCAGAAAGCTCAAAGAAAAATGGATGCACAGAATATTTAGAGCCCAATTGCAAGCACCGTTGTGATTCAGCAGTGATCTCCGGTCACTAATGCGTTTCTGGAGTGGAAAACAAATTCAAACTCGATGGGTATTTGGGGCACAAATGGCCAAATTTATTTCAATCATAAATAATACATTTGGTGTCTGAATTGGTTACTCCAACCTTTCGAACATCAGTGTATGTCCTGTGTTGCAATTGGTATTGCTCATGTCCGCTCATCTTGTTTTACCCTGCAGTTGGCCAACATGAGCTGACCAAGCACCAAGTGGCCGTGAAGATCTTGAACAGGCAGAAGATCCGCAGTTTGGACGTGGTGGGAAAGATCCGCAGGGAGATCCAGAACCTCAAGCTTTTCAGGCATCCTCACATAATTAAACTGTAAGTCCTAGATTACACCCTGCTCGCTGCTCCATAATCCCCCTGCCGCCACAATAATGCCACCCACTGAGCTATTTCCAGGCTTTAATGTGTGTTTCAGAATACTTCCATGTGGGGGTATCTGTCTGACCCAGTCTCCTCCCCTCTCAGTCCCTGGCTCACTCTGCTTTATTGCCTGATTTCCTCTCTGTTGACCTTTCATTCTAATACGTAAAAGTGCTTTATCACCATCTTTCATCATGCCTTGCTGTGTGATCGCCTCTCCTTCAGTTTCGTATTCACTAAAAGTTTATCAATTATTCATTTACAGAACTCGGGGGGGGGGGGGGGGGGTCTGCATTTTGATTATAATACAACAGGGTAGAATTGTCACATCCTATCCAAAAGATATTTCCTGTCCTGTTTCAAATAGCTAATGGCACAAGTGTTGGTGCAGACCGATACATGACGGCATCATTTTGAATGAGTCATTGTTTAACTTCACATGTCTGAACGCTCAGTACTTTGTTAGTGCTTAAATGCACATTTGCGTCAAGCAGTGCTGTAAACCAATACAAGCCTGAAGTAAACACTCCTTTTGGCAACACAAGAATGCTGTGGTGGTGCTGCTGAAACTGTCACTGATCAAAAAATAAAGATACTTCCTACCTTGTATCTAACCGTTCACAGGAAGCAACTTGTGCTCAAGGCCACAGTTACAGGGTCATTAAAGTCATGAGGTGTGGCTAATTGCATGAAATACCAGCTTCATGTCATGCATGCACAAGAATGTAAACTTTTTTTGTGTGTGTGTTGAGGAAAGAGATCTTTGACTGAGCGCACAAACACGGGGGCAGAATGCACAACATTGCTCGTCTATTGAGGACAAGTGAAGCAATACAACACACCTTCATTTGGTTTACAGGAGGTTTGTAGCAATCGTGACAAATGAGCTGAGCGGTTGCTATCTGCAATGCTTTTGAGTGTGAGACTGTCCTTGCAGAATAGATCAAACCACAGATGTGCTGTGTCATAGATGAATGGAATTGTGATATTTTTATTTAACATGTATGCAAATATATACAAATATGCTGTTCTTGCTTGGAACAAGGATCTATTGTTTGATAGCTAGACTCACTGACAAAGTGTGCTTTCACACCTGTAGTTTATTTAATTTGCTCCAAGCATGAGGTGCGTTTCAGTGCAGCATCTCAGGTTCATAAAGTGTGGCACAGCGTGCCTTTACTAAATGGGTTGTTTTTCTAATAGCAAGGCATAAAACTCCAAGATGTTATGATTTAGTCACATTCTTGCTGGAAGTGGAGCGTAACATGTTATGTTTCTACAACATTCCACAGTTGGATACAAAATCCACGAGATTAAATAGCGTGCTTTCCTATTTCTTATTCCTACAAATGATGAAATAATAACTCATAACTGTGTATTTGAGCGGTGTTATATCTCGTAATTGTTGATGATCCGTATGATTTCCACTTTGTGTTGATGTCTGCAGGTATCAGGTTATTAGCACCCCTACAGATATCTTTATGGTGATGGAGTATGTCTCAGGAGGCGAGCTATTCGACTATATCTGCAAAAATGGAAAGGTAATACACTATGATACTGGGAAATACATTTTCCTTCACTCTTTTCATCTTGTCATATGTAGCAGATTTTGCATATTCTGTTTCCAGTGAGGGGACCAGCACATTGTGTACTTCTCTGTGTTTATAGCCAGCCTTTGGTGCAGATACAGCAACCTGTGAACCAGAAACTGGCTTGAAAAGATAACATAACACCACACCAAGTGCTGCTTAGTCAGCTGAGATGTGCTAATTCACAGAGCGAGAGTCACAGAGAAGATCACACCTCATGGATGATTTCTGCTTTGACAGTTGGATGAAAAGGAGAGTCGTCGGCTGTTCCAGCAGATTATTTCAGCGGTAGACTACTGCCACAGACACATGGTGGTGCACCGAGACCTCAAGCCTGAAAATGTGCTGCTTGATGCACACATGAATGCCAAGATTGCAGACTTCGGTAAGCGTGTCAAGTCCTAAACATAAGGTTTTCACAGGTGACAGTATTTGTTCAAATTATGGACACAATAATACAGAACTTGGTTCAGTAACTCTAAATTGAATGTAGAGTCCTTGTGGCGTTTTTGACTATTAATAGGACTATCGAGCAATGTCCCTGTGTTTTTAGTGTTGTATTACATGTAGGGATGCACCAAATGTATTTGCCGAATAGCTATCGGGGCTTATACTGACCGTATTTTACCCGTGTAACATGTTGTGCAGGATTATCAAACATGATGTCAGACGGAGAGTTCCTGCGAACGAGCTGTGGTTCTCCAAACTATGCTGCTCCTGAGGTCATCTCAGGAAGGTAATGTTTGCCGCCATTAGATGTTGACACTGACTGAATAAACAAAACCCAGTAAGGTGTGGCGTTCATGATTACGGGATTGTTTCCTTTTTTTTTTACCTCATCCTCAGGCTATATGCTGGTCCAGAGGTAGACATCTGGAGCAGTGGGGTCATTCTCTATGCCTTGTTGTGTGGGACGCTTCCCTTTGATGATGACCACGTGCCAACACTCTTTAAGAAGATCTGCGACGGAATCTTTTTCACCCCGCAGTATCTGAACCCTTCGGTAATAAGCCTCCTTAAACACATGCTGCAGGTGGACCCCATGAAAAGAGCCACCATCAAAGAGATCCGGTGAGCCCGACGAGATTAATTACAAAGTCAAACTATTGCTGTTGCGTTCATGGTCTGTGGTTTTTTTTGACGAAATAATGTCTCCTCCTGCAGAGAGGATGAGTGGTTCAAAGAGGGCCTACCAAAGTACTTGTTCCCTGAGGACCCCTCCTACAGCAACAACATGATTGACGACGAGGCCCTCAAAGAGGTATGTGAGAAGTTTGAGTGCACAGAGGAGGAGGTCCTGACCTGCATATACAGTCGCAACCACCAGGATCCATTGGCCGTCGCCTACCATCTCATCATTGACAATCGTCGCATCATGAATGAAGCCAAGGACTTTTACCTGGCGTCCAGCCCTCCCGACTCTTTTCTAGATGACCAGCACCTGAGCTCGTCCGGCGGAGCTGTGTCTGGCATCATCAAGCCCCACCCTGAGCGCGTACCCTTCCTGTTGGCGGAGACTCCACCCAGGCCTCGCCACACGCTGGACGAATTGAACCCCCAGAAGTCCAAGCACCAGGGTGTTCGAAGGGCCAAGTGGCACCTGGGTATCCGGAGTCAGAGTAGACCCAATGATATCATGTCAGAAGTGTGCCGTGCCATGAAACAGCTGGATTATGAGTGGAAGGTAAGGAAGAAACTCCATGAGAGGGGCAAAGAGGAGGAAATAGGCCTAAGATGGAGTACATTTAAACAGGTTACATTATACAGACACTGTTTCTTCACCCTTCATAACTCTTCCAGGTTGTGAATCCTTATTATCTGCGTGTGAGAAGGAAGAATCCTATTACTGGGATGCAAACCAAGATGAGCCTTCAACTCTACCAGGTGGACAGTAGAACCTACCTCCTCGACTTCCGTAGCATAGACGGTAAGCTTTAATTCAACTGTTCTGTATCAATTACATTGACTAAGATGTGAGTGAAAAAACGGAGAAACAAAGAAACTGATAGTTGTGTTGCTCTCTAAAGTTGTGTGTTTTAAACAAGTCTCATATCACTTATTTACAGTTGTTGATGATGATCTGCTACGCTCTGAATTCAGCTTCCTGTATATTGGTCGTGTTTCCCTGGGTTCTGTCCTGTAGTTTACTGCCTCAGTGAAGACTTCGTAAATGATTGACTCAGGGTTGAGGGCTTTGGCTTTTTGTCTGTGTAGGTGCGCGGCGGTACCTCAAAGGCAAATAGGAGATAAGAGTGTTGTGAGCGGAATTAACGCAGCAAAGGCATGCTGTGCAAAGGGCACGAGACTACATTTTGACTGCTGCCACAGCCGAGTCAGCCACAGCATTAGCTGCAGTTGTCACAGATGGTTTTAAGGAATGGAAGGCTGCATTTTTTAAATAACTTTCAGGGGCTTTTTTTGAGGGAATTCAATGTCTTCTACAACTTTTCAAGAACTGCATATACCCTTTTTATAGACCTTGATATGGAAATATAATGAAATTAAAGGGTTTTTGTATTATGTAGAAAACCTTTTGTCTTGTTTTCTTTAGACGATATGTTGGAGACGAAATCTGGAACTGCTACCCCTCTCCGATCCGGGTCCGTGGGCAACTACCGCACCACTATTAAGAACGATGTCGACGGGGCAGATGCTCCAGCCACGTCTAGCACTGTGCTCCCCACCAAGGCCGCAGAAGGCTCCTTAGCGTCATCGTTGACCTCGTCCATCGAATCAACGGGAGGGGCGGACATCGCGACCGTCCCTCGACCGGGAAGCCACACCATCGAGTTCTTTGAGATGTGTGCGAATCTTATTAAATTACTTGCACGATAGCTTGCAAAACAATCGCTAGCCTTTTTTCCTCTCCGAGTGTCTTTATAGCAATAAGCATGCAAACTGATTCATGGCTCAATTCATCCCAGCTGAGGATGAGCTGATTGTTCCATGGCACTGACGCAGGTTAGTGTTCCCTAAGTGGACAGGATGTGTACTGAGCTGACAGGGACTGTAAAGGGTTATTTGGAAAGATGAAAGATGGGCTACCTAATAGCAAGGACAGAACAACATTTAGAAAGGGGGTTGTACAACTCCCTGATCAATTTAATGGTAAATGTCCACATCCCACCTATACATATATGCGCAAGTGATTACACTGAATTTTCTGTACTGTAGCCAGTGAGCACTGCTTTCCCAGTACAGAGAACAAGATCAAGTTTTTGCCTGCAGAGAAGGAAGCCACATGTTGAGGGGTTGGGTGTCCGGGTGGCAGTCGTATAGGGTGCAGGTAGCACTTTTGCACAGGTTTTTTATTTCTCGCTGCTCTTGTTTTTGTTTTCTTTCTCTGTGGGGAACAGAGAAGCGGTGCAGATGTATCGGGGCTCTGCACCGGCTATAACAAGGGTCATCATGTCCATCACAGTCATTGGACTCTGAAGAAGTGCAATGAGCCCTTTATTTCTGTCTTGTGTCGGGGACAAAAGAAGGCTTCATCACATTTATGTTTGCTTTTCTTTCTTTCTTTTTTTGTGAATTTGAGTTGTCAGCGACAAAATTTTCATGATTTGTGTCCTTGTTGTAAAAAAAAGTTTGAATTTGTCTGTCCCCTACATTTTTATATATAAAGACATGAATATATTTATCAGTGGATGGAGTGTTGGTTCTATTGGAAATGGAATTTTGGGTTGCTTTTTGTTTGTTGCATCAAGATCTATTGCTGGATGGTATATATTTTCCTTTTTTACCGACTGGTTTTTAAATCAATATCACAGCTTTGTTTCCTTCAATCACAATTATTCTGATACTTGATTGTCTCTCCAGATAAATATAGCCTGCTTTTACCATTTAAGAGGTATTTTGCCATGACAGTCAAAATCTAGAAATATATCATTTTCAGTGTCTCATATTAAAATGACACGGTGGTTTTGACTTTTTGTTGTATTTCCTCTATTTCTTTTTTAATTTTTAGATTAATAATTAGGATTAGAGTACGATCACTGAATGAAATGCCTTTTGTCTACATCCAATTTGTAAATGCCAACTCATCAAAAGTGCAAAGGCCTCGGGGCTCAAATTGAGTAGTAGCAGTTACATGCAGTGCATGGACGATGTCTGTCGGCAGGTGAATCCATCCAGAATATTATCATTTGGGTTTTTTTATTTTGCCCACACATTCCCTTTTACATACTTAACCCTGAAACAAACCTGTCATGCTGGATAGATTGCAGTTCTTGTAGAAGGAAAAAAACATCACGCAAACATTAAGATCTTAAACGGTGTTGGGGATTTATATTTGATAAAGAAAAATATCGGACAAAATATACTTGCAAGCTCACAAAGTCTTGGATATATACGTCTTTAATCACAAGTGTGATGCATCTCCCTCCATTTCCTGTCCAGTCTTAAAGGTTTAAGCGGTGTCTGTTGTTTGGCTGCCTTATCATTATCAATACTGTTATGTAAAAGGAGGAATCCAGTGCCGATCAAAATTATTGGCACTTTTTTGGGAATTTCAAGTGTTTGAAGTCCACGCATTATTTTGTCAGTGTTGTTAATTCACAACTACTGTTAACAATTCACAGATTACTTTTGCATTACCCAAAAAATTTTGCAAAACAAAGAAAATTCTTAAATGCAAGACTGCTAACGTTTTAATTAATAGAGGGAAAACAAAGCGAACTTGAACTGGTTTCTCATCAAACATCATTTTTGTCTTAAGTCAATTGAGCCGGGTTTTAGTGAACTTTGCATCGTAATATCAGTCACTTAAAAAAAAGTTTGACTTTATTTGTGTTAAGAGGTGTTAGCAGTTGCTCAAGGCTGTTTCTTGAGTTTAGCTCTACGGCTTTAAAAATCTAAAATCTGAAAATGATGATGGAACAAAAATTGCCAAGAGTGACAATACTTGTGATCAACTTGTTTCTCTTGCTGGTTTGGACTGAAATAATTAGTTAATATTTCACCTTTTTATGTCTCAGTTTTAAACTAGACTTTATGAAATAAACTGATCATGGTGAAGAAACACACTATGGTCTTGGGATGATATTGTAAAACTAAACATTTTTAGTTTTATAGGGCAGTTGAGGTTTTGATTATTAAAACTTCTCAAGGGATTTGTAGGAAAGATGAATGTGTGAAACCGTGACCTTTTTGACAGTTTATGGAGTCGTGTCCTGACGATAAGTTCTGCCAGTCTGTGTTCGGACTGCTTCAAATAAATAGTGTTCTATTTTTGTTTGTTGTGTAAAGGGACCCTACCAGATTGGCAAGTGTAAATCTGAATGGACAGTGTTGAAATCATTTGTATACACAACTGCCTAATAAACCGCTAAATTTCACACAATTTTGCTGAAGTTTCTCTGCATGTTTTTAGCCTTTGGACCATCCACCATCACATCCATGCAATCAACAGTACTAAGGAAGCTGAATGTTACACTCACTGCAAACAAGGAATGTCCTCCAACAAGGAGGCGTATAAACTCACAAGGAAGTAAAAGTTATCTCCTTATTGTTTGTTATTCTGGAATCACACTAACTGATTTAGCTATTCAGGTGATTCTGTGTAATAATATAAGTGATGGAAAGTAATCCTCATTTTAGATCAAATTTACATTTATTAAAAATGAAATCTATTAAGAGATTGTTCTGAGTCATCCCTGTGGTGCCATCTAGTGGGCAAAATGGAGACTCCGTCCCACACATTGCATTTAAGTAACATTTTACTGTAAAATGTACCAACATATTTTAATAATGTACATACTTTAATAATGTGTTATATGTCTCTGTCCTTAACATACGCATCTGCATTAACATCTTTACAAAAAAAAAATATGGTTCGTGTTTCTTTAAGAGACGACGTAAACATTCGCACAACTTCCGGGTCAACCAATATGGCTAACCGCCGTTAGCTTGTCCAGTTTTGCCCACGGAAAGCTGTAGAAGTCTGCAAGTGCAAATGTAATATGTTATGTTGAAATCAACTGAAGTGCAGTCTTGTGTGAGCAAACCTACGGAGGTGTCAAGTTTAGGCTAAGTGTTAGCTAGGTCATTTACGTTAGAGCTAACGTTAGCTAGCGTTGTTGTGAGAGAGTTGTTTTTGTTTATTAGTTAACTCGTCTTGCTGTTGTAGCTAGTTAGTTGTTAGTTAACTAGTTAGCTATATGCCCTGTGTTTAAACAGCATATATACCTAACTGTAGCAGCAGGATTGCCGGTTAACGTTAAGTTAGATATGCATCTGGCAGTAACATCACGTTAAAATTTTGCAGGTTTGTGATATTTCAAAATAAAAGTCAATTTCCGTAGATTTTCACGTGCTGATTGCATGCTGATTTCACATGTGATTTCAAGTCATATACTCGGTAACCGCCACCACCACCATCCACCCCTTCCCCCCTAACAGAATGGCTTCATTTGGCTGGAAGAGGAAAGTTGGTGAGAAGGTTTCAAAGTCAGCGGTGCAGCAGTTTGAGGCTGAGGCGGAGAAGACTGAGGATGCTGGGCCAGGTCCGGGTGACGAGGTGGACTGGCTGCACGCCATCAAACGGCGGCGAGAGATCCTGCTGGAGGACTGTGCAGCCAAGAGCCAGAGGCTGAAGGATGAAGGTGCAGTGCTGGCTGAGCACGGCAGGTGAGGGATGCTGTATAGAGCTGGCAAAAGTCAGGATTAGAATTTAAATCTTATTTCAGTCCATGAAACTGAGGACTTCCTGTCTGTGTGCTGCTGGATTCTTTAAGTGAACATCTGGATTTGTTAGCAGATGTTTAATACACTTAAACCAACTCTCCATCCAGAGGAAGTTATCACCATAGTCAGTGAACCATCCGGAGGAGGGAGAGGAGAGAGAGATGAGGATTACAACACTTCCAGCTTTAACTATGTGATTTAGTTGATAATGAGACAAACTTTCTGTTTCTACAAACAGCCCAAAGGAGCTCAACTTTGCATCAACAGGGAGATGTCATATGTGAAAGCCTCCAATGGAGGGCACCATGGTACAGAGCACTGAGAGCCATCTAAAGCTTTTAGAAAGCTAAAAGCTTTCTACCGACTTCTACTACAGTTACATTATTTAAATAGTGTAATTCAAAACCGCAGCCAAGAGCCATCTGAACTTCAGGTTTCCCTGGTTTTCATTTAATGGCTTTTTGTGAGACTAGTAGGTGTGTGTTGGTGTCAAGTGCATGTTCTTGTATATATTTGGATTTCAAAAGCCAAAGAGCTGTATTCCTCTCAGGACGAGATTGTAAATGAATACAACAACAATTTATATTTTGGCCATGGGAGAAGCTGGTGTTCAGGCCTTTCAACACATATTTAAGAGTGGAAGGGAAAAGCAAAAACATGGAGCAATTTAAGGAAAGCTTTCAAACAGGAAGTGATTTATTTTTATGTTTAAATTGCTCCTACAATCTACTCTAGCACCCCCTGAAGTATGCTCCTGTGGAAAGTAAATGCTATGGTAAAGAATGGTAATGATTATTATAAGTGATATTTCCCCCGTTGATGGATTTAAAAAAATATTTCCAGCACTGTGACTCAAAACGCAAATAAAATCACTCGGCTGCTTTTCTTTTTTTTTATAGACACTGCTAGACGACAAAATAGGCCTTTTTAAGGAAGCGTTATCTGATATTTCTTCCATGACCTTTTTAGCCGTATAACAATCACTTTATGAAACCCTCCTCAGTCCAGGAGATGTAGAGTTGTTGGCCTTAGTCACTGCCTGTAATTGTGTTTGCGAGGGGAAAGTGGATTTTGTTGAGGGGAAATGAGGTCGTGCTCCGTAATGGCTGTTCAGAGGTTTGAGATGCTGTCTGGTCGGGGATGTCAGCCAGGAGTTTTTTTTTTCTTCTCTAACAACATTGACTAACAACATTGACTAACAACATTGACTAACAACATTGACTAACAACATTGACGTCTGATGTAAGTCGTTCATTACGTAGGTCTACATGCTCCGGATGTAATTAAAGAGTTCCTCTAGTACCTAGTTTGTGATGGAAGTTTTGTGCGACTTGTGGCTGTTTTCTTTATTTCTAAGACCAACAGATATTTTGTTGTATGAATGTACTCGTGTCACGATAAGCTAAGTGTACATTTTTCAAACGTATACGTGAGATATCCTCTTGAACAGTACACACGGATATTGTAAAGTCTCTACAGACGCAGCAATCTTCACAGCACAGCAAACCGTTTTCTGTCAGATCAGCTGTTGCTGACATGCAGAGGAGACTCTTGATAAGGATGACAGTCATTGCTGCTCATGCATGAACAGACTGGTCGACACTAAAGAAAGGAAAATAAGAGATAGCCGGTGGCTGACTGATAAACCAACAATCAAAAAGAACATTCTATGATGCGTATTGCATATTCATGTGTAAATGTGGCTAAACGGGCGTTCGCTTGAGACTGTTGTCGTTTCAAATAGGTACAAAAGATGATTGACAGTTCTCTCCTTCACTCAGACATCAGCTTTAACACTGAAAAAACAGGGCAGTTGTTTCGAAAACATCAAATTTCAGAAAAGCACTAAGGGGGAAACAAAAAGCCCATGTAGTTCCAGAAGTATGCCTCCATTTATTTGTTTAACAGCTTGTTTGAACAGTTGTTCAGGACGGTCCTGGGTTTTGTGAGGCAGCATGTGTCATCATCCAAATACTGCACGTAGTTTGCTGATTTGTCCGGCTTCCAGCTGCCATGCTGAGGACATTTTTCTGGCTAGAACTGCATTTGCGAGGTGTGACGTGACTCTCGGAGGCCATTTCAAATGATCACCATCCTCCGAAGGTCTTCTTTTTGTTCCTGAGATTAGTTCACTGGTTCAGTAATGTTTCAGGCACGCGTTGGGGCACGGTTCCTTCTTCTGGACAGCCGTGTGTAAAATGATCATAATCCCCCGACCCTCTACACTCTTTTCAGAACAATAACATGCTGCACTTCCATCATTCCAATGAATGCAGGTTGACTCATGTACAGAGTTGTAATGACTGTAGAGGAGTCGTTTTTTAGTTCATGGGGTGTATTAACTTGCTCGTTGCTTAATTTCCTCACATGATTTTGTCTTTTGCCTCATATGCCGGCAAGATTTCCACACTGCTCTAGTTCCATTTCCTCACTCCTCTCTTGCTGTTGAACAGCAGTAGTATGTGTATGTGTTTTCTCAGGCTTGATCCTGGTTCTGGCTGTAATCCGAGTTTTATAACTGATCAGTGTTAATGGTCTCGCGTGGCTTTAATTGCTTTTGAATTTTTTCAGGACATCCTTCTTCATAAAGATATAAAAGATCTACACACAACAGACATATGGTGTTGTCAAACCCAGGATTTCACCTCATAATCTCTCCGAGCCTTTGTCTTGATCGTTCTATTGAAATGATTCCTGAGTCAATATTGACTTGAGGAGGAGAGGGATGTCGGAGTGAGCATGATCATGTCCATCAGGGCTCAACAGTGAGGATTGCCACGTCGAGCTGGTAAATCTAGCCCGCTGGGCCCGCTCACTTCCTTTCCGAGCATTCGCGAGAAAATGGCGACGGGTAAAGGCAACGTTCATGAGCTGAAGCGCAAGCGAGCATTTCAATTATCCTGGAAACAAGAGTTTAGTTGGGAGGCCTTTTCAAGTCGCTTTTCAAAGGCCCGTCAAGTTTCCCAGAAACGTGTCCTTGTTCAAATTCAGTTATTTAAATAAAGGTTATACATGACGATTAACTTTCATCTTTTAGCTGATAACCACAATAAATAAAACAATTTGCATTTTGGAACGTAAAAATTGACTTTGGGGAAGTGAAAAAAAAACGAAAACTTTGAACCCGGATTCATGTGTCCATTCAGTTTATAAAAAAAAATATATAAAAATATATGCAAAACAGATCAGTGGTGAGGCTGCAGTGTGACGTCTGTTCAAATGTATGCAAATCCTGTTTATGTTTCTCCTTGCATGTCTGACAAGGAGCCAATAGCAGGGTCTCGTTGGCTCAGATGAGAAACTGACTACCTGACGGGCTTCCCTGTAGACCCGTGTGTGTGTTTGCTTAGCCTGCTGTAGCCCTTTATACTCTACAGGTAGACAGGTGTTGCAGTATACGCTTGCAGCTGTACAGCGTCAAGAACTCGTTAAAAATAAGGAAGAACTAAAATGCACAAAACTCAAGGTGATGGCAAACTGAAATATGACTCGGCTACGCTTCATAAAAGTTTATTTATCTCCGCTTTTGAGAAGTCCTATGCAAGAATGGACAGACCGGATCGGGGAGGGTTTGGGTTCTCTATTATATGCAACAGCAAAAAAAATGACCGTGGATGAAGGGCTTTAATGATATCCACCAAACAAACGTGTGGCAGAGTGTTCGGTTACGTAACGTATATCAAATCTCAGGGCGGAGGCAGGAGAACTCAGCGTCCAATTTCGTTGCTTTATGTGATTGTCTATTTGAGTCGGTCACGCTTCAGCGCCGCATTATCCCAAGACTCCAACACAAAGCCGTGTTCAACTCGATGGAGAGCAAGATATCTGCGTGGGGCGTCGATAGCTTTGGTAACTTTAGATCACAGCCAACAAACATGCTCTATAAATAACTCACATGCTTATCTATCAAGTTATGTATCACACTGCCATTTAAAGTGCACCAGTAGCAACCAGGTCACGAATTATGATGCAATAAACAAACACCTTTTGTGTGATTAATCTCTTAGTTCTATAATGTGTGTGTTTTCTCTAGGCACTGGGAGGCCATTAAGAAGCTGGACGAGGCCATCCAGCTGACTCCAGACAACCCACTACTGTATGAGATGAAGTCTCAGGTATGCTATACATTGTTATATTTATATACTTAATGCTTTATTTCATTTTGTCTTAAAAGAGTAAACCACCGATTCAGCTTTGTATCCTATAAAATGACTGGTGGACAGTTTAAATGCTTTAAGTAGCCAGTCTTTAGGTAACGTGGCTAGAATGGCCTTTTGACCACAAGGCTGCTCCGCTGTTTCCCGGCAGTGCTCGTGTGTCTGAGATGTGATGCAGCCCAACAGCTGCCCTCAGGGTTTGGGGGTGTAGTTTTACATCTGGGTAGAGGACGATGTGGATTATCTGACAGTGGTTTTGTGTTCAGGGTGTACCAAAGAAGTCACAGCGCACTAAATCAGTCACTTACAGCGACGTTCAAGATGACTGAACACGTCCTCTGTTCATGCCCTTTGGTTTGGGAATGTTACTGAGTGACCACCAACATGCTGTGTATGCACTACTACACATGCCTGCTTGTTTGGAATGCGTTTTCGGCTAGATACATGGTATCAGCGCGGTGCTGACAGAACTAAAAGTCTACCGCATGTTTCCAACAGCTTCAATGTTTTTGGCTTTTTAGCTCCACTTCCTTGTTCCTTTCTGTCATTTCACTTCCTCTTTTTTTGCCGTTGTTCCTCAGCTGCTTTTCCTTTTTCTTCTAACATCGGCATCTGTGAATGGTTCCCATATATTTGGGAGAAGTGGAGAAGCCAGAGGAGGCGGACAGTCAAACTCAATTCTTTCTCATCCATTTACCACAACAAACACAATTAAATACCTCCTCATAGCCCCGACCATTGTTTGCCTAATATAATATTATCCATTATAGGTTATTGGAGAAGGAAACCATTAGAGGAACAGGACTTGAAAACCACCGCAAATGGGATTTTCTTTTCCTCCATTGCTATGACTGACTTGAAACATGACATGAGCACGGACATTTTTTTGCTGAGCTTCAGCTCCAATGTATTTTGACGACACATGGAAAAGCGCGTCCAACCTATCATTGTCCATTATCAGGCTATAAATAGACTGGACCTCATCATGCTCCCATTACTGATCCACATGACGAGGATGCTTTCACTGATGCTGGTCCTTTACTTCCCTTCATCACTTTCTCCCAATTTAACTCAGTCAGTATTGTGCCTAATACGCCACCTGTCACTCTGAACGTCTGTTACTGCGGTGCGCTCTGGAGGAAATTGGCTCCATTTGTAAAACTCATCACATCCTCTTGGCTGTATTCAAGCTCAGCTCATTAGAACGTGTTGTGGATTGTGCGGTAAAGTCATGAGGTTATGTTAGGTTCATGGAACCTCTAGACTGTGTGGAAACCGCATGTAATCCAGCCTCTTACACAAAGAGAACCGGTTTCAATTATAAACAAAGCATTTAATACCTCTCATGCTAAAACAATTGCATAGTGGAGTACATCATTTACAGTTACACCGAATATGACCTGCTCACCCCAAAAAGCGTTACCACCCACCCAGTGGTACAGGAGCAAGAGACCGGACTTTCTTTCTTCCCCGCCTTACATAGTTCAAAAAACATCCCCTCGTGTCTGTAGTTCCTATTGGCTAAATCCAGTTGGCTCCTCCTCCTCGCAGGACCCTCGCACGGGTATGACCTGTAATTGCCTATCTAGAAATCTATCTGTCCCTTACTCCCAACATACTATTCTTTACAGTTTAAAACATTCAATGACTGTCTTTTATGGCTTAACACTTCTATGGTAAACATTCTATATAAAGATAAGGATTTGCAACTTTTGGCAAAAACCTTCACAAGTTTCACAAGCAAATATAAAGGTGCTACTAAGATACACTTCTAACTACAAATTCTAAAACTACAAATCCTAAAACACTTCTACAATTATGAATCTTCTAATTATGTATTCCAAGACACTTCTAATTATGATTTCTTAATTATGAATTATTAAACACTATTATAATTTCTTAAAGCACAGTTCTAAACCCAAATTTCCTACAACTAATTGCTCTTTTCCAATTAACACTAATTGCTATGTTCCATTATGATATGTATGTTTGAAAGCATCCTTCAGTATGAACCAAAAACTCTACGCCCCGTGCACGTTAATATGTTTTACAGCTCTCATATTGTTATGCAAATGGGGCATTATTGGTTTAAGCTTGTTGACAGCTTGTCTTGTACATGACAACAAAGCAAAATTGTGACTGCAAGCATCCATCAACTCAGTGTCTGAATAAAAGATGATTCCAAAGACTCTGCTGATCCTGGTATGCAATGATAGAAAACACATGAAAGCATTACAGGCGCTGGAGGCAGAAAATGATTCACATATTTGCCTTAAAAACTATTTCAACTCTTTGTGTTAATATTGTGAATCACACACGTGTGTTCTCCTCTTGCGGAGGTAGCGCATAAAGAGTCTTTAATCATTTTGTGGTTTCTCCACAGGTACTGACCATTTTACAGGAAGTGTTTCCTGCGGTGAAGGCGGCAGAGATGGCGGTGAAGTTCCGCCCCCTTTGGTGGGAGGGCTGGCAGACTCTGGGCCGTGCCCAGCTCAACCTGGGAGAGGTGGACCTGGTGAGTTTGGCTGGCAGTACACTCCGAATGAAAACAAAATAGAATGCGCTGTGCTCGCAAGCAAAGCTGTCCGACGGCAATCGGATTCAGGGCTGTCGACAAATGCGAGCACTAGGTGGAGGAATGTGTGACTCACAGCGAGAGCAGACGTGCAAACAAAAACTCGTAGCATTGATAATTGCAGCTGGTGCCAACATTCACTCAGTAGTGTTGCATAACAATTCATGGCCTCCTGCTCACTCGGTCACAAATTATCTTCATTTGAAGGGCCCCATTTCTTTTGTGAATGTTTGATTTTGCAATAAACTACGCCTCTTTCTGTAGCCGGCTATAAATCAGTTGTGTCTTCGCTTTTGAGCGGCTGTCGAGGTACGTCAGTTACTTCTGTTTACTTCTTTCTGCAAACTCCTCCTGAGATGTTCCTCTTTCAAAGCACACCCAGTCGCCCCGCGGGTTTGGACGATTGCTCAAATTGCCGCAGAACACGCCGGGACCTGTGGGGTGCATGGAACCCACGGATCTCAGTTACACCGTCCGCCCATTCAGAGGCAAGCAAACAAGGCTGTACTCCGAAACCCTTCGCTTAATGCCACCACATGTCACTCCTAGAGCGAGAGACCTGTCTTACGGCATCAAAAACAACAATGGGAAGTGTTGACAGTTACCTGCGATAAAACTAAACCAAATATAGACACACCTCGTTGTATGATGAAGTTATTGGAAAGGAACAGTCGGGGAGAAAAGGCACATCTATTTTTAGCAAGGCCTGTTCAGTCAAGTTTTAGAGCTTTGTGTGCATCAACATGTTTGAGTGGTGCCTGTTTGTGCAAATGTGAGGGCAGCGATTCCCCATAAGTTTGTTCTTTCCCTTCTTTGACTTCCACTCCTGGAAAGTACCCAAATAAAACAAACGTATAGCTTCTGATTTCATTTTTTTCAAACCCTTCTCTTAATGTCTTTAAAACATGACATTGACAGCATGAAGGCTCCATCGCCATTCATCTCCTCGTTATTATGATTAAAAAGCCGGTTAATCTGCCGACTGTGGCATTTCTTTGGAAACAAGGTCGTGATGAGACTTTAGTCTGTTCAAGATTGAACTTGTTGTTTTGGGAACATCTATTACAGTTAACCTGTCAAGGTGGGGAACACTTCACATACCGGTTTATTTTTCTTTTTCGTTACTAAATGATTTGTTGTAGATCCTTTTGCTTGTTTGGCCAGTTGGGAAGTTTGTTTGTCTGGTCGTTGAATGACTTCCTCGGCCTGACTTGTATCTCAGGTTAAATTGGATTTTCGTAAGAGGTGTGACTCACCGTCTCACTGGGAACAGGTGCAACTGAAAAGCTGAGCGCAGTCAATAATTAATGTTAATTCAGTGTGTATCTTGATGACAGGCCAAAAAAAGAAACTTGGCTGTTGTCCTTGAGTGTTTTGTACCGTAGTTTTAACAACTCCCAACAGATTGACGTGTCTTGTCTGGTAGAAATCTGATCGCGTCAGGTCAGTTTCAGGACTTCTTCTTAATCTTTTCTTCATATTTAGTTTGAGAACTGCCTCAAAAAGACCTCACGAAGCTGTTACAGAGCCTCAGAAGATTAACTCTTTAAGTGGATTCAAGTTCACCCAAATGTCATTTATTTAATAGGCTTCATTACCATAGCACATAACCAGACATCTGTCAGAATAGATTCATGATATACCTCAGATAGCATGCATGGATGGATTTACTTCACCGTTTCACAGCCAGCAAATAGTCCCAGCTAGAGCTTGACATCAGGTCCCACGGACGACAGCGGCCGTTTTTTTATTTCTGTTCAGTGGGAACATCGATCTACAACTGCACAGTCAGCTGAGAGCTATTGGCGTCTTCTTAATGAAACCATAAATCGACCTGCAGCACGGCACAAAGAATGTTCGAGTCTTGCTGGTCGACGGGCCCATGATGTACCCAACCTGCTCATTCAGCAGGTATGCCAACGGCATACCATTCATCTGTGAGAGTGATGGTGAACCCGCGAAAAGGCCGTAAAGAATTCGGGCTGAACTTGTCAGTTTGTTGGAGACTATAAACATGCCTTCACCCATCTTTCATGACCACCCGTAAAAGCTTGTGTTTGAACTCTAAGCTCATGCCGAACTTGTCCCCCGTATAGGCTGTGAGGTCCTTCCAGGTTGCGATCCACCTGTGCCCATCAGAGCGCACCCTGTGGCAGGAGGACCTGGAGTGGGCATGGAGGTTACAGAAGCAGCACTTAGCAACCAAGGAGAAGACTCGGCAAGAGGAGGAGGCCAAAGAACAGATCCTTCATGCCCCGGAGCTCGAGCGGGACTACGACTTTGAGTCTGATGAGGTGCTCGCCGCCTGTGTGGCGGTCGCAGAGCGACAGACGCGCTACGAGGAGCTGAAGAGGACCGCCGTGGTCATAGACGCTGAGGGGAATATAAAAAATGTACTCGCTGGGGAAGAGGGATCAGAGGATGCAGCGACGCCATTACAAGAACAGTTTGTCAAAGTAAGAGGACTTTGAAATGGTTTCAGAATGACTTGATTTTCCCGGTTACATTTTTTCCGGACCGAACGGTGTTATTTCTGAAACCACAGTGAGAGTGTGTGAACCTGTAGCATAAAGTAACCTCTTCAGAAGCAAACATGAGAACTGACAAATTCTGCTGAAGGTTTAAATGCGTCACAATAAAAGACAGTTGAGTTGTGTTGGTTTACATTTTCCATCCCTTTCATTTTAATTGTGTAAAATGTGCATGTAAAGTTTTTACATGTTTTGAAGCTCTAAACTTGAGCATCTTCTAGTTCTGTGTTTCACCTCTTAGCGCAATAACACGTTTAGGATTATATATACAATCAAAGGTTTGTGTTCGGCCGTTTGCTTCTATAGCACATAAGATTGATTCGTCTCTCAGAATCATTTATCCTCCAAGATTATTAAGGCACGTGATTGTGATGAATAAACAGAATGAAATAGTTCCCGGTCTTTAAATCCAGATCATGGATTCATCCGCTCTGATTAGTTGACCTGTGAGGTTTCAATGTGCGTCTTTGTGAAACATGTTCCTGAAAAAGAGCGTGCATGCTCAGCAAATTGTCAATAAGTGAATAAACATGAATCAAAATATGTGATAGTTCCCTGTGTTTGTTTTCTCATTGGATGTCTTGTACTTTTATGTTATCTGGAGATGAGTTGCAAGATTTTTACCGACTTGTTCCAAAGTTAAGCTAAATGATAAGATGATATTGATTAGTGCTTGAAGAAGTAACCAGACTTTGGCTGCGGTCAAATAGTCTTTCCTGCTTGACCTGCATGATAAGAGCTGGTTGAATTCATTTCTTATCTCCTTTAGCAGAGGGAACACTGGACCATCCTTTAAGGAAGGAAAGGAGACAATGCTGTCCCACAATGTCTTTCTTACTTACAAAACAAATGGTTTCATTTTTATACAAGACAAAGAGAACGCATCTCTACAAATCAATCTCAATTAAATACAAAGAGGAAACAAAGAGAAAATTATGACATCGGTAGACACGCCCTCATCTGTAACACACCTAAATCATAGCCGGTGCAGATGTTGTTTTACAAAGTTGCACAATAAGATAGATTGAGATCACTCGTGTGCAATCAGGGTGTGCCAAGTGAGTTTATGTTAAATACACATGTATCTGGACATAGTCCAGCTGCTGCGCACTTGAGTTGTCATGAAGATTGTTTTCGCGCCCTTGTGCTCTGCACAGGTCCGCCCTACATCAACACTTGCGACATATAACAGCTGCACGACCGCAAACTGATAACACACACCGAATCACAGACTGTAAATGCTACGCGTAAAAAGTCAGGGAGGCACAGACTGTGCCACGGTTAACACCGTGTCAGCCCTTTGTGGAGAAAAAATATGTTAAACTCTCTACACACGATTGGGACTCAGATCTTGCATCATAATGATCCCCATGCAGACGTTGGACATGTGTGTAAAAGTGCCACATTGGGCAGCGCTTCATCTGCCATCTAGCACATTTAACACTGAATGAGTGAGGGAATGGATGAGTGCACGGTGAAGCCCAATCGCAGGTTGTTCTGCCGGCATCGCAATGCCTCTCAAAATCTGCCGCCATTTTTATGATGCCCTGCAAGTCCTGAAAAAGTGTCTTAGGAGCAGGCAAATGATCCGGAAATGGTGAAAGCCCAGACCTAGGCCTCTGCTCGACACCGCAGTTCCTCCGTAGGCAAGTGAGCACAGAACTGGCAATCAGCCTGCGGGGTAGCCACAGTGCCAAGTCAGCTTTCACAGCTGGGATGAAGGCCGATGGGAGGATGTAGCCAATCCGGCTGAAGAGGAAATGGGTGCAGAACCATGGTCGCAAGGCTGTTATACAGTATGTCTTCAAGAGTGATATAGAAACAAATACACACACACAGACACACACACAGTTCAGTGACCCAGAAAATAGTATGTTACAGAAATTATAACGTATCTATTGAAGGTGCTCAATACAAACTTCAGAGCATATCTAATATATCTGACCTCATTTTAAATCATCATTCACCTCAACCCTAAAATGACCCCGAGCCCAAATGTAATATACGAATACTGTTAACATTTTTGTGTCCATAAAGTCCTGGAATTTCCTTTTTACTCTTAACTCCATTCCTGCTCTAAAATGCCACATCACGAACACTCACTGCTTTTTAAGTGGTATTTTCTAATAGCCAATTGTTTGCACACACACATAATGTGTTGGCTGACGACGTGGAGAATGAGTTGGACATTTTTTCTCATTTCGCCGTCGTGTTGAAATCCTATCAATTATTTTGTCAATCACTATTCCTCCTGGAGGACTGACAGCTTGAACTGAGTCCTCAGTCTGCGGTCACAGCTCTCTTTAATGGGATACTGGTCTCAGAGGTGAAGAAACCATCTGTCTGCAGGTGAGCGGTGCTGTTCCATCTCAACGAGCTATTGGTTAGAAATGTCTCTCGCCATCGCCACTGTTTTCTCAGCTGCTAGCATGACACTAACGGTGACGTGCTAACAAAAGAAAATGTTATTAGAGCATTTATAGACATGCTTGAACAATTAATCAGACATATTGCACTAATACCTCTGTCTGCACTATTACCACATACTTGCACTATCACCTCAATTCCCCATTTAAGAGGCTGTAACTAGTGAATTTTTTGTGCATTTTGGATAAAGACAATGAATTAATTACTAAATTAGCAGATTAACTTTCCATCCATAAACTTCCCTTATCAACGGACGCTTCAGCTCTAAATGCTCCTCTCATAAGTCCCCTCTCCTACTTTACATCACACTCTACATATTCACCATGAATATTTAAGAAATATCATATCGACATACTTCACTCTCATTCTGAACCATACTAAAACAAAGTGACACAAGTGTATATGAATATTTACCAACTTTTATTTTCTGTGTATTTAAGAGTTCGGTACAACATTCGTCTTTTCACAAGAGATTTAACATTTTTGTGGTAAATTTGACATCAGTTGTTGCTACAACAACAACTTTAACATTGAAATATGAACACGGTATTTATATCAATCTTTATAGAACTCTATCTAAGAAATCCATTGAAAGAAAAGGTAAAAATCTTTAAACTCATCAGACAGGAAATGTGTGTTTTTCTTTTCTCTTCTTAATTCCCCTATAAAGTCTAATTAGATGAGAGGAATTACACATTACATTGAAGTAAAATGAGATGAAGTTGGTTTAATCTTTACAAAGTAATGGGCTGGAAAGAGTAAATGAATGATTTTATATTAACACGTTATGTTAGAAGGCCTCTTAACGTCCTCCCGTGTCTGCATAGTGGAAAAGCCATAGCTGCCTTTTGTTATGAAATGCAGGGGATGGTATTATTCTAGCATGAATGGCAGCTCCTCTGTCAACCAATTGGACCAAATTGTTTGCAAATGTGTCTGCGCACCACAAAATAAAACAAAAAACCAGAAGATATTCATCTTGTACCAATTTAAAATGGCTCCAAACTTTCTGGACCTTCTCACAGAGAAGACAATAACAATACAATTGAAACAATACAATTTCATACTTACAATAAATTAACATTATGTACACTTTTCACATTTTATTATTCATTTGTTATAGTCATCTGGCAGGTTGTGAAAACAGCCTCGCAGTGGTTTAACAAAAAGTGCAACAGAAGAGCTCCTCTACAACGTCATGTTGTTCTCCGTGGTTTAGTTGATGTCGTGATTCTACTGAAGTGTATTTAGCGATATGGTTTTTGTGGTAAGTTATGACTGAGGAGTAATACATTGATAACGGGTATTTAGTTCAATAATACATTTGTCAAATAGCATGCCGCAACATATCTACAGATTGATGGATGATTACTCAGTCTTCAGATGCGTTTCCTTTGTTATCCTGTCTTTGTTCATTCCTACCTGAAGTCCCAGGACATTTCTATTACAGTGACGAATGCTTTTCGAGATCATGCCAACTGTTATATGCATTTCTCCTGTATGTTCGCAGTCTCATCCGTGAAGGTCACATGTAGAGCCGGGTCCTTGCAACACATCAGAAGCTCTTTCAGTGGCTCGCCTGCCGCTCTGTCCCCTAATTCACTGTGTGAAAGCTCCCCTTGAGGCCCCTCGACCTCCTGGGGGCCCTGTAGCGTCTGTGCGACTGGTGGGCTGGAGCCGCCCTGTGCCCCTGCATGAGATGACCTCGTGGTTCCCTCAGACAAGAAGGTCTGTGAGGTGCACAGAATTTCCTTCAGCTCTCGTGACACCATCGAGGGAGAGTCTCGTGAGATGATGGAGGAGGAGAAGCGGCCTTCGGCACAGCGGAACTGCCCGCCGTTCCTTCGACCCCGCCCGCCCATTTTGCAGAACAGACACTTTATTTTCTCCATCAGCTTGAGGACCACTGTCTTTCTGAGCAGGATGTAGATCCAAGGGTCTAAGATGGGGTTGACGGAGGCCATGCGGATGGCCAGCAGGTCTTTATTCAACCCGGAAGGCTCTTCTGTCTGGTTTCCGTACAGCTGATTCACAAAGATCCTCAGCTGATAGAAAAGGAGAGAAAACAACAGATGAACTTAGGAACTTATTGTTCGGTTGTCACATAAATGAGCATGGAACAACATTTCAAGTGCAGAATCAATTGTGTTTTTGCAAGTCCAAACCTGTCTCCACTGCATTTAGAAGAGTAACATAATTGTTTATATAACATATTCCTACAAGGTTGGCATGGAACGGTCAAATCTAAATAGACACTTGGCTGAATGTAACTGCTGCGTAACCACAGCAGTGTAGAGATGCCAAGAGGCCAGTAGAAACAGTTCTCATCATCATTCATTCTAAGATGCCTTTGGCCACTGAGCTTCCCCAGGGTCTAGTCAGCAGTCATCATTTAACAAAACCAGAGCCTGAAAAGCCTTAATGTTTGACATTTCTAAAAGGATAGGTTCACCTTTTCCAAGTCTAAAACAATGACCTGCACATTTAAGCCGATTTTGCTTGCTGTAATCATTCCTGGTGTTCATACTGGACCTTTAAATTGTCCCTCTCTAACAAGTCCTTGTTCTATGGCAAAAGAAAATCCTGGGTTTATGTTAAGTTACTGTGAGAGACTTTTGTTCTAAAAAGACAGTATTGGTGGAAACTTCACCAGATTGATTTAACTCAGACTGCAGAAGCCTCATATTAACTTCAGCTGAACTTAATGTATAACACAGAATGAGGACTATATTTTTTGTCCCCAGTAGTGTTCACAGCAAGCAGAAAACTGTTAATTTTGGAACCTGCCGTTGTTTCAACACAGACTTTGACTCCAAAGATGCAAGAATGCTTGTGTCATTCTGCACTGCACGAGCAAACACCTGCGGAAATCTCACGCTCTCCTCTGATCCTTAGCTCTCGCTCAGGCTGAACATTGAAGTCTGTCAGAGAGTGTTCAAATACCATGTGAGAGTTGACTAATCTTTTCTAAACCACATGCTTATGATACATCTTTGTAAATGCTGTTTTTAAACAACAAACGGAAAGAGTGTGAACGAATTAACTTGTGCCTTAGATTGTGTCATCTAACCACAAATATCTTAAACGGGAACACGAAGTTCTGACAGCAAGTTGAATTGACCATCTCCTTCCTGTTTGTTGTTATCGTGTATTAATCCATTCGGTTAAAACTCTGTTGGTGTTTCACACAATCTTTATTTTAATTTACATTTGGATTAATTTACATTCCTTTACTTTCTGGCTGATATATGTATTGGACTGTATTTCCTTTTTTGTTAAACGTCTGTGACATTCTTGCGCGTAAAAACCTATTGCGCACACAGAGGGTGCACAACGTGTCTGGTTCAATTGTACAGATACTCACCACTAACGGTATGGAGCATATGAGAACCACAGCGGAGGTAGCTATGAGTAGGATCACCATCTGGATCTCCGCTCCAGCTAATCGTCTGAAACTCCGTCTGCGCCTGAGCTCCGCGATGCGCCTCTGGTCCGTGCCCAAAGACGTGCGGCGGATGAACCGCTTGTGCATCAGGATCAGAGCCCCGCACACCATCACGTTGCATATGACAGTGGCCAGCACGATGACTGAATTCACACCCGCGTACATCAAATTAAAAGCAGCGACTGTTGTGTTGTTGTTCTGCCAGTCGATGAAACACCAGGTCTCTGGTTTCTGGAGCGTCACCTTCCCGAACCCCAAACTGGGCAGCGCGCAAAACACGATGTTGGAAATGTAAATGGCCAAAAGAGTGAGCGCTGCGAGTTTTTGGTTGACGTACTCGTTGTAGAAATATGCATGGTTTATTGCCAAGTATCTCTCCACTGACATTGCCAACACAATGCTGAGCTGGACCAAGAAGAAGAAGAGCAGGATGAAGCCGGAGTACTGGCACAGCGGATCACCTCCCGGCCATTCGCCCCTCATGTAGGTCGCGATGGTGACAGGACTGGCCAGCAGCGTGCCCAGGAGGTCTGTCACTGCCAGGCCACACACGAGTGTATAAAAAGTCGTTTCCTTTTGTTCCTTTCGTGATATCCGCAGAACCACTATAGCGATGACATTCCCCACCACCCCGAAAATGAACATAATCGACGGGATGGTGGGCGGTAGAAATCGCCTCTCCGCTGTCATGTTCATACCTGTTGGGACTTCTTTTATTGTTTCACAATGAGAAACAGTTCTCCTCTAACATCCGAAGTAGTAACGTTTTCCATGAATGCGCATTCTCCAGGATCTCCAACAAGAAGCAAATCCATCGTTTCCTAATGTCCCTTTTACGCACAGCATTAAAACTCAACAATCCGTCAAATTCGTGATGAAAATACGAGCAATCCACAGCATGAATATGTTTACTCTTGCGGTTTTGGTTTGCAAGCGATGCTGCAGGACTGCGAGCCGCGCTTCACGCTGTTGTCACTCTGACAACTGACAGGGAGGTTTCCTCCTAGGCCACTGAAGGCAGCTCCTCCTCTGCGTTTCATTTAACCAGTGAGCTGTTTGAGAAAGAGCGCGCCATGCAGCGGGAGAACAGATGTGTTCGGGGATATACAGTAGTTTCACTTCTTCACTATCACTGAATTCAACGCCTCTGTTGTCAACTCTCAGATGACAGCAAAGTCAACCAGATCAATGCATTTATTGAGAAGTCTGAATAATGTATGAAAGAAAAGTCAGTCAGAGGTGGAAACAATCTAAAGCTACATTTACTTACTTGTACCTTATATTTGCATTTGATGCTACTTTATAGTGAAATTTCAATCACATGTCAAAAACAGTCTGAAACTAACATGTTAGTGCAGCGAAGCTCACTTGTTTAAAAAAAAATGTTGTTATTGCAAAATAAGTGACCTCCTGTAGGTACATTATGAATTAATTGTGTCCCTCACACTCACAAAGTTCATCAACATGTAAAAACACGCACATGCGTCATCTAAATGTACTTTTTCACTTGTGGTAACGGCCCCTCTTAACCACTCTTTCCTGCTTCTAAACACTCCACTGAATCAGCTTGAGACAAACAAAGTTCTCAATGAATTTGAAGTCAAATCTATCAAAAAGGAAATAAAGTATTTAATTTCAAGTTGCATATACAAACACAACTCTGAGATATGAGCATTGGATCATCTTCATTGTACGTCTGATATTGTTTTATATGCGATACTTCACTAGAGTCCAGACATTTATTTGCCAGCTTTCTGTTTTACTTGGAGGCAATCGGATTGTGTGCAACAAAAACAGCTGTAGCAGATAAATATCCAAGAGTTTGTATAGGACACTAGTCGGGAAGTTGATATTGTGTTCACTGAATCAAACAAGGAGCAACTAACAAACCAAATTCTGTTATTTGTGGCCATTAAACAAAATGTTTTAGAGCAGGATGTTAGCGTTGGTTTCAGAGTGGTGGAGTGATCTGTGGTGGAAGCTTATAGTGTGTCACGTACTCAACAGACACTGAAACCTGAAGATGCCACTTCCTCTGACCTCAGGGTACAGTTTGTTTTTTAATTAAGAGGGGAACAAACGTGTCACCACGGAAAAGTTAAAATTCTCCTCATCAATTTCAGCATATTGCTCCAAAATCATATCGTATCATCTGCCTACTATGGAAATCATTCTGCGACGTCGGACACCATGTTGAAACATTAAAATCCTTTCACTGCGTGCAGCTCTTCTTTATTTTATTGTTTTTGTCTTGTGGACAAGATCAGATTCTCCTACGTTCACCATGTGAAGCCTGTGTGTGCAGAAACAGGTGGTGGAGTGCACTCTCTGAGTCAAATTATAGTTGTCATCCACTCAAACTACGTCTCCGCCATTGATGTGATTTTCTTATGGGTTTCATAGACCACTTTATTAAAGGTTAATTAATGAAATTCAGCAATATCAGTGATTCTAAAAAAACGAGACTGCACAATTCTGAGATGGCCAATGAAGACAGAAGGCCATAAATGGTTGTGTCTGTGTTTGCGTGTTTGCTCTAGAGAAAGTCCAGCTAATCAAACATCCTACACAAACTTCCCATGTCATTAGGAAAGAGTCAACCCCCCGGGTTTACTCCCCCAGTTCTGTAAAACAGCAAAGATTAAAGGTGGAAGCTTTAGTACGAGCATTCCAAAACTGATATCACTAGTGGGATCAGTTGTTGTTAAAGAGATTAAAAGAGAATTTCTAAACCCTGAGAGACAAGTGATGGCAAAAAGTGGGAGTTGCGCAGCTGGCTGCAGCCTGCTCGACTGATTGTGGGCCAAAAACAATGTTTTTTAAGACAATTCATCCATCGTTGCGAGCAGATACATAATTGATTTGTTAGCAACTATAGTGGAGGCTGGTGTATAAGCAGAGAATCTCTGAACCCATCGGCTATCGGTCGGATGCAGATAAGCCTCTGCGGGAGAGGAGCTATATCTCTGGGGCTTCAGGGAAGCCTGTGGATATCCAGGCCAAAAGTTCTGTTTCAAGAAACGGCCAAGACATATTATTTTTAATAGGGTCACAGTGTTTTGAGATGACGTCCAATTCCCATGATTGCTGTCCTTCCTTTACGCACAAATATGTTGGTTTTTTACAATTAACACACAGCAGTCTGATAACATATTAATTTCATGATACAACTAAAACTGGTTTTGTGTCTAACTACAAGAAACACTTGGAAAAACTGCGCAATTAATGTTTAACCATTTTGAAACGGAAGAACGTCCTGCCGCAGCATTTTTCTTTTGTTAATAATCTACCCAGGGAGTTCTGCTCATGTGAAAAACAACATCGATTAAAAAAAACAGTCATAATGTACTTAAGGTGAGAGTTACCAGCTGCTTTTTTGAGAATAATCTTTTGCTTTTTGAGAAACATCTTTTTCCTTTGTAGTGTCAATAATGAAAAATGGCAAACTAAAGAGCACAGATTAAATTGCCTAACAGCACTGTTTCATGTTGAACATACAGCCTGTTCTATCTTAACAGCACATGCTTAAAACAGAGACCCCAGAGTTTTGTCTGCCGCAGCATGGACAAGAAGTGTGTGGTTGTGTGTGTGTGTGTGTGTGATTCAATAACCATATGAGCTGAGAGCAAGTGTCTCTCATGGCTGTTGTTCAAAATGATCTTTTGAACTATTTTTGCTTCATGTCTTGAGCAAAATAAGGTAATAGGCTGTTAGAAGGTAACAACTTTGAAGGGTTTTAATAATTAGAAGCCTATCTGTGTGTGTGTGTGTGTGTGTGTGTGTGTGTGTGTGTGTGTTAAAAGACAAGACCCGTCTGTCCTGCAGGAGGCAAGCCGAACTGTCACACAACTGCCCCGTTGCTTGTTATTCTGCATTATGCTCATCAGCTCGACAATCAGGTGCGGTTTTAACATAAGCTTTAGAGGAACAAGTCTCAACAGTTGCAAACTATTTCCCTCCGGCGGCTTGAAGGAGCAAACATCAAGTACTTCATGTCCCACAGCTTTCACAGTATTTGTGTCCGTGTGAGACAGAGTGAGAGACAGAGACGGGGAGATGCATTGTATAATTACCAAATTGAGATGCATGCCAAAACCTTTCATGCACTTTTCATCCCATACACAAACACATGAGTTTTACGTCTGTACTTCACCTCGGTTGATCCAGAATCCAACAGGCCTCTGCAGACTCCAACTATTCGACAGTTGACCTGGTCTGACCCGGCTGTTTACACTGCTGCAGTTTATCATTCTGCATGGCGGCTGCATGTCTTAGGAGCAGAAAGTGTTTTACTCCGAAAGGACAAAAGCCCCAAAAGATCCATTAGTGTGACTGTTAAAAATTACTCTGAATCCAATGTTGAACGTGACATTTAAAAAAAAAAATGAGTGTGACTGTGATTGATAAATTGAGAAATGTATTAGTAAGTACATTATTTTACTAAACTTAACAGCAGAAGTATTTACCTACATTAGTTGTTACTTGTATTACTCTCAAGTTTCGTGTAATTCTGTATTTAAATAGAAAATAAGACATTGTGGTGTAGCAAGAGGCCAGCCTCTGGTTAGGAAGTATTTACATCAACAGCTAACGCTAGCTTAGCCCTGGCGAAAGCATGAGCTAACAATGCTAACTGGAGGCTAGTTAGCGGCTCAGAAGACACAACATGTAAATATTACATTTTGTTTTAACAGGAAGACTATTTCTCATTTTGTTTGAGGCTAACAACCGCTAAGCTAACGTGTAAGTTAGCAACAATTCCACGCCCAAATTGTCGAAGAAACAGAGCTTTATTGGGATCAATAACTGCGATATAACTACTGAATTTCAAGTTGTAATCCTTGACACAACCTGTGCTGTAATGCCTCACTGCCCAACACATTGCCACTGGCTTCCCTTGTTGTCATTGTACACACATTGTATCAATATCTTCCATTATCGGAATGATTGTGAATATCATCAGTGTCTTGGAAAAGCACATAATGTTGCTATTTCTTTTAATTTATGTAATTTTTATTTATGTTTCACTCACTAAAAAAAGACATCATATGCAATACAAATATTTGATTCAAAACTAAATGTAAGGTAAAGTGATTCCAGTGTGTTTTAGTGCCTATTTAGTGCATTATTGCAAATTGTGATGATTATTGGGATAATGTCATGAATTGCAATTATTTTGGCCAGGATGATCATGACATGACATTTTCATAGTGTCCCATAACTAGTCCCAGCCACGCTTGGTTGCGTTTTTGCCCTACCCATATAAAAGTGGTACATCATGTTCCACCCTGGAGCTCCTTGATTTTACTGAGATATGAAGACATTTCTGGATGCCCATACATTCAAATACAAAAGTGCCAAAAAGTATTCCCTCACCTTTCATTCCTTGCTTACTGTCAACACATTGTTACTGTGTGTATTCTGGCTTTATTGGGCACAATATTAAAACGGCAGATTGAAGTTATATTTTGGGATGTATTCCCGCTCCAAGTATTTCTTTATCTGTGGTTCATATCAGTATCAGAAGTGAATGACACAATCATTAGATGTCAGTAGCGGGTGCTGGCATCTGTTATGGTACAACAGTGCCACACCTGTTCTCTTCTGCATTCCTTGACAATAAATGTGCTAAGATGATGACGGTTGACCTAGAACTCTGCTCTACATGCCAGTTAGACCGTTTAGCAATGTGTGTGTATGCACTTCTGTTTGTTTCATGTTCCCGACCAATTGCTCTCTCTCTCTCTCTCTCTCTCTCTCTCTCTCTCTCTCTCTCTCTCTCTCTCTCTCTCTCTCTCTCTCTCTCTCTCTCTCTAAATCACTCACTGTGGACATGTTTTGTTATTGGTGCTTGCAACCATTTTATCCCTCGGGCTCCCTACAGGTTTCGTAACTAAATATAACAGCTGCTGCTACCTACAAGGACACAGAAGGACCTTTGTTTAAATAAACTGGCGCTCAGCTATGAAATAATCATTTTAATTTCAGATTCTTCCTCTGGGTTTCCTCAGGCACTTGTCTTTTCACACATCCATTTAACGTCAAATAAAAATAATAGTCTTTTTATCGGCAAACAAGCTGCATAAAAGCAACAGGCTGTTTTGCGTTGTTTTGTTCAGGGAGTTTTGTGGTTTCTGTGACATGAATGTGTAGACTGTGGTTACCGTCTCCAGTAAGTCGATGTGCTCAAGAAATTCTACAGGGGAATGATGAGCCATGCCTCTTTGAAAAAAACAAAAACAAAATAGTAGTCATACTGTGCTTGAGTCCACAAACAACATTTCCTTGCTTGAAGCCCACAGGGTGTACGTTTAAATGCTTGTTGATACCTTGTGATTGTAGAGTTACTGTTAAGTTATTATTTTAACGAACCAAAGCATTTTTGTTATAATTGTCTGAATTGTGGTTTGTTCAGACAGTTCGACGTGGATTTCAGAAGCTTAAGGTCACACTGACTATAGATGTGTGCTGCAGATAGACAGACAGATGGAGACTGTTGTCTGATGGTGACACTTGATAAAAGGTCAGGGTGCTCTAATATGAGCACTTTTCACAATAATCATTTTTTCCATTGCTTCCATATGTTTATTATGGGTGAGTTTCAAGTCTTTTGACCTATTTTTACTTACTTATTTAATCCCTTCAACTCTTATAAATTCCACAAAATATTGAAGTTAATTATTAATTAATTGTCTTCCTGGACAAAACATTTACTCTTTAATGCTGAAATGGGTGCGTATGTGGGCGCGTATGTGTGTGTGTGTGTGTGTGTGTGTGTGTGTGTGTGTGTGTGTGTTTAAGGACAGGATATGTCTGTATAGTGAGTTTTGCCCTGCCTAATAGAGAGTTGTGTTTATTGGAACGAGGAGGAAGCTTCTGCCACTTTCTACGGCTCTCTGACTTCACATCCTGAAATGTAATTATGATTCCTGTCCATCTGGACAAAACTATGGTCCTCTGGACAGAAATTAATCTTTGACACCCTATCAAACTAAAAGAAAAGGATATAGGTTAACATTAACGAGAAGAGTATGTTATGTGGGCCCTACCCCATCAATCGTTCATTATTGTATATAGCTGTTGTATTCCAATTTGAATGCCATAAAACAGCATATCTCAGAGGAGAAAAAACACACTCAAAGAACTGAAGCCAGTGGTCTTTTTCCTGCTATGCTGCTTCATGTTGGTGTAGCGACATCTCCTGATTCAATATTTGAGCATCTGTCAACCTGTGTTTGACCAGCCATGACGGCTAACGCTGCAAAAGGAGTGTATGATTTAACGTTGTATTACTTTTTTTGTTAAGTTGATACGTTGACATTATTGCCTATTAAGATGTCAAGCGGACACAAAACCACATTAGCATTAACTTGATTATCTCCGTTTTGTAGCGGTTAGCCGTGGTGATGCACTTATAAATAATAATGCAGCCAATTGTCAAGCTACAATACTTTAAAATGCAGCAGTATTTATAAACTAGTTGAACTAAAATAAAGATATTGCTGATATCTTTTTTTATATTTTTGCTTTTTTGTTTTATCTATGTATTTTGTGTTTGACAGGGGGTGGAGAACATGTTGCAAGGCAGACATCAGGGCAGAGGTCATGGATTATCAGTTGATCCAGAGAATAACTCATCATACGTGTAAGTTGTCAGCTTCTTGTACATTTTTGAAACCCCCACCCACACCTATGCTGCGGATGTACTGATGATAACTATTTTCTACTGCTCATGGTTTAATAAATGTCGTCGCGATGAGAAACTCTAGACTTAAAGGCTTTCTGAAAAATAAAATATCTCTTAAGACAATTATTTTCATGATTACATCTTTTACTTCCTTATATCAACTATGTCGATAGGCTGTTGCTCAATACAGGACAGTCGTGTTGAAAGGAAGATTTATTTTTCTTTCCCTGGAACTGTATCTTTAGGATCACAATACTGGGGCAAAATTAGGCAAATAAAAGGGAGTGGTTCCAGAACACCCACAGTCTGTGAAAGATATACTGCTACATTATACAAGTCTGAGTGTAAGAGTGTGTGAGTGTGTGTGTTTATTTTTCACGAGTCCTTTTCAAAATGACGGGGGCTGTTGGGGCCTGCAGGCAGACCGATGAAATATTTGCAGAGAAAAACAAAGCCCGTTTGAGGCGGGCAGCTCGCTCGCACGGGCGGCTTCCTGAGTGTCACACGAGCTCGGCCAGGTTTAGCTTGCAAACTTGACAAGAATACGAGAAGGAGGGAAAGACCCAGCACAGTGCCATCCATCTTCATGATGGCGCTGTGGGGCCGTTGTTACAAAAACAAGCACTGGATTCGTGCAAACAAAAGGAGAGTCTGGTTTTGCCTCGGTGAAAGTACACTGTGTGACGGGCATCCATGTGTGTCCGGGAGCTGGCGGCTGATCTGTGCGCCTTCATGGTCCATCAAGAAGAAGAAGCTCTGATGCTTTTTTCAAGCTTATTTCTTGGATTTTCTGATATATATATATATATGCAAATCTCCCTATTGTGCTCACAGCTGAACGTGCAGCTTGGCTTATCATGTCTAACTTCATGACTGACATTTTGTTGACCTCCAGTCTACAGAGCGCTCCTGTTTGTTCCTACACTCTGAGACCGTTGCTGCCGTTTGTGGTTACGTTAAGGGAAGTCGCAGACACAGAGGTTAAGTTCTGAGAACACCGCTGTTTCTTCCGACATGACATAGAACTACAAAGTATGTTAAGTGGGCTGTGTTTGGGATCCCAACCCTATCAATCGCTCATTCATTTCCAGCTGTATTGTATTCCTGCTTAAATGCAACTTACAATATATCTCAGAGGAACCAATAACTGTTTTTAGTAGAACCAATCTGGTAAAATAAAAATACAATCATCTCAAACCCTGCTTTAAAACTTTGACTAACAAATTCAATGATTCACTATTATCCAGATGGGTGGCACCTCACATGACAGCCTCTGCAATCAGTATATGAATGTGTGGTAATGGGTGAATGTTGACATAAAATGTTGACATTATGTTGACAGATAAATAGGGATGATCCATGTTGCGTTATTCTGTTTTATTGCACAGGCCGTTGAATGAAGCAGGAACCTTTGGAAAGTACCCATTTTTTTACTTTATCAGCAATCACTGTCATCTGGAAACACTCTCACTTTTCAGCAGCATACCTTCCCAATAAGTGATTTTCTGTATGACTCATGGAGGGGTGATAACAAACTTTAATCATCTGGCAGGTTCTCAGTGGGGCAAAAAGTCAAAGTTGTTTTCAGACAGTATTTTACCAACGCTGATCATCTTTCTATAAATCAGGACATGCCACGAGTAGTTGAATGCCTTTTGACCAACCAGTCGAGACATGAAAGTGGAGTATTCTTTGATTTATGTGACATAGTTATGATCTGTAAGCTGAAAGATATGTTCTGGAGATGAGATAGTGGAATGTACGGCAGAGAAACACACATTTCATGAAAAAGGACAAAAATTCAAACAAAATTTTGCGAGTTAAACACTTTTTTCCCTTTTTTTGTCGTTTATGTTTACATGAACCACATCCGTGTGAAATGAAACTATTTCATCTGTTGCTTTGTGCTCGTTAGGTGTCTGCTGATTTAAGAGGTATTGTGTGTGAAATGACGCATATATTGACAATATGCTACATCCTATTTGCAATAATGTGGTTAAAAAATATGCACGTATGCAGAAAATCAAGCCATTTATTTAGGATCACATTCTCACGGAATTATTGAGATAGTTATTTTTGTGCTTAATCAGATAAAATCCAATAAAACTTTTTCTCGTCCTTTTAAGTTACAAGAATTCATAGTGGCATTAAAAAGTAAAAAGGCCCATTTTAAAGCTCCTTTGACAGCATATATATACACCAAATATCCACGAAGGAGCAATGATCATGACCTTTGAGTCCTTGTGAGAACAGTTCGTACTGCCTTTGGTCTGTTTCCCCCTGTTTCCAGTTTTTAGACCAAACCAAGCTAACTGGCTGCTAGTCGTAGCTTCCTATTTGGCAGAGACATGAGAGTGGTATCAATCTTCTCATCTAACTCTCAACAAAAAAGTTTAAAAAGTGCGTGGGGGTTGATGTGTGGTAGTATATCTTGGTTGGAAGCAGTGACTTCATGCAGTCTTCTTGCACATAACTCCCCCTACAAACTGTCGTTTTTACCCTTTGGTAAACAAGCAACATGCAAAATAGTGAGCTTTAAGCTGGGCATACACTGTACGATTTCAGAAATGTGGTTTAATTTTAACTCCTACTGTAGAAGTAAATTGTCTGTGACGTGAAGTCAAAACTCACAATTTATGTACTACAGTCCAATCGTCAAGCCACATGCAAAATAGAAAATAAAACAATTGTCAATAAAGATTTGTTTGAAAGCTCTGAGGCAGGTAGAAGTTAGCTTGTACAACTAGGTCTGTAACGTTAGTATCAAAATAATTAAAAAAATGCAACGTTTCTCTCCTTCACATCGTTCATGATAGCAGGAGGAAATATCAAATAGGCCAACCTGGCCTCTATATTTTTCCGACCAGCCGAGTTTCTGACATGTCGCAAATTTATCCAACGGCTGGTCGGAAGCAGTCGCTCAGGCCATGATTGGTCCTCACTGAAATAAGCTGAAACCCGAATCTAAAATGAGTAACTAACTAACTCACCGCAAGAGAGCATATTTTGATCACACTATTATACCCCCAGGACATAGATGTTTTGGTGAAATTGTATACAATTCTTGATAATATCTTAATAAAGTGTTAAGCAGCACATAAAAAAGGCACTTTCATATGATAAAAAAAATGTCATCATTGCACAATCTTGCAGCAGATTGCGTTTGCCATCTCCTGAGCTACTGTTCCTTGTTTCCGTGGGAAAGAAGTCAGAGCTAAGCAGCCCTTTGAGTGACCCTGGCTGGACTGCGATCATGATGTAAGCTCTGAAGTCCCCTCCTGACCGGGGAATCCAGGCCAAATAAATTCTGTGTGATCTGTCTAGGATAAATGCTTTCCCAGAGAAAGTGGGGGAATTTAATTCTTCAATAATTTCACTGGGGTGCGCATGTTTGTGGGCATGTGTGACTAAATTTGTGTTGTTTTTGCTTCATTTGCGGCACTACTGGACTTTGTGTTGGATGGTTTCTTGGGAGACTGTCGAGTGAGCCTATTGTTCCATCTCTGCAGTTGTCAAGAGCTGCGAAAGGCTCCTTGCCATGTGTAATGCCCCTGGAATGACGAATCAGGAGACAGCTGTGTTATCAAGCCGGCATGTCGTTTAAAAAACAATTCTTTAATGCTGTGCACCACATGCTATGTCTGTATATTGAAAACACTAAACCAAAGCCAGTCGTATTTTTCCCTATGTTTATCTCAAATTTATAATATCTGAATGTGTTTCAACTTATTTTGTATAAGTGAAGTGCTCAGACACAAGCAGATTGTTCCAGGCAGTGGTGTATCAAAGAGAAATCTGCAAGGCATTAATACACCATCATCAATGTGTTCATCTCGAGATACTAAACAGTACACGTCGCTCGGGTAAACTTACAAAAAGAAAACGTGCACGTAATGGGGAGGTCTTTTTGTTCCTTATAAAAAAAAAAAGTACAGCAGCTCAGGCAATGTAGAATTCTCGTGTAATTCTGTTTGCGGCTCCTCTGAGAGACACATGGGAGACTAGAGGAGAAGTGAGATGAGGCGATTTGCTTTTTGGTCAACTTTACAAACTGTGCCCAGCAGCCACTCGCTCCCATGTGACGTAGTGTCTGTGTTTGACTCTGCCCTGCCTATTTCAAAACTATTCCCAAGGATGCTTGACCTTTTTAAAAGCTTGCTTTACTTGGTTTTGTAAACACTCTGCCCAAAAAACATTGTAGGCTTTGAAAGAAGATCAGTTCAGTGACAGGCTGGCATACCCGTCGGCAGAAGACAGTAACACTGGCCAGGCCTGACCACTGCTGCCACACAGACCAGCATACACTTAACAGACACACAGGGTCTGGCTCAGGTTGTGTAAAGACCAAAGAGGACGCAGACAGACAGGAAAACATTCATTTTTTAATTTGGGGAGTATTAATACCAACAAGTATGGGAGTATGGGGACCTGAGATGCAGTATATAATAATAATAATAATAATAATACATTTTATTTATATAGCGCTTTAAAATGCACGCAAAGACACTTTACATGTTAAAAATAGAAACAATATAAGCATTTATAATAAGAACAAAATATACGACATAACAGTAAGAAAAAAAAAAAATAAAATAAACATGAAAGGAAGGAAAGAAAACATACATGACTGACTTTAGAGGTTAAAAGCAGATTTGAATAGGTGAGTTTTAAGTGCAGTTTTGAAAGTGGCGAGTGACGAAGAATGTCTGAGGTGTTGGGGCAGGGAGTTCCAGAGGGAGGGGGCAGCAACGGAGAAGGCCCTGTCCCCCCAGGTCCGATGCTTGGACAGAGTATGGGGGGTAAGGAGGTTGGCGTCGGCAGATCTGAGGTTGCGGTTGGGAATGTGATGGTACAGGAGGTCCGAAAGGTATGAAGGGGCAAGGTTGTGGAGGGCTTTGTAGGTGATGAGGAGGAGCTTGAACTGGATTCTTTGCTGTATGGGGAGCCAGTGGAGGTTTTGAAGGACTGGGGTGATGTGGTCTCTGGTGCGGGAGTGGGAGAGCAGACGGGCAGCTGAGTTCTGGATGTATTGTAGTTTATTGATGATTTTGGTGGGTGAGCCGTACAGGATGCTGTTGCAGTAGTCCAGTCGAGAGGTGATGAAGGCGATGTTTTTGAGATGAAAGAAGGCGGTTTTTGTGATCTGATTGACGTGGCGTTCATATGAGAGAGTTCGATCGAAAATGATCCCGAGGTTACGGACATGTGTGGAGGCAGGAACAGTGATGCCATCAATGCAGAGGGAGAAGTTGTGGTGGGAATTGTTTAATGATTTGGGGCCGATGATGAGGACTTCAGATTTGTCGGTGTTGAGTTTGAGGAAGTTGGCTTGCATCCAGGTTTTTATATCTGTGAGGCAGTTGGTGATGGTGGAGTGGATGGTGGGGGTGATGGATTTGGTGGAGATGTAGAGCTGGGTGTCGTCAGCATAGCAGTGGTACTGGAGACCATGGTGGCGTATGATGTCACCAAGGGGGAGCAGGTAGAGGATGAAGAGGAGGGGACCGAGTACTGAACCTTGGGGGACACCTTGAGAGACTGGGGCTGTGTCAGACTTGAATTTGTTGATGCTGATGAACTGTTCACGGTCGGAGAGGTATGATTTAAACCAGGAGAGGGCTGTGCCAGTGATGTGGAGGGAGGACTCGAGACGTGAAAGGAGGATGGAGTGGTTGATGGTGTCGAAGGCTGCGCTGAGGTCGAGCAGTATCAGGATGTTGAGGGAGTGTTCATCAGAGGAGAGGAGGAGATCGTTGGTGACTTTGATGAGGGCAGTTTCTGTGCTGTGATGAGATCTGAATCCGGATTGAAATGGTTCATACAGTTGCAGTATATGCAGTTTTATACCTTAAAGCTCCTCTAATCAATCTTTTACATCATCAATAGAGAATTGATGTGAATCTGATGTGTAAAAGAGAAATGTATCACTTGTAGTGACAAATCCACAGACAATTATCACACTCCTCTGCATGTTCGATATGAGTTCCGATCCGATACCAGAGCTTCAAGAACAGAAAAATATATTACTAATATTAGTATTTACCAGCTGTGTACTACTAAGCCTGTATGAATGTGATATGATTGCTATAATTGTTGTATGGCCTGCCTCAGGTTAAACCCTATGAACAAATACATACAGAAATGAAATGCCACAGAATTTTCTTTTATTATCTAGTTTGACCGTCAAATCAAGGAATAAAAAATAATTTCTTTCATAAATTGTTAAATTTATGAAAGTGTGTAGCATAAATGAGCGGATAAATTATATGATAACTCGCCAATACCAGATCCATCATTTTAGGGTGTATTGGAGGTATTTCCAATACTGGTATTGGTACCAGCACAACTCTACTTTCAACTCATTCATTTAGGTTTTCTGACCCGCAACTTTAACGTTTTGGTTCACTCACACTTCTCTCATCAAAGCTCTGATAAACCCACTGTACACTACCTACCCAGCACCAAACGGCAGATGCTGGAGACCAAAACAGAGCTAATAGAGGAATGAATATTGGACTTACATTCTCCACGTGGCAAGAAACATGACTCCAAATGAATTGTTGCCCTGTATTTTCTTTGGGGGTAAAATAGCGACTGTTAGCTGATAGTTCTCTGTATCTACTTTTTAAGAGAAATGTATCCTCAGCTCTGACTCAAATGTAACCTCATGCGAGGAGGTCAGCCTTTATACAAGCTGCTGGTGGCTTCTGTTTTTTTCCAGTATTTACTTACTAGAAAGTTTTTCCCCCAGAATTAGGAAAGCAATGTTCGCCAGCATACCGCCCTGCAGGTCCAAAGGAGATTTCAGGTTATGGTATAGGATTTCATAAGGACATTGCTGGGTTTGTACATTAGGCTAATCATTCACTGATTTGTTGAACTGCCCTTGGCCTACATCACTTCCAAATACACTGAGTATATGTTACCGGCCTCAAGCCTCAGGGAACCTGGTCCAGTTGAGAACTGAAGAAAGGAGCACAGGAAGACACTTTTATCAACTCGTGTGCAACAGCGACGTGTGCAGATTTATTCTAGCAAGCGCAATGGAACACAGTAGGGAACACAGCAGGACACAGCAGGGAAGCATTGCAGAGCATAACAGACAAATTTTCTTTTTTGTCACGTTAAAGTCAGATAAATATATTTCTCGTTGTGTGCTCGCTGTTAAACAAATCAAGCCTGTTCCATGAAGTGCAGGTGATGTTAGCCTGTTGGAGAAGCTAATGCTATAGTTGTTGAAGCTAACTAGCACTAACGGACTAACGGCCACAGATAAAGTTGTGGAGTCAGTATCTCAGGCAAGTTCTGAAGCGTTCTTATATCATCATTTTTTCTCATGATTTATAGAAGTTTACTCTTGATGGACATATAATATATAATAATATAATATAAAGATATTCCCAGAAGGTGTAGAGAAGCCGAGGCAGCTCACCTGCTTCTTGAAATGTTCCAGGTCAGAGTCCTTCAGGGTTGTTCCTCTTCCTGGAGACAAAATATCAAAACAGGATGAATGTTTCAGATATGAAATGGGTTTTATATATATTCATACATATTTTCCCTCAGGCTCGTTCCTTCTTATCAGAAAAAGAGCGCGGACGTTGACCTCCTCCGCTGTAGCGTTGCTGTTGACGTTCAGCATGCGTACCAGTTTGTCGAGTAAAAAAAAAAAAATGGCATTGTAGAATAACAATCAGCAATTCCCTCTGTGTACTTTGTCAATGTGTTAAAGAGTCTCTTAATGTTTGCCAGGCTTAGGACTGTAAGTTGTGTGTGTCAATACGTTAATGAGGCTTGAAGACTGAAAATAGCTACACATTAGCAAAATTGCAATGTGCATTCACAAGGTTGAGTAAGCTTTTGTAAATACTGTATATCCTTCCATGTTTCCAGACTGACGCACAACTCTCCACAAACATTATGTCTCTGAAGCCCTGACCTATTAGGAAACCCCCAAGAGAGGTTTGATCATCAAAGTGATAAATGTGTGTCTATAACTCAATATTTTCCTTTCAAACTAACTCTGTGAGCAATGCTCGAATAATTCTATTGTACTTTTTACGTTGCAAATGGCAAATAAATCTCTTGAATCTTGAATCTTGACTAACCAGCTGAATTTACCATAGAAGCATAACTGTAAGCTATTCTGCAATTCTTGCTTTTTCAAATATGTAGCTATAATTATAGTTTTGTGATGTACTCAAAAAGTTAGACCTGCACTAATTTATATACTGTATATGACCACTTGGGGGCTGCATAACAAGCTGTAAACACAGCATTGAAATATTATTAACTTATAAAGTTAAAGATTTGGCCGACATTTTAAAAACCGAGCAACATTTTTAAACGTTTTAAAGCAACAACGGAATCATATTGAATATATACGTATATATTTTGTAAGTTTATATGTTAAAAGACTACCATGAAATTATATGCTCATTCACTGTATGTTTTAATGATGACACCTTTTTGGTTTAATTTGGTTCCATCGCTATGAATTGATTTTGACCTGATAGTGCAGCATATTATTTATAAGAATGGAAAAGTATGCTAAAGTCATGCAGCCTCACCCCACTATATAACCTTACAGTTCATACACAAACAGTCCAAGGCCTAAGTCTGTTATTAATGCACAACAAAGTCACTAAAACAGCGACATTGTGACGGTTGCACGATCAGCACCATGGACAGCACTACACATCAAACAAGCAAGACTTCGACAGCGTGCAGGAACAATTTACTGTACGCTCTCACATATCTGTCACTCGATATTGGCATAAATACACTGAAAAAGACCAAATCTTTTTTAACCACTAAAGGCTGGAAGACAATTCAGGAAAACAACTTTCACAAAAACGATTGTGGCCTACTTATCTACGCTTACCACGAGAAACCACTTCTGAAAGGCGTTTTAATTTTTTCAGCAGTTTAAAATAAATAAAAATAATGATTATAGCAGCTTTCATTTCCATCCTGTTGATTGGGAGATTACTAATTCGCTTTGATACAGGGCACGAAACACAAGACAATACAAAAATGTCTATAGAAATGTTCATTTTGAATACGTCGGTTACAAAAAGGGTAATGTGAGTTATTATTACATTCATAATACAATCGTTATTTGAATCCTAAAGGTTGTAGAGATGTAGAGAGGTTTTTCAAATATTTAGTAACATAAATAGGTTGCAACTGAACTTTATAACTTCCATGAAAGTTGTATAAGTTTCAGGGTTGTTGCGTTACACTATGTCTTGTATCTAATGTACGAGTAGCAACTGAGTGTATATTGTACTTACAAACTGCCTAAAAAAAAACAGGAACATTTTTTTCAGCGAGAAGAGCAGTACAACGATAGAACAGTAAGCGAGTAAGTGAGCAGCAAAATGATCAGTTCTAATGATACATATCTGAACTGTTACAGATGGGAGGTCAAAATGCAGTCGGCCAAAGGAATGTGTGTGTGTGTGTGTGTGTGTGTGTGTGTGTGTGTGTGTGTGTGTGCGTGTGTGTGTGCGTGTGTTTGTATGTGTGTGTGTGTGTGCGTACATGTGTTTTAGCAAGAGCTTTGGATGAACATCAGTCAACCCGTTGGTGGATAGCATGCAGTTAAGGAGTCAGATAAGAAGTGAGTGATCCTTTAACCTGACAGTAAACAGATCAAAGAACCCCAGAGCATAGAACAGCACAGTATGGACCAGTGGGAGTTCCCTCTGTACTGATCAGCACAGAACAACATGTTCTAACGCTTAATACTGAGGATGAGAATCTACAGAGCTGACCACAGGAATGACTGGTCTGATAAAATGGGATGCCTCTGCTCTTCACTGGGAAAGTATTTCTACATTCTCCATAAATGGGAAGTACTGAGTTAGTCTGTGGTATTTGTATGTATTTTTAAACTACTTTGTTTGGCCTATTTACATTGAATGATTTTAAAATAACTTCTACCATTTACACTGATTAATGGCAAACATGTCTAATATTTTCTGTACTTTGGTCCAACGTTGGTTGAGAAAACCCTGTGACATGTAGTCTCTGTGTTTTCCCACAGTTTACTTATCGCTAAGCAGAGTTGGCGCTACTGTCCGCTCCAGGACACTGGGAGATGTCGGGAAGGGTGCTGCCATGTGTGATATTGTGCTGCAGGTGCCAAGTATTTCCACTGAAATGGAGTTGGTGGATTTAATGGACCCCATTGTTGCCTTAATGTCCTTGTTAAAATGGAAACAGTTGGCACACAAAGCAGAGTTCACGTGTGTATGTTGACGCACACAAGTACAGTAACTCCCCACCTCCTGAGACAAATCTTAAACCTCAGCACCAAATGCAACTTACTCAGATCTGAAAGGAGTAGTTTGACATTTTAGGAAATATGCATAATATCTTAGATGAGAAGATCAATACAACTCTTGATCTTTTCATCTAACTCTTGGGAAGAACGTTAAAAGGCGTATGGGAGAATGTGTGGGACTATTTATTGGTCTGAAGAAGTGACTTCCTGGAGTTTTGTTGCACATAACCCCCAGTTGTTTTTACACTTTGTTCACTTTGGTGTACAGATTAAACAAACTACATGTTACGTGCTAATTAGTGCACTTTAGAGATGCTGAAATGGCGGATTTTCTTACTTTGCACAGAGGCAGCCTTTAGCCTCCCTGTTACCAGTCTTTATGTTTAGCCAAGCTGCAGGTTGTAGCCTTATTTTTAAAGGTGATATCCTCTCATCTAACTCTAGACCGGGAATAGTTTCCAAAAATGCATCCAAACTTTTCCTTTAACTCTCAGACCCTTCAACTGTAAAGTCAAATCCAAAAATGTCCTGAACTGCGCTCCACATAAATGTCAAAACTGATTCCCACTGAGCTAGATGTAGGTGATATTTCTTCATGTGATGGCACCACAGCTCCACTCACTGGTTGTGTTTTAATTACAAATAATGGCCCACTACACAAATTCAGATAATAAGCAGGCTGATGTTGCAGTTAGCCTCCCTCAAATTGCTTTTGTGTAAAATAATAAAAGCACAGCATGGTGCAAAAACAATCTGTGCTTTCTCTGAGTTGTGTAAAGGTCATTGCCAGAACCTCTGTGTGTGGATTTCAGGTAATGACATGTTTGAGCGGTTTAAGTGAGAATCAGAGAGGAAGTGCATGATGTAATGATGAAGGTTCTATCAGGGTGTAACATTGGCACAGATCAAGGATCGAGAAAGTGAGCTGTGAGCTCTCATGGGCGGCCGTGAAGTGTTTCTCCTACGGGACAGAACCACAAAGAGGCTCTTTACCTGAGAGGGAGACGTCACTGGGCAAGGAATACTAAGTTTAGTCATCAGAGCCTGTGCTCACAGAAGAGCAAGACAAACTGGCAATTTGGGAGAGGTTGTAGTGGTAATAGCATACTCAGTGTGTAATTCATTCAAGTGTCAGGTTTCAGGTGTGTATTTTGACATTTTAATAGCTAGAAATCCATTTCTTTTAAATACTGTAAAATAAAATACATAAAAATGACACACTGTAGTAAAACATAAGGAGCTGCCTACTTTTACTAACCATCAGGAAACTATATCTTGAAAAGTACCTTCCAGTGGTGGAATATAGCTAAGTACATTTAGTGAAGTACACATCTTATACACAAACTTAGTATTTTAATTCCATGCCACTTCCTTCCTTAAAGCTATAGTACCTAGTGCAACATACTGATTTCTATAAATGTCCCAAAGTTATATAAATATAGAATAATATAGTGGCAGCATTGCAGTATAGAAATTGCTCAACAATAACTGAGGACGATTGAATAAACTCCAACAACTGAAGAATGTCATATTTTATCCTTGTCACTGTGTCACCACAAGAGGGAGCTATCAGTCTAATTATGGCAAGGCCTCGCCTGCACTGTCATCTGCAGGATACTGAACAGCTGCCCATATGGTCTAAACTAAAAAGAAATGAATATACATTGAAAACAGATGACATCATGAAACATAACTCCCTATTTCTTTGCTCTGTCATCCTCTCACAGCAACGCTTGCACCACTACAGTGCATTTCCTTTGAAGTTGTGAAACCTGTGTGTCATCTGGATATTGCTCTGCTCCTTGAATTAGAGCTGATGCCTCATGGCCAATAATACTTTTCCTTTCTCAAGGATCAATTAGTAAAGTTCAGATTACTCACTGAGGCAACAAATATGACGCGCTTTATCCAGAACCAACAAAGAAAACTAGTTTCAAAACAACAATTTCGTGAATCTTAAAAGGGCTAAGAGAGATCTGACCTTTTCTGAAGTATTGACTCAAAAGCTTGAAATCAGCTTCCTTTTCTGCAAGTGGAAATACTAAGACCCAAAGTCTACAGCCATGCTAGCAGCTCGGTGAGGCTGTACTTGGGCACGGCGGTGCTTTGAGCTAAATGCTAATATCAGCATGCTAACATGCAGGTATATGCACCATCTCATGCAAACATATTTACTAATTAGCAGGTACAGCTGAGGCTGATGGGAATGTCATTAGTATTTGGTGATTTGACAAATTTTAATTCTGACCTGACGATAGCGCCAGAGGAAAAGTTTAGGGATCACCAACGTTATTACATACTGAGGGGAACATGAATGTATGGACTGGATACCTTTTGACCTGCTGGTGGAGTTGGAGGTAAAAGTCTGAGGATCATTAAAGTTAAACGATTCATTCACTGGGAAACACGGATATCTTTGCTCTGTATTTCATGGCAATCCATGCAATAGTTGTTGGTCTGAACAACTATGGATATTTCAGTCTGGACCAAAGTGGTCCCACAGCCATGCCGTTAGTGTGGCTAATCTTCAGTTAGCCAGCTGGTTAGCCAGTCTGAACTCTAGGCAGCCATGTTCTGTCCACAGCAGTCGTCTGAAACAGACACCAGGGTTCAGATGGTTCAGACACACACACACACACACACACACCACTGCTGTGCACAGCGTTAGCTTATCTTTCTGACCTTTGTGTCCCGGAAAACAGGTCAGAAACTATTATTCGCTGCCTGGGATTTACAACAAATTCAATGGACAGGATACAGTCTGACAATAATAGAAAAGTAAATCCCAGTTCCCCTACACAGATAACTGTATCGTATTGTATTGCGTGTCATGACTGAGCGTGTAACACTGTGTGCTCATGTAAACCGATTGATTGAACTCTACTGTGCCGCTCCCTTTCTGTCTCACTCAGTCAATTGTACTGTATGTTCAGACACCCACAGACTCACACTGACACACACATACACACACACACACACACACACACACACACACACACACACAGGATGACACATTGGTGTTGTCAGCTCAGCAGGGTGTAGGCTGGCCCAGACAACTACCACAGAGATACCAGGCAGGGCAGAGAGAGGGACCCGGTGATGGAGTGTGGTCTGTGCACTTGTGCTTTCCTCTCCAGGATGCTATTGTGTTCTTGTGTTTGCTTTATTCATTAATGAATGCAGCATCTACTGTAGAAAAACGTTTTTTTCTTCTCTTATAATGCACAGTCCTAATGCACAGTCCTCCACACCACACCACCCAACACCTCGTTTTCACTGCTCTATTTAGTAAGTTTTGTAAGTAGGCTGTTTATAATTCAAACAAAGCACATTCCTCCTTTATATATTTCAACATAGCAAATTATGGTTTGCTGCTATGTTGATGCTCTGAATATCATATAGAGAACCTTTGAGTAACAGAAGAGTTTTCAGATAAACGTGCTAAAATCAAAAGTAAAAGTGCATTAACATGTTAGCTTCACTTTATTGTTGTAGCTGGTCAAGATTATTTAAAGATCATTTAAATAGTTTAGCCTTTATCAACGTATCTATGTTTTTATTTAATCAATATGAAGTTTTTCGTTTTTAAAATCTTAATCTGGAATAAATGTAGTGAAGAAGAACGTAGTATTTATCGCTGAGGTGTAGCGATAAATTATAATATTTTCTTTTTTTCTCTTTGTTACTAGTACTTGAGTAATAAGTTACTTTCATACCACTAGTCAATTGCTCCAATGGTCAATTGCTCCACCTTAATTTTCTTCATTGAATAACAAATAATGAATGTTTAGAAGGTTTAACCACCGTAATTCAAACATGCATGTGGTTTCTGTAATATAAACAGGCATTGCACATCAACCTTGCTCAAGGTGAGCAGTTTAACACATGCGTGCTTGTTGGCTGTGTCACTGCTGGGCCTTGGTATTATGGATGTTGGCACTCGCATGACCTCAATGACATGTTTGTACTTACAACTGTGCTTTCCCTGCTATGTGAAAGGTCTGTCATGATTAAAGTATATGACTTATGTAAATATTGTAATTAATGTAAACGTTAATAACTGTTATGAACATTATGTGTCAACTCTGCACAGGAGGGGCCAGCGAGAGGCAGCCAGTGAAAAGACGTTTTACCCACAAACCCATTCTCTCTCACCAGGGCAATAAGGTCTTAACTGTGGGCCCATGCCAAGTTGGGGCAGATGGTTGTTTCTATGCCAACAAATAATGAAAATAAAAACCTGTCATATCAGATATTTGTCATTAATACATGATTTAGGGATATCTTGGCTATTACTCACAGCAAGTCAAGTAAAGCAAACAGTAAGCAAGAAAATATGCTAAAATAATTTTAGTACTTTAAAGATTAAAAAATAATTAAACTGTGAAACAATGAGCGGCATACAACAATTTAAACCAGGTTAAAAATTCAACAAAAGTCTAGCCTAACATGTACTACCCTGAATAATTTGCTGTCAAACGTAAGGTTGGAGTCAACTACAACCCTGTGAGCAGACTCTATTGGTAAAAATTTGCTGGTACATGTACTGAACAACTCTTGCGTCTACGACTTATTGAAAATATAATAGGGCCTTAAATTGAGCCTTGGGGGACACCATAGATGAAGGAGACAGGTGAAGAAGAAGTTCTCCCAATTTCCACAGTGACATTTTGAACATAAAGGTGGGACTTTTCCAAATTTCCAATCAAAATTGAGTGGTCAAAAGTATCAACACTAAGCAAAGTGAACAGAAAGCAGTCACTTTGGTCACTTTGGTCACTTTGGTCAGTGGGGTTTTGAAAGGAACAACAGCGACACTGAGCAGTAGACAAAGGAAACAAAAGGAATATCTCTGATGATGAATACCTTACTAACGGTGAAGTAACTCAATCAGACCTAAAAACATGGCCACCAAAGTGTGTCACATTAGGTTGAATTTTGGGACCTCTTCACCGGCTGGAAGAGGTGCGGCGGGCAGCACTTTGATATGTGAATTTTCAAAGCAACATAAAGAAAACAAAGAGAGCTCAGACAGTCCAGGTGCGTTGTTAAAAAAAAGCTGCAAAATGATTTGATATGAAAAGGACAACAGTAACAGACACATAATGAACAATGTTAAAAGACACATACAGTGTATAGGGCTTACATGAGTATCAAGTTTAATTCAACCAACTGTAATTCAACCCATTTCAAATCACTAATCATTCACATCATGTTGTCCTAACAAATACTGTTGTCTTAATATTTCTTTCTCTTTATTGTATGTTTTCTCTCCTTACTGAATACATCTCTTTGTTTTCCAGACTCACCCAGTACATTATGCCGTGTCTGTTGTTTTTACAAGTGACCTGAGGCTTCACAGGATTTGATGTTTTGTCAGACCCACAAGGGTGTTAAGGTTATTGAATTATTAAAATCCTTTTATTTTGATGTTTTGAACAGCCTCTATACACATGGACGTATAGACACAAATGCATGTGCACAAACAAAATCCTATGGCGGTCTTATCCATCAGCCCACCTCCTGCAAACAACACACATGTTCATCCCATCCTTAGGGGACTTTTGGTGGCAGCCTGTTGTATTTTTAATGCCTTCCTTCTTTCCCAGCTGTGTATGATGAATGTTTGATTTGCCCTCCCAGGGCCTGAGGAGAATATGACCAAGCCCAGCCCGCCAGGCCACAAAGGCCCTGAAATATTCACACACTGCTTCATGGACTACTGTTCCTGATAGCCTTATTAAAGTCAATAACACACCTGCAGTGGCCCCATCCACGAGACCGAATCACATCAATGAGGCTTGCCAGGGGGAAAAGTCAGGGTTTGCGTAAGTGTGTGTGCGTGTGTGTGTGTGCATCCTTTTGTATCTGCATCCTGAGCTGTCTCTTTCAAATTTGTGACCTTCGTTCTTGCATCAGTCGGCTACAGTTCTGAAGTCTGTCTGCTTTCACATAGGGCCTAATTTTAGCTGCTACTTTCGATGATTCTCCTGGGAAACATATTTTATGTTTACATCATAAGATAAAAATAGCTTTTTTATTCACTGCCAACTGCATTTAACGTCTACACACACAAACACACACACAAACACACACGCTTTTTCCTTTCTGATAAAATATGACGGACCGGAATTCTTTGATCTCTGTTCTTTTCAGTTGCTGTTCATTTGTAGTTGTTCCTCTTTCACCCCCCTCTGATTTAATATGTCTTTCATATGAACTTGTTTTTGTGAGATGGAAGCTTTCCACAATCAAAGACTTGTTGTTTTTTTTCAAGTGAATCTCTTGAAACTCCCTGTTCGACTGCGAGGGACCGACCTGAGCGAGATCACAGATGAATGTTGTGATCAGACATCAAGCCATTTATCTCTACATATAAAGGATGCTGTCGGGTTAGAAACACTTCATGCATAATGTGGTTAAGTGAAAAGACAAAGACAGAAATATCATGCTTGGATAATGCCTCAGTCAGTTTCTAATATTGTGATTTGCAGTGGGGATGCTATATCTTGATTATTCTTAAAGTTAAATCAAATTTGTTTTATTTTTTAGTTTATCTATAGGCCTAGGGGTTTAAGGGGATGGTGTGAACTCTTTAGTCTTTACTGCAACATTTTAATGATTACTTTATTTTAGTTGCACAAATTCACTGCATGTTCAAAATGGTGGCATTAAAGTAGAGTATCACCAAGAATTAGACTAAACCTCTTATCCTCTGAACATTTGTGTCCAATATAACAAAGCAATCATCACACTGCTCAATGCTCTGCATTCAGTTGCACACCGATAATAAACCTCTGGGGTCATATTTACAGGAGCAACACCTTTGTAAAATATGTCCACAGAAAACTGAGCTTGAATCCTCTTTATTACCAAACAAACACCAATGAAATTAGAGCAATTTAGTAGTACACTGCCATGAAATGAGGGGACTTTTTAAATGGTATTCTAGTGGCAGCAGTCTCACAACCCTTTTGCTCCCCTTCATGTATTTAATATAATCTATGAACCTTTGAAGAATCTTTAAATGAACTCTTTCAAAAGAGAGCTCTCGGTTAAAGTGTTTTTTATAAAACACTTTTCATTTTATTTTGAACGGGCAATGGTTGAAAATGACTCTTCATGACTGATGAAGACTTCAACACAAAGCATCAAATATCCGTGACTTCCGGAGGCGTTTGATTCGTTGCGGATGACATCAGCTGTGGAGTGAGTGTGCGAAAAAAAAAAGGAAAACCGGCGCCCTCTTCTCTCCCCGGTTACCGAATATGACACAATGTCTGCTGGTATAAAAAGCTAGGGCCACTCCTATCAAGGCTCCACTTGCATGTCTGGAGACCACTCCGGTGCTCTGTAGCGAATAAAGGGAGGAGGCTGCTGTTGTGATCCTGCGCGCGCGTGTGTACGGGAGAGACAGACGAAAGGATGGCCACCCTGGTGCAATCCGCAGAAATGGAGACTTTAGGCGTTCAAAGCAATGCGGGGACGTCTCCGACATCCTCCAGCCCCTCGCAGCACTTCAACGACAGCAAATTCTATCTGCTGGTGGTTATCGGCGAGATCATAACGGAGGATCACCTAAAGTGTGCCATTGCGGACATAGAGAAAGGTAAGATGGAGCTTTGATGGGTGCAGGCCACCACTTTACATCTTCATAATAACTTGAGCAGAGATATGTTTGCGCAGAAGTTCTTCTCATGGCTGTAGAAGTCATGTAAGCTGCAGATGCACCTGTTTCTAACCGGCATTTACGCGCGATCCATTACGCCTGAGCGAATTAAGCATATTGATGGGTCATTAACTATATTTAAAACCTTATTTATCGGGTTATTATTTGAGCTGGAGGGAGGTGATGTTGTTTGTAGAAGGGGATATTGAACAGCCCCTCCCAGTAACATCACCATAAACTGAAGACAATTGTCCCCTCACATCTTTCAACCCGTACCTTCCTTGCCACCCACCCACTGTGTTAGTTCAGTATGATTATCACATTTATGTCAGTAGGCCCAATTGTTGTCATCCACACACGTGGGCCCGCTCCTCTAATAAAGCTGCCACCAGTGATTCAGCATTAAATCTGGACTATGCGTCAACAATGCAGCGTATCGCATTTCTTTGGCTCCATGTGCATCTGCGGGTTTTTTTTCTTCTTATTCTCCCGCAGCACCTTGCCAGAGCTTTATTCAGGTGCGCCAGGCTTTTGTTTCAGGAGGGTCCCACGCTTCAGTTTGCAGTCAGGAGGAGACAACGGGGTTTATTGCAGCCGCTTTCTCTCTGCTTGTGTTGTTGTGGCGGAGAGCTTTGCAGACAAAAGTGAATAAACACGCTCTGTGTTTTGAGGCTGAAATGACTGCTCGGCTGAAACAGCGGGGTAGAATTAGATTTATCCCCCCTTGCATCCCGTGGGAACGTCTCTCCATCATCATCCAGCTCTCTCATCCCTCACCGGATGGTGGGCGTGGCTCGGTCCGCACTGCAGTCCCTACGGAAAGCCACAAGGAACGATTTTCAAAGTGAGCAGGGCGTTTTAGAAAAGCCGCAGCTGCTGTAGTTGTCTGCCTTTCTGGACTGAGTGCACTGTTTGTGTGAGAGAGGAAAGGGAAGAGGAGAATATGGCGCAGTTACTGTAGGAGGAGAGAAGAAAGAGGAAGTGTTTCCTTCTGGGTCTCACCTGATTTTAGGGTAACTAGAGTTGAACCTGTCGGATCCACCGTTTGATTCCCTGTTTTGTTAATTCAATCGATTATTATGTTGTCCCTTGCTGTGTCAGATCTTGAGACCAAAAGTTGGCTATTGCCCTTGTAAAAATCAACCCACAAGGTCCTTCACTAGCTGTTCTGGAGCGTTTGGTTGTATCACACAATCTTGTGACTCTGATGGTCGAGTTTGTGGAGTTGTTGTTTTTTTAAGCAGTTTTAGGCCCGTTCTTTTATTCTTGAAAATGTATTTTATTTTATTTACAGGCTACATTCTTCTCATTTATTTTGTATTAACATGTGACCTTATTCTTGTAAAACTACATTGTATCATCTTCATCGCTGTTGCTCATGCTAATCGATTCATGTTCTCATATTTTTGCCACACCCTTTATCTCCTGTTTCTTGTAATACCCTTTCAACAAATAATATTCTGAGTTAAATAAACTCTGTTGTTCACCTTTAGTGTGTAGTTAAGCTCAGAGATAAACACCCCAAAAAGTCCTTTTGTCTCCATTCCCAGTGCAAGTCATCACGTAACAGAGGCCTTCATTAGGCCTCTACTCTACATGATTATGAAGAGAGGATGACACCACCATGACTCAGCTCAGTGGAGATTACCAGTGCATCTGGCCAATGGCGCAACACAGACAGGGCCATGGATATTTCCTATTATAGATTTTGTTTCTCATGCCAAACCAGTAACAAGTCTATATATGTTCCCTCTTGGATATTTCCAATAAACTGGAGGCACAGGATCAGTGAAATAGATGTGTGGGTGTGGGTGAAACTTAGCACATTTATTAGACCTGTTGCCAAGTTTCTCAGTGTGTTGTCTGCTGTGAGCATTGATTCACATACGTTTTTCTTCACTGGCGTCTTTTCTTCTCCTTGCTCTTTGTTATTTTCTTGTTTATTTTTATTCTTTTTCTGTTTGTCTTGCAGGGATCCGCTCATGGGACACCAACCTTATCGACTGCAACCTGGACCAGGAGCTCAAGCTGTTTGTCTCCAGACACTCAGCTCGTTTCTCTGCAGATGTCAGAGGTACACTGGAAATTAAAGACCCTTTCACTTATAATTTCACATTATCAGTCTGATTATGCGTTAAAGCCAGGGTTGGTAATCTTCTTCAAAAACATTTTTTGTTATATTTGTTAAAAATGTTTTTACACCCCAACAGCAATCAATAAATCAAATCTTCTGACCAAAACAAAGAAAAAACATCCAGTTTCTGTGTCTGTAGCAAGACTGGAAAAAGCCCGTCCAATCATTTAATTCCCCAATGAAGGGAAGGGCTGTCAATGTCGCCGACTTTGCGACTTTCTATCTAGATTTAGCGACTTTTGGAGCTATTGCGCTAGCTGCTTTCATTTGAAAAGAGTCAACAACACTGGGCTGTTTTTGTTTTTTTTGGTTACATCATTTTTGGAATCTAGCGTACTTGCTTGTAATAGCCAAACATACACTGTATGTAGAATATGTTATATACACTGTATAGGTTATTATCACTGGTGCATGATACATGAGCAGCATTTTCTTTGTAATTGGTTGATGTGATTTTAAGTACCAGAAAATGAAATCAAGTGAGGTACAATTACCTCAGAACTGTACATAAGTATTTTAGTAAATACACTTTGTTGCATACTATCGCTGCACTTTTCAGCAGCGTACACAGTCAGCTTCAACTTCCTTGCACTACACTAAGCCGAGGGGTTTTATTACCTGTCCCTGGATATGTCCTCTCAGCATTTTGTTGCACGGTGCTGATATCATTTGCAAGGTGAGGGAGAGGTTCTATAAAGACGGAACAGATCCAGTGTGGCAGGATGTGGTCTGTCAGTGGGCAGTATGGCCTTGACGGTCAGCAGCAGTTCAAGCCGCTGCTTGGCTTTGCTCCATATTGGACATAACCAGCAGGGCTTCATTCCTCACAATAGATTGATCCAGCCAACAACTGCTGCTGCAGACTAAATCAGGTGATCTATTTTAATGCAGTAATATCAAATCTCAGAATTGGGCTTACAGAGGTGAAATACAATAACTTGAGAGGGAGGTGAAACATGGAGATGTATATAGTATTCAAAAAGACTCCCAATCACTTTCATCCAACCTTGTTTTTACCATTCTCCCATCCTCCACCCTTCCTCCTTCATGTGTGCCGTTGCCTTGCAACGCAGTTCTAGATGTGCAGTTGATTCGGGAGTAATTAGTGGTGAATCCCCAGTGGTAAGTGTCTGTCCGTGAACATAAAGAAGGGAGGGGAAGAAGATGAGAGAGAAGCAAACAAGGGAGAAAAGGAGGAGGGGGATGAGGTAGGAAGATAGAAGTGACTCAGAGCCAGAAATGCTGTTCTGATTTGTGAATTAATAAAGCCAAGGCTATTGGATGTAACGCTGCATAAACAGAAAAGCTGGAATAATATTGTTCTCTTGTATTCTACGACTTTGGCTTTTTGCCAAGTCTATTTCTCAAGGGGAGGATTTCCATTGTCTTTTGAACTTTCAATACATGAACTGCTTTATGAGGGGCTTCCTAGAAACATTCACAGGGATTTCAAATTTATTAAGGAGATAATTATGTTGGGTTTTTTTCATTCATAGAAGTATACTTTGAATTTAAACTTGTCAATTACTGCCGTGTCACTGTGTGAAACACAAAATAAACTGCTTGAAAGTAATACTTCGACATTTGGATAATCGATTATTTGCTTTATTCTCTGAGAGTTCGATGAGAAGATCAATGTACCACTCTCATATCCGTCAGCTGCTTAGCTTAGCATAGCATGAAGACCAAAGGTAACAAAATCCACCAATCAACACATTAATCCTTGTTTGTTTAGTCTGTACAAAAACAATGAAACATGTGCCACAGTATTTTCTGTTCAGGAGCAGTAACTTCCTAATATTTTATATTAAGAAGTAGTTACTGCTGTATATTTACTGGAAAGATATAAGAGTATGGTATCAATCTTCTCATCCAACTCTCGCCGTGGCAAACAAACGTACGTTTCAAAATGTCGAGCTCAATCAAACATTAGGTGCATTTTTCAGGATGAAGATGGTTGATTAGGAAGCTGAGCAGCTAACTTTATGGAGGTATAATTTATTAATATTCGTTGTAGAAAAGAAAAAACGTTTTTTTATGTTTATAGTGTAGTGCATTTATTGCTTCGGGCACAGTGCTTACAGGAAAACACAAACCAGCAGGTGGTATTGAGCGGAGAGGGACGAATGCAATTATCTGTCTGCTTGACAGATTATATGCCATCCATCACACTGCGTTAGTGCACAGGAAGCCTGAACCCCACGGTGAAGAGGACGGGAAGGCAGGAGAAAAGGGGCCAGACAGGAGACCCTCAGTGTCACCCTGATGGATATATGATAGTTCTGGTTACGCATAGATTTCCTCGCTCTCTGCCTTCAATGAAAACAGCAAGGAAGCCTGAAAAGGCTCTCTTTAAACCGCAAATCCACTTATTCCACTATTATGATCAGTAACAGTAATTAAGAATTGTGTCGACTTTCATCAATGAATTTGTTTGAGATTAAGATCCTCCTGATATGTTTCACAAATACCATCCTGTGTTCTCTCGATGTTTATTAAACCGTTGAGCCTGATTGGCCCTAGAAGTAAATCAGCAGATAGATTGATCCGTCATGTACCTATCAAGCCGCAGATTCATAGCTGGAAGAATTGAGAAGACTGGAAAACAGGTGTGGGGAAGACATAATAATGTAGTAATTATAATTATATTTTTTCTTGACAAGCTAATTCCTACAGATAGCGGCTGTAAATGAGCTTGAAACAGAATGTTATTTAGAGGCATCAATACTACGGCACAAGTGATTGACTGCTCTGTGAGTCAATTCAACAGCAGTGGCAATGCCATTAGCTCCATGCCCAGACATATTACATATACCAGTTCCCTTTATAGTCCAGTTGTGTGGGGGCACGGGAACAAGTGACATTGAAAACTGTGCTCAAGGGGCCCCCGTCTTCGCTGCTGAAAGTCAATTACTCTGTTGCGGTGGAAAAGGAAATGACAGGAAGGAGAAAGGTGCTGACACATAGCAGCCATCTGAGGAGATACATTTACAATCCTTATGTGTGAGGTCTTTCTTTGATGCAAAAAAAAAGGAGATACTGAATTTATTCTTTCCACTGATCTATTTTTGGTGAGGTGCCATCCACATTGATGTTCCCCTGTCTGGTTCAGTCTGTGGCAGGCAGGCTACACCAGTCTTGCACTTTCTATTCAGCCAGAAGGAGAATGCTCAGTGATGCGTGTCACGTTACCTCGCTTCCCGCTGAGACAGAGACGCACTAGGCATTGAGGATTTTTACATCGATCAAGGTAATTGTCAGGGTCAAGCAAGCCCCAGTGCACAATGTGTCATTTTTTGACGAGTTGGCCTAGACACCCGGCAATTTGGCAGCTCGGTGGTGGCGGTGCTGGTGGCTCCCTTGTGCTCTAAACGGACTAATGTATTTTCTGTTTCATAACATAAAATGCCAGTGAGCTGGGCGTAACCCACAGTGTGACAAACAAAGAAAGATGCTTTCCTATTACATTGGCAATGGCTTGTGTATCGTAGCACGACAGGATGAGCGATAGACGTCCATGATTGATTGTTCTCTCATTTCACACACCACGGAAAACTGTTTCCTAAGTCACTTGTTCTTCGGTCATCAGTTTAAGACTGCTGTCTCTTCAGAACAAAGCTGAGCGAAGCTGGCAGAGTCAACTGGGATTGTGATGATGGCGGTATTAGACTGACGCAAATCTCTGCTTCAAACTGCAAATAGAATACAAATGCAAAGGATTACATTTTGTTGTTATGACTTTCAAATAAATCACAAACAGTATCTTCACATCCCAAGGACTAAACTTAAATAGCAAATATCAGATCTGAAATTAAACTATTAAAATTGTTTTTCACCGTAATAATATCTTACAGTATTTTTTTTTTATCCTTCAAATTAAAGGCAAAATTTTTCACAAGGGGAAAAGTCAGGGGATTGCCAAATTCATTTGGAGTCATCCTCTGGGAACCATGAACGTGTGTTCTAAATGTTATCGCAATCCATTCAACAGTAAAAGTATACTATCATAACCGTCATTTATCTCAAAAGTATTTTTTATCGGAAAAATTGCTTTTAGATTTTGATATTATACTAGTTTACTGATATTAATTACATTTGATTAAACAATGACATTGTTATTCATTTGAAAAGAACCAATGATGAACCAATACATTTGAATGCAAAACTTGCAGAAGAGAATAGCAAAAGACCCCACTCCCCTCTCCCAAAGAAAGCAGAAAAAGGTGATGTTGTCTTTGTCATTTAAGCATCTTCCATGATTTTCATGAAAACTCAAAATCAAAGGCACACTAGGAATAGTATTCCCTCCGGGGAACTAACTCCATTAAACAAATGGAGTGCAATACCAGAACTGCTGAAAGGGTTGGCAAGTGGTGAAATACTCATTATTTCAAGCATCTTTCATTCGTTGAATGAAAGAGTTTTTCCATATGGAGTGACAGCCCTCTGGGAGGGTTAATGGCTATATGCTCCATAATGAGGATCTGCTATATGAAATATAAATGGAAGAATCGCCCCCAGGAGCCAGATAGCTGCTGCAGGATCACATCCCTGGAGACGAGGCACACTCTATCCTCTCAATTTTAAGCTTATATTCAAGCAACACCTCACTGACCTCTGAACGTAACAGGGAACATATTGTTACATGTTAGCGGCAGCATTTCCTTTCATTTTTACTAGTAGAAGTTGATCTAAATTGATCAAATAAAACCAATCTTTTGTCAGTTGGCTGTAGGGGAATTCGTTGATCCAAGTATTCAAAAAGAAATGAGACAACAAGGAGAAGAAACAAAGACCGATTGAGTGAGTGAAGCCTGCTGTGTTAAGATGAATAATGATGAAGATGTCAGCAGGACCAAAGGATACACCCCCAAATACACATGGACCAAAGTCATCATCACAATCAATCATCCAAAACCTAAGATGATTGATTATGAGCCTGTCACACCCGACTGTTCATTTTCTGTGTAACACTTCTGTCTAATGAGGGGAAACTGCTACTTATGGCAAAGTGTGGCAGACTGAACCATATTTAGTCCCCATTATACAGAGAAAACAAACAATGATTGAGTCTTAACAAGTAATCATTGTGTTTTGTCTCTAAGTCAAGTAGAGCCGATTACTAGTTGAACATTAGTTGATTAATACATTAATTCAAAATCAATTGATTTCGTTCTAACTTGATAAATGTCAATATTTGCTGGTTTTCTTCTTATGTGATAGTAAATTGAAAACCTTTTTTGTGCTATTTTTCTTCTATAACTATTTTCCATTTTGTTTTGCAGGGCAGAGGATTCTTCACCATAAAAGTAATGTCCTGGAGACGGTGGTGCTCATCAACCCTTCAGATGACGCAGTCAGTACTGAGGTAAAATTTGCTATAATTGTTAAATTATTATAACCTCTTCCTTATTCTGTAACTTTGCATTTCATCTCCCATCCTCCTATCAAGAAGGGATGATTCACAAATACATTAAATAAATGCACATTTACAAAGCAATTACAGCTAGAAAAGGATTATTCTTCAACCTTGGCCAACTATCTACCCTCTTAATAGGAACTGCTGTTCGTTGAAATGAAAAAGCAATTAGGATCTCAAAGGACAGGACTAATGCCTTATTTACTGCTAGAATAACAAGTACAGCCTTTACAATTTGTCATTGCATTTAGGCTTTTGCTACATTTTGATAACAAGAAAGACACAGCAGGGTCAGGAGTACAGATGATACGACACAAGATTTTCTCTTGTGTCATCTGTGCTCCTTTTCAGCGTTGCCTCCGCCCCTCAACCATGTCTGCAGTCATACTGTGCATTAATAATATCTCACAGCACAGCAGATTTGACCTGGCCAGCCGCCAACAGCTGATGTTGTTGAAGTAGAAGGAAAAAAAAGACCAACAGAAAGAGGGGAAGAGGCAAGAGATAGACGGATGAAAAGAAACAAGTCAGCTAATTAGCTAATGGATTAGAGTGACGGGAAACTGGTGATATTTCAAATGCACTAAATCTTCAAGCTGATTGCTGCAGCAGCAAGGCTTTGTATTTCCTGTATCTGTATCTAGTAATTTGATTTGTATATACTCTTTGTCTTTCTTAAGCATTTGCAATAAATGAAATATTTCTTTACTGTTTTTAATCAGTGTTTCTTTCACTTGTCCATTACTTTCAACCAAAGTCAGTGGTGCACTATCATGACTTTTTCTTCTTTAAATTTCTAGGCTCGTTTGATGATCTCAGACACTTCCAGACACAAGCTTCTGGTTCTCTCGGGGCAATGCTCTGAAAACAGTGGGGAGCTGATTCTTCAGTCTGGATCATTCTCTTTCTCCAACTTCATAGACATATTTACCGACCAAGAGGTGAGCTGGCATGATGATTTCTATTTTACGCACCAAAATGTGATCTATGATACTGTAATATGATAGTTTTCCGCATGTTCATACACAAGTTTTGGCAATTTTATTATTTACAATAGTGAAAGGCTTCCCCCGTCTTTTTATAGAATAATTTTTCTTTAAATGTTTGTCAGTAACACCCTTTCAATAAATGCATGGTGGTTGCTTTCCAGAAAAGCTCTCACTCTTGCATTGAATAATAGTCTTAAAACTTGACATACATACCATACAGATACTGTATATACATAAACAAATATACACTAAATCTGTGATTGCAAATCACTCGTTTTATTACGGACTCTGACAAATTAAAAATTAAAGCCACCTAATTTTTCTCATGCACAGATTGGTGAATTGCTCAGCACCATTAACCCGGGAAACAAAGCCAACCTCACACTGTCCTGCCCTGAACAAGGCGAATGGAAAAACTCCAACTTGGACAAACACAACCTGCAGGACTTCATTTACATGAAACTAAACTCCACTACCATACTTCCTGAAATGGAGGGCCTCTCGGAGTTCACAGAGTATTTATCTGAATCAGTAGAGATCCCATCTCCTTTTGACATGTTAGAACCACCGACATCAGGTGGATTCCTGAAACTTTCCAAACCATGCTGTTACATTTTCCCTGCTGGTAGCGGTGACTCTGCTCTCTTTGCTGTCAACGGCTTCAACATGCTCATTAATGGTGGCTCGGACAGGAAGTCATGCTTCTGGAAGCTGGTGAGACATCTGGACCGCGTGGACTCCATCCTCATGACACACATTGGTGACGACAACCTGCCAGGCATCAATAGCATGCTGCAGAGGAAGGTTGCAGAGCTTGAGGAGGAACAGTCACAGGGCTCGACAGCTAACAGTGACTGGGTGAAGAACATGATTTCTCCAGATATTGGCATTGTGTTTGTGAATCTTCCTGAAAACCTGGATAACCCAGAACCTAATTACAGAGTGCGGAGGAATGTTGAGGAGGCAGCTTTCACTCAGCAGTTCCTCACAAAGCTAAATTTGAGGTTAGAGTCTTTGCAAAGGCCTGTTGGAAACACAATTGAACCACTCATACTTTTTCAAAAAATGGGCGTTGGGAAGCTTGAGATGTATGTGCTCAATCCATCAAGGAACAGCAAGGAGATGCAGCACTTTATGAAGCAGTGGACAGGAAGTGAAAAAGACACAACCTCCATTCTGCTGCCAAACGGAAAAGAATCTGAGTTCCCCGTCTCTTACTTGACTTCTATCTCTTCACTCATTGTGTGGCACCCTGCAAATCCCTCAGATAAGGTTGTGCGTGTTCTCTTTCCTGGAAATGCCACCCAGCATCACATCTTTGAAGGTTTAGAAAAGCTAAAGCACTTGGACTTCTTGAAACAGCCAGTTGTCACTCAGAAAGCGATGTCTTCTAATATGCCGGCTACACCAACACTTAAGCAAGCTAAGATGAAACAAAGAACAGACAGCAAAGAGAGCCTGAAGACTACCCCAAAGCCATCACCAAGCAAAAGCATTAGAAAGGATTCAAAGGAGGAAGTAAAGGCAAAGGCAGATGCGGAATCGTCTCATGAAAAAACACAGAAGACTGAGAAAAAAGAAAAGGCCCCTCTGAAAAAGGAGAAGGCAAAGGCACCCGAGAAAGAATCAAAAGCAAAGGCAGAGCAAACAGCTCAAAATGAAACTCCAGAAAAAAAGAAGCCTGACATAAAACCCAAAAAGGAGGCCAAAGTGTCTGTGGAAAAGAAAAAGGAGGTTAAAAAAGAAGTTGCAAAGAAAGATGATACACCCAAACACAGTGTTAAAAAGGATGAAAAAGTAAAAAGAGAGGAGGCAAAGAAAGTTATAAAAAAGGATATCAGAAAAGACTCACCTATGAAGGAGAAGAAGGAAGAAAAGAAAGAGCAAAAGAAAGATGTCAAAAGGCCCTTTAAAGACATAAAGAAGACATCCGCTGTGGGTGAAGAAAAGAGTCTAGCACCAAAACCAAAGCCCCTGAAAAAAGAAAATGCTTCAAAGAAAGATGCAGGAATCCCATCCAAGTTAAAAGAGAAAGGAAAGCCAAAGGTGACAAAGAAGGAGACAAAGGTGGACAGTGGCAAGCTTGCACCAAGTGCAGCTGCTATTGCAGAGGATGCAGAAGCAGTAAGATCTCTGATGTCCACACCAGAAGACCTCACTAAGGACTTTGAGGAGCTTAGAGCTGAAGATGTGGTGGAGGATGACGCAACTGTGCCACAAATTAAGGAAGAAGAGGCTGTGATGATCCACAGTGAAGACATAATACAAACCAAAGAGTCACCTGAGGCATTAGAGTCTGTGGATGAGGGTATAACCACAACAGAGGTTGAAGGAGACACTGGAGAGACTCCAGAAGAACAAGTTCTTAAAGGAAAATTCAACGGCAGTGTAAGTGAGAAGTTTGAAGATGAAGGTACTGTCATGGAGGAGACATCTGAGGGAGGAGATTATGAAGATAAGGGAGAGATAGAAGAAGTTTATGAACCACAGAGGGTGGAACCAGATAAAGAAAAGCTTATTCCTAGTGAAGATGAACACCAGGACGACAAACCAAGAGCTAGTGTTGAAGACAACAATGATGTGACTAATAAAGATATAGAAGGTCAGAATGTAAGTGTGGGAGAAAATGACAAACATAATCTGTTTGTATCAGCCTCACCAAAAGTGTCTTCACCTGTTTCTCCAGCTGCATCTATCCATGACGAAATGATTCCTGTTGGCTTTGAGAGGTCAACAGCCTCGGATTATGAGAACAGAGATGAACCCCCTGAGGATTACACTGTCACCTCTGGCCACACTCAGTCCACCCTTGAGATCTCCAGTGTGCCTACTCCCATGGATGAGATGTTGACTCCTAGGGACATTATGAGTGACGAAAACACCAATGATGAGTCTCCTTCACAGGACGTGGGCAGGTTTGTGACATCAGCATCTGGAGAGTTTGACAGGAAGAAGCTGTCTCCACTTCAGGATATGCAAGGGACAGATCACTCGCAGAGTGATGCCACAGAAGGCCAGGACTACAACCACTCCGCTTCCACGATATCTCCTCCTTCATTACTAGAAGAAGATAAATTCTGTCAGGGGTTTCCCTATGCAGGGAAAGCTGAAGGGTTTGCCACAGCTCAAGAGTCATGTGAGAATCATGACACAGACACAGACACTGTTAGACTCAGTTCAACTTCCACAACATCACCTGTTGTGCGTTCTCCTTCAGTGGACCGCAAGGACAAGTTTGATTCTCCATCACTGTTTGCTGTTCCAATAGAACTGTCCACCACACTTGCAGGGTGCGCCAGAGAGACAGCTAATCCCTCCATCAGCCCCGATGACAAGACATTGGAGGGAGCTAACTCGCCTCAGTCCTCTGGTCACACACCTTACTATCAGTCACCAGTAGATGAAAGAGCAGGAGCTCTACCACCTGTGTCAGAAGACGAAGCACAGGGTCCAACAATTGTGGAGGTAACAAGTGATAAAGAGGAGTCCTCCAATAGAGGTACTCCAGAGCCTAATGAGCCAGAACGAGAAAGTTCATCCCCTGTAGAGAGGATAATGTCCTCTCCAAAGTGCTCACCTTCAACTGCACCCGATTCCCCAACGAAGATGGAAAAGTCACTCTTCAATGAAGATCAGAAGAAAAATGGAGATTCAGTCTTGTCCTCAGCACCAATGACCAAACAGGAATCAGACACTAATGTTTTTACAGCGTTCAAAGAAGAGAGTAAAATGTCCATTTCAGAGGGTACCACATCAGACAAGTCAGGAACCCCTCTGGAGGAGGTGGTAGCAGAAGATACATTTTCCCATTTAGCTTCAGCATCCACCGCCTCTCTGGCCACCTGCTCCTTGCTAGAACCCACCACTGACTCTCCCTCCCTTCATGCTGAGGTAGGCTCTCCTCACTCAACAGAGGTAGATGACTCTTTTTCTGTGTCTGTGGTTCAGCCCCCAACCACCTTCCAGGAAGCTGAGGGATCGCCATCAAAGGAAGATAGCCCGAGGCCCATGTCTATCTCCCCAGACATCTCACCAAAGACAAAAAGCAGAACACAGGACACAAAATCCCCAGAGCACTCCACCATGTCGATCGAGTTTGGCCAAGAGTCCCCTGACCACTCCTTAGCCCTGGACTTTAGTAAGCAATCTCCAGAGCATCTATCTGTGGGAGGCAGTTCACATGCTACAGAGAATGGCCCGACTGAGGTTGACTATAGCCCCTCAGATGGAGCAAATGGAAAACCATCTGGAGACCATAGTTCTACAGTGGAAAAGCCTTTTCTTTTTGATGAGAGCGATTCAGCGCTTGCCACTTCTGCAACCCCATCAGATGCATCTCAGTCAACTCCCTCTGTTACAACCCCATGCCAGATGACAGAGATGCTACATGCCGTGGCTGACCAGAAGTCTCCGGTCACCCCAAAGGCATCCTCTCTCACCCATTCTCCCTACTCCAATGAGCCATCCCCAGTGCTAGGAGGGTCCCCGGCTAAAGAAAAAACTAGCCCAATTTCACCATCTGTGGAGAGCATTACTAATAAATCTGACATGCAACAGAAATACGACAAGTCACCCTCACCTCCCAAAGCTGCTTCTCCTTCATCGTCTTTTACCTTTACAAAAGAAGAGACCTTTTCCCCGGCAAAGGAGACTAATCCCTTTAAATGTGAGGATTCTACACTTGAGGCAAAATCCCCTGTGAGCCCCAAAGTTCCCTTTCCATCATATCTACCTCTCTCCTCTGATCCTTGTCATTACAATTCTGCCTGTGGCTCCAGGGACCCAGACTTTTCCACTAAGAAGACTCCCTCTGCTCCATCTAAGACAGATGTCGACCTCTGTCTAGTCACTTCATGTGAGTATCTCCACCCCAAGACAGAACTGTCCCCGTCTTTCATCAACCCTAACCCTCTAGAATACTTCATCAATGAAGAGAATGCCACGGATGAGGAGAAGCCTCTGGTCAAGTCAGGAGGAGGGCCCCCACCTCCAGGTGGTAAGCTTTCCACCAAGCAGTGTGAGGAGACCCCGCCCACATCCATCAGTGAATCTGCCCCCTCCCAGACGGATTCAGACGTCCCACCAGGGACAGAGGAGTGCCCCTCCATTACAGCAGATGCCAACATCGACTCTGAAGACGACTCTGAGACTCTGCCTACTGACAGAACGCTGACCTACAGGCATGCCGATCCTCCTCCTGTGACACTCAGGGACTCCGCTCCATCTTCAGGCCACCATGATGTCTGCATGGTGGACCCAGAAGCCCTTAATGCGGAAGAAAACCTCCACAATGCTAATACCGAAGGAGGAGAAAAGCCCAAGAAGAAAAAGCTCTTGAAAAAGTCTTCCTCGCCAGCTAGGAAGACTGCTCTATCAAAAGTAAAGGACACAAAGACTCTGTCTCCAAAGAAGAATGTCGGAGAAGGGAAAGATGCAAAGAATGCAACCAATACCTCTGCATCCAGAGGTGTAAAAAGTGCTTCATCAGGTGAATATTACCTACTTATTGTCATCATTTAAATCACTTTACTACTTCACATAATTTGCTCATATTTATTAATGACCTTACCAAAGAGAGTACTTTATTTTTTGCCCTTTCAGGTACCGGCAGTGGAAAGGTATCAGGTGGGGTATCTCTGCCCAACTGTCCTCCTATGTACATGGATTTGGTTTACATCCCTAATCACTGCAATGCCAAGAATGCGGATGCCGAGTTCTTTAAGCGGGTGCGCTCTTCTTACTATGTGGTCAGTGGCAATGATCCAACAGCTCAGGAGCCCAGTAGGGCTGTCCTTGATGCTTTACTTGAAGGAAAGGCCCAGTGGGGAAACAATATGCAGGTGAGTATTTATATGATTGATATGATACTGTAAAACTAACTGGAATGCTGTTTATTTTTGCTTTATTTGACATTCAAATTTTGAGCCTCAATTTGAGATTTTTTAATTCCTATTTGTTAATGCCCTCGCCCCAATTTAACTGTGCCAGAAGGGTTTGAGGGTATAAATACAATATATAATAGATTTGTTAGTTATAAACACATTTTTAAATGATTTATTATTGATATATGACTTTCTCTTTGGTCCTCTGTTTATCACATTTGCATTTGGATTAGAATGTTGTATATAAGCAGGGGTAAATGTCAAATGGGAGGGGGAGACAGAAAGACAAAGAAAACTTTTGGTTGTACAGTAAAGGATGATTATTGAATTATCTGAATGCTTGAGCTTAGAAACCTCCCTCCTCTCTGTGTCAGGTCACTCTGATTCCAACCCATGACACTGATGTGATGAGGGAGTGGTACCAGGAGACCCACGACAAGCAGCAGGAGCTCAACATCATGGTCCTGGCCAGCAGCAGCACTGTTGTCATGCAGGATGAGTCTTTCCCCGCTTGTAAGATAGAGATGTAGGCCTGTTCAGCAAGAAAACAGCGGGCCTAGTGACTGATAATGATTATTTAAGGAAGAAAACAAATCCATGTAGCATAAAGCATAAGCAGACACTTAAACACTTATATTCTAAAATGCTCTTTCTTGTGTACCAAACCATGAAAAAGATAATATCTCCAATGAGGACTAACACGAATACAAATTAGCTTTGAGGGGCTCCATCTAAAGGACAATGTTTCCTCCGCACTGTAAAGTTTTAGGTATAAATGTATCATGCTGGGTGGAAATTAGAATCCAAAAGAAGCACGGCCAAGTCATGATTGTCAATTAAGTTAACTCTTACAGTTCAAATAATGATGATGTTGATGAAGTATTGAGTTTCGTCTGATTCCCCAGATCAGAATACATGAGAGGGTTTAATCAATTTAACTGCTGTCAGTGAACAAAACACCCCTGCATATGATATATTCTTGAATAACGGCTGTTATCCACACCAAAGTATAAAACACGTTTTCTGTTATTGCCTTAGGGAGAGGGTCAAAGTGAATGTATAAGAACTGGTGCAACTAGCAGAAGAGTGGGCAGGTAACTCTACACACTAGTGGTCAATCCCAAAAAGGACTGTTATATGGTTACATAGTTGAATGATGATGGATATGAAATAACTTGAAAGGACACTCAACACTGATTAGCATTACTATGATGTCTGACTTCATATTCATCACGGGCGAGACAAAGTGCCCCTGTTGTGAAACCTTATGCTTTTAAGTCGGCTGGGTTTCATTTGATTTAAAATGGATGTTTATGTTGCTGCTTATGTATGAATACTAATTTATTATGTTAAATGTTAATTTATTGTGCTTGATTGTCCAGATAGCCTTTTGCACTGCGCAACAGGAAGTTGCTTCAGAATGCGCTCCCTTGCCTTTTGTCACAATGCTTTTTAGAGGATCGCCTTTTATTTCAAAATGCCTGTTTTATTTCAGTTATTCAGTTATAGTTATTTAAAAGAGAGAAGATCAGATCTTATTTCTTATACCTGTTTTTAATGTAATCATTGAGCTATGGGAGTGCTAGCCTTTCCCATTGTAGAGCTGGTGAGGCAGGATATTTTCATAAACCTTAAAATGTCTTGTTTTTCTCAAGCATTGTACTATAATTATAAATAGCTTTGTGGCCGATGGAGTGGTTGGAAGACATGCATGATGTGTTGATGTTTTTTTTCTCTTTTTTTATGGGGATTTTGCTCAGACTTGCATTAAGAACAACAGGGCTAGGCTAAATACATTAATGTAAGGAGCATTTTAGGATTTTTGCAAGTTGTGTCATGACATTGTACACTACAGTAACTCAAATGGCTTACAAACGTGCACTGTATCAATATAACACTTGACTTTGGGTGTGGTACAGAAGGTTGAAGGCTGAAAGTTTCTTGTGACAGAAGAGTTTCTCCTCTTTAGTCGGGATGAAAAGGTAAAAGCTTCCAGTAGAGGCGCAGTCTTGAGAGAGGCAGCTCACGGAGGTGAGAGTGAGTGACTTGTGTGTTTTTGATGAAAGTATGTAAAACAAAAACACTTTAAACACATACACAACACAAACCCAACAAACAGCACAGATGCCACAGATCAACTTTGACAGGCCACCTTCTGGAGAAACATTTAAAAAATCACAATTCGATGATGACAGACTTTGGTACTTTGGGCTATTCTATCAACTCATCAAGCTCACCAGATATTTCTGAAATGATGTCCGGTGTTCATGATACTTATAATCAGATGTCCTGCAGGGGAACTCAAACCAACAACACACAATCTCTGAACTGACAATTCTCTTGAACTGGCATTTCTTCTTTCTCCATACTTCCTCTCTTTCTCTTTCTCTCTATTTATCTATGCCTTTTTCTCCTTATCTTTCTCTCGGGAGAACTTTAATAATGTTTGTCTGCAGCTGTGTGGTATATTTGTCTTGTGATCTTGCATCTTCTCTGCCCCTTACCCCAACTCATATGTAACGTATAGCAATTAGTTTCAAGTGAAAGTATTCCTTAGTGCTTTCTGATGTTTGTGTGCAATATTTCCTCTCCCCATATGGCGAAACTGATGTAAGAACAAACATTTAAAACAACCCCAATAAAATCTGGTGTGAAAAAAAAGAATTTGTGTTTTTGTTTTTTTCCAACCTCTTTATAGGGTCTAGTTATCGTGTATTACAAAGGCAGTGTTATTTCTTATAATGTTATAATCAGACTGTGATGTTGAAAGGAAAATTGCTCCATTGCTTTTTAAAAACAGCTTCTTCTTCTTCTCATCATAAACAGTACCACATTTGAAAATATCACATATCGAAGTATCTTGCTTAGAAGTGAATAATGACTTTATAAAAAATAATTTGGCTATTAACATGCCCAAAGAAGTTACGCCTTTACAATTCTACTCATATAAACAAGACCAAGAGCCGGCCACGCTGTCGGCTGTCTGAGTCGACAGCGGTTCTTTGAGCTAATAGCTAATGCCAGCATGCTAACATGCTCGCAATACCAATGCTAACTTTCTGATGTTTAGCAGACCAAAGTTTACCATGAGCTTACCATAGTTTACCATTACCATTAGTTTAACGCATTAGCTGAGGCTGGTGCAGTAAGTGATGTAAGCAAAGATAGAGTAGCTGTGTGTGAGTGTTTTGACACTGTTCTGTAAAGGTTTTTGCCTGACACTGCCAGTTAAATTTTGTGCCATGCACTTAGTCATCCATGTCTGGAAACTGTCTGAATATTTTAGCACTGCTAGCGACATTACACTAGGGACATGTAACACTCAGCGCTATATTGAACCCAGGACCATGCAGCCGTGCTGAGACTCCACTACTGCTTTTAATGCAAAGGAAAATGAAGAAAAAAAAGACCAAATGAATAAGATAAATGTAACTTATAACAAATTAAAAGATCAAAAATAAAGCAGAATATCTAGAACATGAAACATGTCAGAAGGATGTGGGAAAGATACGTAAATGTAAATTTAGAGCGTATTTAGCTCCTCAGGATGTAATGAACTGAAGGACCTCCTCAGACGCCTCAGGGACATTAACTAAAAAAAGCAGAGCAGGATAAGAGGACAAAATTAGTCACTGAGTGAACATACATGCATATAAATGTATGTCGTAAGTATTGCTATAGGTGGAAGATAACCTATATAATTATCTTTCAAGGACAGTCATTTTAGAACAGTTGCACACAGTCTGACAAAGTGATTAGTAGCTGTTTTCCGTGCCGAAACTGTTTCAATGGGGACATTTATTAATGATGATGGGGCACCCCGGGCACTTTCCAAAACCAAAGAGAAGTGCACACAGGAATAAATCAAAGAAGATGTAAGAGCTACTATAATAATAAGTACTATCTGTTGGCAGAACCTCAATGTTTGGGAAATCAAAGTCTGAGTGCTTACATAGACCTCAGCTACAAACAGTACTATCTTTCCCTATTGATTTATTGCATTGATTGAGCAACTCAACATGAGCTGCCACCACACTAAACCCTAGAATGTACAGTATCGGTGAGCTATATGTTGGGAAAACCTGCTTTTAAATCCATTCAAACGCACACTCATGCACAGAGAGAGAAACCCACAGAGACACAGGCACACCTTGCAGGATACCATGAATTATCCAAGGCCCCGTGTCTGATTGGCTGAGCACGCAATCTCAGCTGGATGGGCTGAGATCTTGTTGCCAGGGCAACAGTGGGGAACTCCCTGTCCCAGCCCTATTTTCTCTGTGAGAGGGAGTCTATCTTTGGAGTCACTTTAAGAAGCACCTCACCTGAATGAAGAAACAAGAGAAAGAACATTAGATTATAATGAAATGTACACATGCATAGTGTGCACTGAATAAGACTTTACTTACGTCAGAGTTCTGACACTAAAAATATTCAAGAGGCCATATGAATCTAGAAACTATCTTTATAAAGAGTTGAATTTCAAATTTCACAGAGAAAATGCAGCAGAACTCCCTCACAAGGACATAAGTCCTTGGTTATGTAATGCTGTGTGGGTCAATGGGTACACTAACGAGTGGCAGGGTTTGGTGCTCACCGGGGCCTCCCATATTAAAGTAGAGTGAAGGTTAATTGCTTCAAATCAAATAAAAGGGCCTACTTAATTTACATTTTCCAACATAACCACAAGGTTGGGCCTAAAATGATTACAGTGCAAGCAATTCTGAACTATCATAACATAAATCATAGCTTTTTTACACAAAATTGTATGAGTTCAAAGGATAATTTGGTTTAAAACCTTTTGACAAACCACAACTGTAATATTTGTGACCGTAATCATATTGATTCAAAAAACAAACTGTAAGCGTTTAAAGATATATATGTTTAACCTTTATTAGGAAGTCTCTTGAGATGTGATCTCTTTTACAAGATAGATGTCCAAAATGGATGGAGTTACACAAACAATTTACATAACGGCATAAAGGAGAGTGTGACTATAGTTGAAACAGTAACATTCGTGTGACAACATGTGCTTGTGGCGCTTGCATGTCTCATATGAAGTTTGTTTTGTGAATTATTCAAGCCCAGGGTGCGATGTGCAAAAATGCAATTTTGGCAAATTCAGAAGAGACTCTGTGGACTCTGAAGCAGCAAGATAATCTGTTGTAATAGTTGTTTGGAACAGAAGAAAGTGTTTTACATACTGTGTATACATATTATACAAAGGTATAAAGATACACATGAATTGTCCTCTCTATACTTCAGTACTCTAATTGTGAAGGTTGTCAAGGCCTGAAAAGGTATTCCCATTTGAAAATAAAAGTCAGATTAGTTGATTTAGCATAAACAATGGCCTCGGTACAAAGTCTCCCTCGTGTTGCTTCATTTGCTTCACCGTAATAATGTTACATTCTGGGGGTATATCTTTAATTGGAGCTAAAATTTCAGAAATATAACACAATGAAAATGCAGAAAATCTAAATAGGAATATATATATATATATTTGTATTACAAACAGTATAGGGTAGATATGAATATGCTAAAATAGACAACCTACAGTATGAACTGTGTGAAAAATGTATATCACTAAACTATATATATTTTTTGAAATATAACGCAATGACAACCAACGCCAATGACAGGCCAAAAGTGCAAATATGTGAATGACTGTGTACACATAAGACACATTATCTACACATATTATTATTCATTATTGTGTCCTAAACTTTCTGATAGCAGCAAACCTCAGCAAACTCGTCAGACATGTTTAACGTGTAATACAACAGCGCCACCTGTAGGTCAAAGGATTCAAAACTTTATGGTAATAAAATGCTTTTCCAGCTTAAACAAGTAGGCCAACAGCTGGAGCAAAAATAAAGAATAGAGCTTCAATTAAAACAGAGCAGAGAGAAATGAGGATAACGTGAATGATGACAGTTTTGTAGCCGACTCCTGCGTCGGATCACAGGGCGCTGCCATATTGGATGATACCAAATTGCGTACTTGCGCATCACTAAATAAAGCAAATAGTTACACACTCTGTCTTAATCCAATTAAAGTGCGTATTAGGTACTAGTGCATTATAAAAACACGTCTCACTATTTGGGCATAAATCAGCATTTTATAACTCTATTAATTCTCCGATTGCACCCCCTTGGTTTTCCGTTGCATGGTACAGTCAGTGGGCACTATGGCGCTGGCCAGGGTCGGTAAATGTTGTCGGTCGTTAGTACGCGATCCCTCTAAAGTAGCGTTTTGTGGTGTTTTACAGCCAGGTGGGATTGAAGGTTGCATAGGAGGTAAGACTAATAAAACCCGTCGATATGTTCCCTTGTCTGGGACCCTTAAAGCGGTCTGTTTATTTAGAGAAGCTACGTTAGCAGCTGGTGGATAACCCACATGTTTACAAAGGCACTGTACTGACTGCATGTGGCTTTACATACCATAACAATCCACCAACACGTGGGCTATCTCGGGTTTTACTCGCAGGGTTTGCAGCACTTGCAACATTGTCTTTGATATTTTAAGACATATGCTATTGTCAGTACAAACTATCCCGCTAGGCCAAGTTATGAATGGCTTCTCAAGCGAGCAACCTTTCTTCAAATTCAGTTTATTTTTGGTGGTTTTACCAGCCTTCACCACACAACACCACTGCATTTTTGGCTAAATGTACACCCAATTCTGAGGTACTCGTACTTAACTTTAAGTATTTCCATTTTATGCTACACTATACTTCTACTCCACTCCATTTATTTAATTGCTTCAGTTACTTTGCAAGTTAAGACTGTTTGCACAAAATAGAAATCTTATAATTGACTAATAATTGATCGTATAATTGCTACTTTTATATAAGTAGTTCTTGGTAACTCTTTTCTCTGCAGCTAAGAGGCATCTGTTGTCAGAAGATGTTATCAAACTACAAGACTTCCAGCAAAGGAAGCTGGCTGTGGCTCATCTTGTCACTGGATCGAAAGGTGAAGTAGTTCTCCTCACCGGCTCTACGGCTGCAGTTTTACGCCATCTGTTATGACGTTTTCACAGTTCATATTCTCACACTCTCACCCCCATTTTACAGGAAATTACATTGAGCTATTCAGCCAGAAGCTACAAAGGAATGAGCTGATTCTGAGAGATGAGCTGAAGCTTCTCCTTCACTTGTGCCAGTCTGCCGATGACATGGCGATAGCAAGAGATGCCATTCATAGGTATGGTACATCTTTCATTTGCAATTGTGTAAAGCATAAACGCACTTTCTTGCAAAGTAGATCATTTCAGTACCAAAGCGTGTTCCATGTTTATCCTCTTTCTCTGAATTGCCTTTGACAAACAATTAGAAAGAAGGAAATGAGATTCTGCCCACTTCACACTGCAAAACAAATATGTCTTGAATGGCTTCGACTGTCATCTCGTATCGAGTAGCTGAATTATGCATGTGTGATGGTTCTTTTATTTGCACTCACAAGGTATCACGCAGAGAACAGGAACTTGGTGTATGGAGAGTTCAAGTTTGGTCCCCTCTTTGTGAGGCTGTGCTATGAGCTGGGTCTGGAGAGCTTGGCTGCTGCTACACTTACAGATAAGGTAAAACCCTGGTTACTGACCAAGTGCCATGAGGGGCAACGCTTAGACAGAATCTGTACTTTTCTAACAGCTGAATTGGACTTGGTGACATTTCCTCTCACTTGTCTGAACAGAATATGAGGGGATTTTTCAACGACGCAACCTCCTTTAACATCACCATCGACATGTTGTTCACTAAAGGCTCTTATGAAAGTAAGTGCCAGATTAACCTCCCAGTGTTTTTTTTTCTTCTGAAATCATCGTGTGTATGATATTATATATACATATATACTGTTTATATCTGGCTATTGCAGATGCCTTGGAGGTACTAAGAACCATGAGGGCCCAAGGTATACCATTCAACAAAGACACATTGACACTGGCAGCTGGCACCTGCTTTAAACTGGTAATTGAGCGATACATTTTTAACGTTCCAGTCCTTAAAGTTCTATTTGTTTTAAGATGTAGAAACTCCTTACGGTCAGCTAATGCTCTGTGCTATGTTGGTTCAGAACACGGCGGAGTCCTACACGATCTGCACTTCTCTGATAGAGGAGGGGCAGACCAAAGGGCAGTCCGTCCCCCGACATGCTTACTGCTTTGCTGTAGCATTAGCACTCAGACAAGTGAGTTATATCTTCTTCTTCTGTTCATTTCATTCATGCAGAAAGTTGTGGAGAATATCGTGTGATGTGTGTATATATATATAATCAATAATTAGTTTTCTCTGTCTTGTATTTGTTCCAGAATGACATAGAAAATGCACAGTCGTTGTATTCACGAATAATGACCACTGACAGCAGATTATGCCAAAATCTGAAGGTAAGGGTGCTCATGTCACTGCAGTTTACATTATTTATTACCCTTTTTGTTAAATTATTAATTATTTTTTTATGGTGATTTAGGTCATAGTACTAGCAATGTCAGGAGCGGTGACGGATGCCGTTTCCGTCCTGTCTGCAGCCCTGTTGCCTAAAAGCCCTTCTTTTGTGAAGAAGCTTGACTTTTCTCAGGAGGTGGTGAGTCAGTCTGTTGTCTACGCAACTTATACTCACTAAGGACACAAGCTATGGAGATGTTTATCTAAATCAGTGAAAAGCTGCTGTTTGCTCAGTGACCTCTTGTGACCTGTTTCAGGTGGATGTGCTGCGCTTGAGGAGTGAGGGCGGCCCGCACATGATGACAGTGGAGCAGATAGTGACTCATCTTCAGCGAGCCGATCAGGTGACCCAGCAGACCCTCGATGGCATGCTCTGCCGCACGCCCACGGGGAAGAGGAAACCAGCGCTGATGATGGAGGCGAGGAAGACCAGTCGAAGGACTCTGAAGTCACTACAGTCCACTCTGCTGTCGGAGTGAGAGACGCCATGTGTCGCTCCAAAGCCTGCTTTCACTAAAGGCTCTGGTTTGAGGCTCAATGCAATAAGACAAACAACTCTGACTGGTTAGAGTGGACGTTGTCCTTGTTACTGCACCTACCTCTCCTTAAACCGACCCGATCATCCCTCTGCAGACCGGACTTTTGTCCATTTCTTTGTCATCCATGTCCAATGTTTAATTAAGAAGGTCACAGTTCACGTTTCTACAGCAGGCACATTAACAGAAAGCTACTGAGAGACATTTACATATGTATTGATTTCCTTGCAAGGAACTCACATGGGTATTGAGTGATTTGGGAAGAATGTGTTGTGTATATAAAAGTGTGAATGGGTAATTAAAGATGAATCGGATATTTAATAGCAAGTTTCTCCGCTTGTCTTGATGTGAAATCAGGTGCTGCTGGTGAAATCAGGTTTGCTGTGAATAGCTTCACAACGTTTTAAGTCTTAAAACAATAGTGAATCATATGTATGTATGTATGTATGTTTAAAATGCACCTGACGTTAATATGTTACTTAAATAATTGTGACTTATTCTTTCAACAACCTTCTTTTTCAAAGATTGTTGGTTATTTATTTATTATATTTTGCTCTAATGTAATGGTACACAGGAAAGGCACAAACCAAACAAATACCCAAAACTGTCACTCCAGGTTTTCCCTCTGTACATATAATCAAAAAACATGTAGTAACATATTTATTACAACGCCAAAAAACAGCTGAGCCCTCCCTGTATGTAAACAAACCATGACGCGCATCAGATGCCTCCCACAATGCACCGCTGAGCAGCCAGAGAGGAGAACAACGGAGCAGCCTCCCAAACAAACAGCGTGGGCAGTGTACAGTTTATAATACAATAAAAACAAAGAGTTCAGGGTTGTTTCTGCTCTTTTAATAAGACCGCTAGAGAGTTCAGGACTAATGCAGCGGTGATATCCACTCCTAGCGGCGGCTGGGTGGTGGTGCTGTTTAGCATTAGCTAGCCGGTTAGCTGGTACTAAAGCAGCTGGTCACAAACAAAACAAAGGAAAGAAAAGATCATTTAAAAAAAAATACTTACAACTTTAAGTTAAATCTGTATCACCGGTGGGGACCGCTGTGTCGTAATAATCAAGTTTAGCAGTTAGTTTGTTGAGACTGGCGTAACGTTACATACTTAACGAAGCTGTTGTTAGGTCGTCTGAGGATTGACATCTGTGAACACTGGCTTTAGCTTCAGCTAACAACGCTAGAAGAACACAATGAGCACCGAGGCAGAGACCGCAGCGTCCGCTAAAACCACTCCGGAGGATGATGGCATGACGTGGTGGTACCGATGGCTCTGCAAAATAGCCGGAGTTTTGGGAGGAATGTGTAAGTAAGCGGTCAGTATCTTGTTATAAGTACATGAGTGATGGGCCGCCGAGATAACCCTGCCATGGCTACATGTACTGCGGATGTAACCATTGAGTGTGTTGTGAATCAGTTTATATTAAGTTTGTGCTACTTTATGTGACAAGCAGGTACATTTTATTGCCATGTCAGCATTATTTTATACTGATTGTGTGTACTCTTCCGCATTAATATGCGGGTTAGAGTATAAACGGGACAGAAAGGGCACCAGATTACTATTTCATTTTTTATTATTGTTTACAATTCTCACTTCAGTTGTGCTTCCACGCCAGACAAAAGCTTTGTCACAGCCCATTGTTGCCCTCCCTGCAGCAGACACCGCCTGTCTGCATGGCTTCACTTCATAACAGCCTGTTATTCCTAAATTACACAATATGATATGCATGCACAAAGTCCATTTCAAAGTCCACAGCAGGTACTATTACTCCATCCCCCAGGAGTTCAGTGTGAGAAGTGTTTTTTTTTTTTACTGCTGGCTTTGCAGTTTTCCAGCAGCATTGCAGCTCTCCTTCACAGTGACACCAGAGTCTCAGTGCCGGTATCACATGAACCACCCGGGGCTCTGCATATTCAATGGGCTCTGTATTATTGAGGAGGCTGGATGGTCTAAAGGAGGGGGACACTGTTCCACTGTTTGTGGCAGTGTGTAGTTCACATAGAAACACGACACATGTACCCTCTCTCTTCTCACTGTGGAGCTTCTCTCACTCTCAAACACTAAAGATCATACTTGGCACTTAATATCAAATAATGTGTTCCCTTTATGAATACCACATCAGTATAAATGAGACAGGATAAACATTGGTGCTTGTGACTGATTGTGAAATTAAAGGGAAATATCGATGGTGATTTTTTTTTTTACATCTTATTCCTTCTCTGTAGTGGAAGGAATACACGATAATGTGTTTATTGGGGAGGCGTGATTACCTTTAATAGCTCTTTATCACATTTGAAAATTAATTGGCAACTAATCTTTTTGTTTTTGTTTGCAAACCTTATATCCTGAATCCAAATTTTGGACTTTTTTGTTGAACAAAACAAACCATTTCATGTCACGTTGAGCTCTGGATAACTGTGGTGGTGGTCGACATTTTCTAACGTTTTACTGACATAACTGCCAGATTAATTGTTACCAGACAGTTCACACCAAAAGCTGACACGCCCTCCTTTGTGTTACTATATTTCAAATAAGCCGTAAAGGCGCTACAGCAGATACACCTCACATGTTGTATGCTTAATTGCTTAATGTTAGTGTGAATACAACTGATTACACACTTCTACAATGTGTGATATTATCCATATCACACATTATTTCAGGATCTACCAAATATTCCCACATGTAGAACATGCTGACTTGAATTTTCCACAACTTATCGTTGACAGTGGATAGTCAGACAGTGGACCTGTGTGTGTGTGTGTGTGTGTGTGTGTGTGTTTTGGGAACAGTGAAATAAATAAGGGATCTGTTGACACATATCATAGCCATGGGAAAAGATAGAAATGGCTTATTTTGAAAATGCTCAGATTATCATGAAAGGAATTTTGTGCATGGAAAATGTAGCCTGCTTTGATTTTCACACTGTGGTAATAATTGTTTCAAATTTGACATGGGTTAACTTATTAATTTTCAGCCCAACCATGTGTCATGATAGCTTTCACATCTAGATCTGAGTGCTGGGTGATTTTATTCAGAATGTTTCAGTTGTTTACTGCTTTAGATATCAGCAGAAGACGTGCCTGTGTGTTTGTCTTTTGTGCGTTTGCGTCCACATACTGTTGTGTTTTCGCTCTGTCTTGCTCATGTGTCTTAATAATCACCCTTTTTGCTTCGCTCTCTTGCAGCCTGTGCCATCGCAGGAGTGTGGAACTGTGTCACTGTGAACCCTTTAAACATCGCTGCAGGAGTGTGGATGGTGTAAGTCTAACACTCGCTACGCTTATTTAGATGTAGCATGCACAGAATAGCTCATTCACATTCCAAACAAACATACTATAAAACTACTTATTTAGACACGGTTTCAGACACAGATGTGAGCTGGTTCTATTAACGTTTTACTAAACATCTACTGAAAGTCCCATACAAACTATCCTAAGATATCAATGCTCCATCAGAGCTTTACTGCATATTTACCCTTTATCTTATATCTCATGCGTCGTGCACTCACCTGTTCATTTACATTCCTTTATTTGTACGTACAGTATCATCTTACATGGATAGCGAGCAGCAGTCTCATGTAGCCATGTGGCCACACCTCCTGCTCAAATGACAGAGGTGTGGAGAAATTCTTCTCCTGAACATGTTGTGCCAAAGACCGCAGCTCAGAACTTGAAGAATTGTGCACATGCCTCAGGAAAGCCGACTGTGGTTTGTTTTCCTCCCTGGCTAGAACACGTTTGCATTAGCTTTAGCTACAATGCTAGCTAGAAACAAAGATGAATCAAAAAGACAACGTAGACATTCATTTGTATTCTTTACGCCATAATCAAATGAACCTTTTAGTGCTACAATGATCGTTTGATAAATAAACGTAGTTTATTAATCTGCAACTATCCAGCTCGCTGTAGACGTTTTCCTGCTGTCTCCATGAAGTAAACATTTGAGCACTAGTGCTCCGGCACACTGACGGCGTAAATGTTCTTTTCTACACAGCTCCCGTGTTTAAAGTCCTCCAGACTTGTGCAGTATTTGAGATGGAAGTGCACAAGATAACACTGCTTGTGTTTGTGTCCTCTTGTCCTGTCTCCAGGCTGAACGCCTTCGTGCTGTTCCTGTGCGAAGTCCCATTCTGTTGCCAGTTCATAGAGTTTGCTAATGCAATAGCAGCCCGTGCAGACAAATTCAAACCGTGGCAGAAAGCCTTCTTCTACTGCGGGTGAGGACAGCTATGCACCGTCCACAGTTCATGGCGTTTCAGACTGTGAATTTCTGAGTGTTAATAACATTGCATTATCTATTTTTTGGAATCTCCAGCATGTACTTAACATGATTCACTGACTTTTTGTCTCTTGATGCTCTTTGTCAGGATGGCTCTATTTCCTGTAGTCTTGAGTTTCTCCATCACGACCTTGTTTGGAAACGCCATCGCCTTCGCTACAGGAGTTCTGTACGGCCTTGCGTCTTTAGGCAAAAAGTAAGATGTCTGTTTGTAGCTTATACCATGTAATATACTGTATATATTATAAGCTCTTATGAAGCAGGAAGAAGGAAAGATGACAGCTGTTCTATACAACAATCATTTTTTCTGTCTATTTTAAAGAAAACTGTACAGTAGACATTTTGTAATTAATCATATCTCTCCATGTGTCACTCATCATAACACCCCTCTAAAAGGTTACATTAAAACAAGCTCTCATTAAATGCAGTATTCCACATTATAATCAGCTAATATGATTTGTTTTAATGCTTCTAACAACCCTAATGAGTCTCTTTATTGATGCAAATTAACCTCGGACAAGGTGAGCCTTGTAATAATCGCAATTAACATCGTCATCCTCTCCTGTGGTACCTGCTCTCTCTTTTTGCCCTCCCTTCTCTCGCATCCTGTCGTCCTTTTTTCTTTCCTCTCTCAGGGGAGACGCAGTGACTTATGCCAGACTGCAGCATCAGAAACAGGGGGATGAAGAGAGGATGACGGAAATGGCAAACGGGGCTCCGGTGTGAGGCGTCTGCCCTTCACCCCCCCCCCCCTTCCCCGTACTCTCCTTTTTCTTCCGTTTTTACAGCCCTTCATCCATCTTCCGTTCTCCTTTCCTCTTTCCCATTTCTGTCACAACATAATTATGATACTGATTTTATTTATTTACTTAAACTGCTGCATTCTTGTTCTCTTGACCTGGTAGCATCCAAGCAGATTGGATTTAGCCCATTATTTGGTACCTGGCGTGTAAATGGTATCTCTCATGGTGACTCCATAACTTAAATTGTAAGCTTTGTCTTTATGGTTTATGGTCTTCTCATGGGTTGTATTTATTATTTGTTTCCTTTTGTTGCTGCTGTCAGTCGTAAACCCTATTTCTGCAGGAAAAAGCTACTGAGCTACTGAGCTACTTTTTTTTAGCCCAAGAGCCTTTCAGGAAATCCCAATAGATATTAATATGATTGTAAAAATGTGACTTCAGGTTATTTGCTACGACTTTGAGGCTGTGATTCAGAGTTGTCTGTGCGGTAAGTCACCACATATCTGTAAATAGCCTCAAGTGTTTCCTTGAGTCTCTACCTGTATTTGAATCCAAAATATACCTTCATTGGATGACTTTTGAGTAAAGAAAAGAGCGGTTTTAAACCCACTGTACAGACAAAACTCTGAATTGCAGCCTGAATGATTTTTAAATATACATAGGCATTAGGGATATGTTAAACACTGGGAATGTATCTGGTATACCCAAAGATAAACACAGTTATTGATTTTCATATCTCCGTTTCTTTCCAGCTGCTTTAAGCTCAGCTGAGGCATTCCGGCATTAAACTTTTGGTAGCATAGACTCTGGTAGAGAGGGAAATTCATTAAAAGCGATCAGTGCGTGTGTGAGCTTGTTTGCATATCGTTCCTCGTGATTAAGCAGCCGGTAGCCAAGTCGTGGCTGCAACTTATGTGGAATTGTCTAATGGAAAAACTAGAATGTGCGCTTATTTGTTATCCTTTTTAAAATATGTTTGTTCTTTGGGGGGGGTTAGAATCCGTTACTGAACGTCTGCTGCGTTTATTATGAGTCTTAATTGGTACACTCTACCAAAACACATTAAGAAAATCAATGAGAGGAAGTGTCTTGATTCAGGTACTAATTGGTCTGTATTCCACACATTCACCAAAGCCATGGTTTGCCTTTGTCCCTCGAATGAGGTATGCAGCGGTCAGCAATGTACGATTTGTGTTTGTGTTGTTTTTGTTGCCTTTCCTCTGTGGTGTCATCGTTAATGAGGATGCTTTGGGAATAATTGTTTACACGTAGCTCTTACAGCCGTTTCTATCCTAAGTCTATTACTGGCTGGTCAGTGACTGAGTGGATCATTCACACATCACCACCAGCTCTCAGGTGTCATACTTCACAACGTACAGATACGGAGTAGTTTATGCATAGATCATAGATGTATGCTAACTAGCATAAGCATGACTATGAAATAGTATCATGTGAGCTGATGGAAAAGCATGTGTGTAGCATTTAAATCATGCACAACCAGCTTTCACACACACATACACACCAGCAGTATGCTACAGTCTGACACAACACACTTACACTACCGTTTTAGTTCAATGTTCAATACAATAAACGGCGTTCCTCGTCCACAACCATCCATCCAGGTGTACTTTATTGTGGTGACATGTATCCAAGACTCCTGTGATTTGATTTAATTAATTTTACATCTTAAAGTGTTGAGTGCATATTTTGCTGTAAGGGATATGTGTATAATGCGTGTTGTGATGTGAATCCTGATCCTGATATCAATTACTGAATTAAATAAACTTGCTACTACTGTCGTGGTCTAGGCTTCTTCTGATTTGTAGGGCGGCCCGCCATCCCTGACATTCCACACACTTTTTTCCACGCATTTATTTACAGAGGATCACTTCTGGAAGAGATCCTCGTATGCATAACTGTAAAAGCATATATTTGGAATATACCACCAAGCTTACAGAAATTCTTAAGGGTAAGTGTAACTTTTTAAAAGTCTTGAGTATCTTCACAATCTTCTGTGTGAAGAATTTCCTTTCAGTTTTTTCTTCTTTTAGTGATCAAAGAACAACATCTGAAAGAGGATTTCAGGTTCAGAGTGCTGAAGAGTTCTTAAAATGTTAATCTCATCACACAAATTCAGGTTGGGATACCCCGGCGCATTTAATTTATATGCAAAGCAAAGCATAATTGCCCAAATGTCAAGCTATTTCTTGATATTTGTCCTATTGATCCCTTTGAGAATAAATGTAATTCAGTCGACTGGACAAAACCAGCTTCAAGTCCAGTTCCTCATTGAACCCTCTCAGGCTTAAAAGGCCCAAAATAGAAATCAAGAAGGCCTTAGCTCCTCTCACTTTCAGGATTGTTTTGTTGTTGTATTGTTATGGAACTGGTTACATGACCTTACATGTGGATACGAAGTTAAAGGTAATTTTAAAGGTTTTAATTTAGGTTTGATTGATTTTGCTGTGGAGGTGCCTGTATGATTAATTAATCAAGTTAATGATCACCACCTCTCTGCATTTAGTTAATACCGCATTATGTCAGCATCATCCCTCCCTTGTGAGGCATCTTCTCTCACCTATAAAGCTAATCAGCTTTCAATCTTACTGTCATAGCTTGCCATTCCAGTGCAGATTGCAGGGATTTAGTCGCCTCTTTCTCATATTAACAGATCTTAATTCATTTGATTTGGAAGGATTAGTCCATATAAGTCCATCTGCTGAATCTGCACTGTAAAGCTACCGACTATACTGTCGACAAAGATCTTTATATGTATGCCTACTTTTAATCTTAAAACATATCTGGAAACCTGGTTAAAAAACTGCAGTAACATAGCGAGCAATCAACAGAGGGCGCCATTGCTTTATTATAACAACATGTTTTAGGTTTAATTACTGTAAGTGTTTATCCTATTATTTAATTCATTATGTACTATTTTACTATTACAAGTAGAGTAAGGTCCCTTCTTTTTAATGGAATTGAACCGGCAGTGATGCTCCACTTGCAGGCTTATTATTGGCCTGAACATGCATAGGATTAACGTTAATACCAGCAGCTGCAGCAGTGATGTGACAACAACATGGTGAGAGGTGGAAGCTTGATAGAGGCTTAGCATCATGAGGACCAGTACTCCCATTATTTTAACTTCATGAGCAAAGCAACAAGCAAATTATTGTCTGAACAGAGACATCATTTTGCAGTCATAAAAACTATAGTGCCTGAACTCTTGTTGTCTATTAATAGATTTATTGGACTCCCGTGGGGGAAACTTAAGGATGATGAAAATTACCGAATGAGGTTTGTGCCATTTGATCATCGTCATCCTGACTCTGTATTGCAGTTTTGAGGAGCAAAGGACGACTTGAAAGATGCCTTTTATATTGAGAAAAATAGCCCACGGCTCATGGCCTACAGAGGAATTACTGCATGATGCAATGAGAAAAATGTAGCCTGGATCTGAGACGGAAAAATACGCTGTTTAATTCAGGGAATGTTATATGACATGACCAAATATTCTATCTCTTTTGGAGAATGTGGGGGGAAATGGCTCCAATCATTTACTCAAATAAAGGTAGTAATGCCACTAGTGTAAATACTCATTGATGGTATAAATGTAAAACAAAATCAAGATGTCCTGACAACAAAATCAAAAGGAAAGATACTCATAATGCAGAATGACCCCTGTCAGCATTAAATACTTACTTTGATGTTGGCCACGGTGGAGTTCATACGAGCTGCTTTGTGTGCTTTTGTGGAGCTAAATCTATAACAATGCATCAGATTTTATGAAATGATCATACGTCCAAAATCCTAATCTGAAAATATAAATGTAGTAGAGGAAAAAGTACAATATTTAGTACAATGCTAGTGTCGAGTATCAGAAAGTGGAAATGGACAAGTAAGTACTAAGTAAGTAGTTTAAGTACTTGAGCTTTTACTTATAGGTAAAAGAAGAAAGACCATGCTCTAAAATACTCCATTACAAGTAGAAGTAAAAGTATTATCAACACAATGTACTTAAAGTATCCAAAATAAAAGTGCTCATTATGCAGAATGGCTCATTTCAAAGTGTTATAATATTATTATGGAATATTATACTATTCTGGATTTTAATGACATAGTTTCTCAGTGTGAAGCGAGTTTTAGATACTTTGTACACTACTGCATCATATCATATAAGCATGTCATACGTTTTACTGTGAAATTATTGTAGTGGAGTAAAAACTACTAGTTTTCACTACTGTAGGTAATTCAGCCACTGGTTATATTTACAACATGTCATTATACTGTTGATATGTACTCATTATTTTGCTGTAACCTCCACAGGTTCCATCTCCTGAGGGGAGGACTACCTCTAACGGAGCTGTCTGACATGCTCATCTCCTCCCCAGCTCCAGGTTGCACCATGTCTGGGAACTTTGCTCCAATGAGGGGCTGGCTCTGTGCTTTGAAGGAGGGAGAGAGGGAGACTACGGGTGCAGCGCTGCTTGCCACCAACAGGACGTGATTCAAAAAAAGAAATACACCCACAGAGGAGCTACATCACCTGCGCAGAGAGAAACACCGCTTTCTTACGCTGGATTTCCCCTCCGTGGCTTTTGGAAAACACACGCGTTTCCCTCCACGGTGCTGTGCTTTTTTATTTGTATTTCCCAGAAGGAAATCCTTAAGTGTGTCTCGGTGTATTGTCACAGGAAAAAAAAGGGGGGGCGCCCAAATCTGTCCCTCTTGAGGACGGGACCTATTTTTTTTTTTTTGAAGCGCAAAGCAACAACAATGGACTGCGTTCCCACCGGGAACTCACTGTTGGAGCCGTGCCGTACACACACACGGGAGTGTAGCGTTTCAAACCAAGGCGACATTTGTCTGTTTGTTTGTTAAACACTGTGTCGGGAGAGAGAGAGAGAGAGAGGAGGGGGGGGGGAGGTCGTCAGTTGGAGACCGTGATGCCCGCGAGGAACAGGTACAACCTGGTGGACGACGTGAAGGACTCGAGGTTGCCGCTGCACAATGACGAGGCGTACCACCATGGGATCTCTTTCCAAGCTAAGGTGACATACACAAAGCTCTCGCTCTTTTTGTTTTGGTCAGTCAGTCCACAGCTGTATTGTCCTGCAGCGGAGCGGCAGGTGCTCCGGGATCCACCATGAAGTTTGAAGGCATGCCATGTGTGTACTCAGCTACACGTGTGGTTTAGTGCTGCAGGGCCACTGGGGAATTGTAGTTTATATGTGTTCCTTAAAAACCGAGGGAGATGTCCTTATTTTTAGAGCTCAAAAGTGAACTGAGTGTATTTTCAGGTTTTTTTCCCCAAGTCATTGAATTATTAACCTCTCAGGGAAGCATCTTAGCAGAATTCAGATTTTAGTGACCCTATTCTCACACACACACACACACACACACACACACACACACACCAATCTGTAACTTTATCTTGGGCTGTGTGAGTTGATTTGCAGGGCAGGAAACAGAGAGCACAGTGGTAGAAATGTTGAAGTGTTACTGGTCCAAAGTTGAGTCACATGACTGCTTGTATCTATTATGTTATTTGGACTGCTTATCAAGCAGCTTTCTCATCTCAGTTTGTCTGCTTTTCTTTCTCCGTATTCATTTATTCCGCCGAGTGTAGCGAAACACAATACATCCGGAGTAGAAACAATCAAAATTCTGTTACAAAAACACAATAGTATGAAGCAAGAATCTCATGGCAGGTGGGACCAAGAACACACATGAACACGCATCCATCCTTCCTCATATAGCAGCATGTACATATTGTTTAAAACAATATCTCAATGAATTATTACAATCATCAATACACCATGACGTAACAACGGGATCCTTAGAGCTACTTAATTACCAAAGTGTGAATATATGCAAGCCACAAAGAGCTTAATAAGAAGGCAGAGCTAGTCTTTAACAATACATTAAACTCATACATAGAGAGGCACTAGTTGCCAAATGTCAGTGTTTACCTTGTGATACATCAGCTCCAATGGGAAAATAGAGTTGAGGTAGTTCAGTTTGTCTTTCTGTTTTGTTTTTGTGTCTGTAGAGTTCATAGGGTGAGCATTACTGCATGTTGTAGACGGTGTATGCAGTCTTTATTAAAAAAAACAAAAAACATCACATCTTCTAAAAGATCCCTAATTTTCTGTCCTGAACTCCACTTCGGGAGCTGTTGGAGTTAATTGTGCAGCTGTAATGTGTGTGTGTGTGTGTGTGTGTGTGTGTGTGTGTGTGTGTGATTGTTTACTTCAGTACGTGGGGAGTCTCGACGTGCCCAGGCCCAACAGTCGGATGGAGATCGTGGCAGCCATGAGGAGAATCAGGGTAAGATGAAAACATGCCGTATGTGTTTTAAGAGCAGAAGCACGCACACACTCTCTCTTTCTCACACACACACACACACACACACACTCGCTGATCATCACCATCAGTCCTGTGGTGATTGCTCCAAGACGGAACTACTGTATCTAAAACTATCTCTACAATAACACAGTAAACACACACTCAGCAGAAGGAGTGTGCGTCTGTCAGATGAAGTTTGTATCGAGAATGAAATGACGCGTTTACTGGCTGGACAACAGATCACGACTTCTGGGAAAAGCTTTTGCAGAAAGAGAAAGCAACAAGAAAGCTTGCATTGCTGACTAATGCGTTGCCCTTTCTAGATATGTTTGTGAAAGCTCAAGGGCACAGTGTGTGTTTGGGCATGTTATATTATATATATATTATATATATATTATATATATAGTCAGGCTTGGTGTTTTCTTTCCCCTCCAGAAAGCTATATCAGTAGCGTTACTGTGGGGGTCATGTAATCATTTTTCCCTCTCATTGTCCCGGCCGGTCAGCGTTTTCCTCTAAGAGCTAACACAGAGCCGTATCAGAGAGCTTCTGTAATTTAAGTCTGACTCACTATCTTGCTTGATTCAGACATGAAAAGGCTCTTAACCCAGAGCTGAGTGAATATGCAGGAAAGAAATTCTTCTTTTTTTTTTGAGCTACTAAAAAGCCATAATATAAACATTTTAGGCACAACAATCAAAGTTTATTTCTGGAGCATTCTGGGGAATCCTCTCATGCTCCTTTTCAAAACATTGTTTTGGCTCTTCTAGTGTAAGAGATCGGGCTGCTGTGTGAATATGTGTGTGTGTGTGTAACAACAGAGGAACCCCGCTGTAAAAGAAACGAGCTATCTCAGGCAAACTAAACCCATCTACAAGAGTAGGTCTATGGAACAGAGACAAAGCCAGGCTGTTTTTGAGTGCGAGTGTCTGTGTGAATGCGCTGACTGTGCAGATAGTGCCTTGTTATTTCCCAAACTGACGAATCAATAAGGTTGTAAAGTAAACATGATCATCGGGGTGATGCACGGCGGGCTGAGGCAGAACAGAGCAGGTACAGGCAGGCAGGGAAGATGCTTCTGATTGCTACAAGAAAAATATTATCTCTCTGAAAAAAAACAAAATACACGAGACCTGACTTGAAGATCTGTTTACCAGTATCTATTCATCCGATGTCGCTATTTAAAGGTCCATTAGTGCTTATTTATGTCCGAGAGTGGCGATGCATTCATGTTGGGTTTGTGTATTTTTAGTCCCCTTGAGGTCCAAAGAAAGCCTCGGATCAATAATGAATGAGTGAGTGTATTTAGGTTGCACCTCTCAGCCCATTGTATAGAATATCTTTGTATGAAGTACTGCTTTATGGAGTCCCGTGTGACTCCGGAGAGTCTGCCTGATAGGAAGGACCAATCTATAAAGAAACATGCTCTTATTTATTTTCTATTGTCAGGCGTGTTGAGTGTAATCTCTGCTGACTAGTTACTATTTATAGACTTGTGTTACTTTGGCTTATTTTTTACCGTGTCATGTGCAGTTGAAATTAAAGCAAGACTACATAACTTTCACTTAACAGTGGCCACTAGTGACTATCACAACATAATGAAAAAAAAAGAATTTTCTGAGTCAGTTGGCTCGAAATTACATCAATATGGTGTGCGTTAGTGACCTTTAGAGGTGCTGTACGTGAGCTGAATTGTTTTTTTTCTCCTTTGAACAGAAGCCTGGCCAGCTGTTTCCCCCTGCTTTCAGCCTTTATGCTAAGCTAAGTGAAATGTCTCCTGGCTGGAGGGATATAAAAGTGGTATCAATCTTTTTATCTCTATTCAACAAAGCAAATAAGCTTATTTCCCAAAACGACAAGTTATTTCTAAAAAAATAAAAACCTTATAGGTAGGGAAATTAAAATAGGACCACAAGCAGAAAAGCACAAACATGTCTGCTGGTGATGTACCACTTTATTTTTGTCATAAAAACCATTCAAATCTCCATCTGGGACACGCTATAATGTATTGTAACAGTAGCTATGGTTATTTATGCAGGAAACGGCTTCTAAAGCTAATTAACATTAGCCACGATAAGCTACCGGTCGTACCAGACCAAGTAACACCTGAGTGTATTGAATAAAATGTGTTTTTTATTGCTTATAAATTCAGGTTTTTATTTGTAAAGGGGGAGATTGTGTTCTTTCTTCTTTCAAAATTCACAGTCTCAGTTAATGTCGTGTGTGTGTGTGTGTGTGTGTGTGTGTGTGTGTGTGTGTGTGTGTGTGTGTGTGTGTGTGTGTGTGTGTGTGTGTGTGTGTGTGTGTGTGTGTGTGTGTGTGTGTGTGTGTGTGTGTGTGTGTGTGGCCCCTGGTTTCAAACACATGGGAAGTAAAGATTGTATCTTGGTGCCAACCGCTTCTTTTTGGGTGAACCCTCCCACACTGAGTGAATGCAAAACCAACGGGCGTTTTAGAGGGTGGGCGCGCGCGTTTAGGGTCGGCTGCCAAGTCAAATGTAATTAGCTTTGTGTAGCTGGATATTGACTGGCCTTCCTGACTCTCTTTTCACAAAAGCGAAGGCCTGGTCTTTAATTTAAAAGTGCAACCCTTTTAGCCGAGGGACTGTGCGGAAGAGTGCGATTAAAGAGAGTGAGGAATGAACCGATGGCAGTGAGTAGAAAGACTTGAGAGGAAGTCCTGGAATGGAGACGGGCTGCGCGGCGGCTGGCAGAGCCGTAGTCGTCTCATCTCCCTCGGCTAAGCTCTTTAGTCTCCGCCAACGGGAGAAGATGGAGAGCACAGAGCGGACGACGCAGCCGGATCGCCTCCGAACAAACGGTGAATCTGGGTTTGACAGAGCAGAGGAGCCGTTGAGTCAAGGCCCTCGTACGCACCTGCCATTCCCACAGCGACAAAGTGAAAAGACAACATTGTGTATCCTGCGGATCTTTTCAGAGTTGTGTTTTGTAAAAACCGTCTCCCATTATGGCTGACTGGTCCCACTGGGTTGGTTTATTAGAATTAGTTTCATTCAGTTTGACCGGTGGCATAGAAACCAACATAGAGCGTTTGTGTCTGTGAATGTGTGTGAGCTGCTCCAGTGCGTTGCTTTCTAATAACCTCCGCAATTGATTAACGAGGATGACGGACAAAGGCTGGCGTTTGTGCAGGAGAAAGGATATACTGGGACTTTCTTGGGAAACAAGCGCAAACTATCTCTCTACAAAAGAAAACAAGTTTAAGGCTATCCCCCCCCCCTCCTCCCCATCCACCCACTGCTGTTTTCTTTCCATCCCCTCACTCTCCTCCTACCAAAATAGAGTACCTCAATTTAGCCCATCTCTGCAATCTACTCAGTGCTGACGGGAAATGTAGGCTATGCATGCTTCCCTTTGAATTTTGATCGGCTCTAATGGGATTTTTAGCCTCCCTCACATGTCCGTCAGGATGCAGCCTCCTTCCTTCAGACTGCCAAGAGTTCTATTACGTGGCTCCCTTTCTGTCTGCATTCGTCCCCGTGTCTGTCTGGAGCATCTCACGGGAGCATCACTCTCTCTCTCAGCCGCGCTAGAAAGAAGCAAACCTCATGTCTTTTTTTGGGTTCCTCCGTTTCAGTGTGGGTCCGTCGAGCCCGTCTCTGTTCTTTGAGAGCACGCTGAACTGCTATGACTCAGGCAGGAGAAGATGTTTGGTGTTAAGAGGGATGTGGTGGGAAGACGCTACGCTTTCCACTTTACTGTGGACAAAAAAACAAAACTCTTTTAGATTTTGACAAGCAATGAAACAATGGTAAATAAGGAAATATTGGCATACAAATATTTTTGTATTCATTTTATATTGCAGCAATAGATCTGCAAGTACACACCAACACAAAACCTTACGTCTCACATGTATATACTGTTTCTTACTCCGGTCAGATTTTGGCAGCTTGCCATAACAAATGAGCAACGTCAGACCTAAAAGCAGATGATCAAACTACATTAGGAAAACTGCACAGGAGTCAGGACCCAAGATAAACAGATCTTAAATATCAGTGAATCACATTTTTGCATAACAGTTCCTCACCCTGCATGTCCCAGAAAAGCAGGGGAGGAATGAGAGCACAGATTAACTCTGGGGGGTTACAGATCTATAGCAAAGTGGGGGCGGTTGGATGGGTGTTGTTCTGTGTGTGAATGTGGGAAATGCTCTATTTAGGGAGGCATGATGACACATATTGGGGGGGCATTGTTTTCACTTTGTATTCATGCTAGCTTAATGGCAGATGTACAAGAGCATTGTGGGTGACCTATATGTGTACTGGATTAGACGTGATGTCAGCTTTGAAAGGGTGCAGCTACTCTTTGTTTAATCAACCCCCCCCCCCAGAGAAAGGGGGTCCCATTCTTCTTGATTAACAGTCATTTGAAAAGTGAGTCACGATCCGTGATCAGTTTTTTAAAGTATCCTTCTGCATGATCGGCTTTCTGAAGACCCGCTCGCACCAGAAAGTGTCACAGTGAGATTCATCCAAGCGTGGCTCAAGATGCTCGGTGGCACAGTGACTACTCGCAGGGCTAGTTGGCGAACTACTGTAACTGCTGAGCTAGCTGCTAACAGGCTAGCCAGCTGGGAACATCCTCTCATTTAAGACGGGTTTCATTGAAGCAAATCCAGATTTGCTTCCCCCCCCCCCCCCCCCCTCCCCCTACGAGCGAACTACTTGCAGCTACTCCGATAAAAAAATTACACATACTCTGAATTCTGTGAAATATTTCTCAACAAAATGTTGCTGTTTTGAATGCTTGACCGAGCTCTTTGTTGTAACTTTTCTGTAAAACCTGATGCTCCAAACTGGAGGTGAGCTGACATCCAGACTCTCTGGGGAACACTTTTTTTTATTTTGACCTTTTAAGTCACAAAAAAAAATCACAGCAGTGAAATAATTTTCTCTTCATGCTGAGGTGGACATTTGAAGTGCTTGTGGTCATTTTCATGAGTGCACGCATTTTTTATTGTGTATTTCTTTTCCTTTTTTTGTTGTTGTATTTTATACTTTTGCTACTGCTTTTTTCTGACACTGGTGTGTGCGGAGGTTAAATGTACCGAAGGGACAGCAGGTCTTTGCTCACATGGATGGACACACAGGTGGTGAGTGGTCCCTGCCTCCACAACCAGCATCATGTTGCACGCAAGCACACACGCACACAGGCTTCTGCTTTCATCATCTGCCCTGAGGCGATGCTGTGTCTTTCAGTGCCACAATTAGTCAGGTCTTGTTCACTCTGATCTCCCCACGCTCACCCAAAAACAAGCCCCATGCTGAGAAAAAGACATGTCTAAAGCCATGAAGTCAATCCTGCTGCGCAGCCGGAAGGCACATTTTCTTCATAGACAATTTCCGAACATTGCTCTCTGCAGCCTGAACACGCACAGTTGGGCCAGTTGTGGTTTTTCGGTACCCTGTGTATATGTTGGATACATAAATATAGAGTGTGTTGTTTGTAGTATTTCCAGACTTGAAAATCATATTATCTAAAAATGACACAAATCAGAAGTAAGCCGACTCAAATGTCATTCTCAACCAGGTCCACTGTATAGAGGAAGTCTTATTTCTACTCTATTAGAGAGCATTGCAATATGTCAGCAAGTCCAAGCTTATAGTTGTGTACAATGTCAACGTTCCAGAGGAGCTCATGGCGGAAACTCATAAACAGTCATCTGTTACTGCCGGCTGCAACGCCTTCTGTAGCTAATCGCAAGTACAAACACAACTTAAGTCAACAGTCACCAGGAACTGTGGACACGTGTGTGGATATACTGGGTCGGTATTGTGTGTGTGTGTGTGTGTGTGTGTGTATAAACTGTTTGTGTCCGTGTCTGTATTCGGTCAAAGTAATTCTTTGTTACTTTGTTTGTAAATTTACAAATGTGGTTCCGCCATCACGATTGCCCCAACAGAACGATAAGAGACGAGTTAGATTAGAATTTCATTTGCATGGTTTGCGACCGTTGGTCCTTTGATGAATGGCGCCGTTAAGCTCTCACTCGCTCTCGCTATTATTCTGCGGATCTCAATCCACCACATATGTCCGGCCACTCCTCAGGTCTCCCCGGCAACCAGCTCTGCCGCCAAAACATGTCTTTCTAAACTCCTCTCCAGGTTTGGGATGGGCTCAAAGTTTGGTGCAGAAGGAGAAACTAACCCCCTCCCATTAGCATATAGAACTATTTTGCAGGTATCCAGTTTTGCAAAAAAAACACAAGATTGAATTTAATACATTTTCACTAATTAAAATCTACGTCTTACCGGAAACCCTTTTATCCATTTTACTTAAAATAAACATGTCAGGTTTGCAGGTTGTTCTTGTCTGCCTGGAAGCGTTCTTTCTTAGCATGAGTAGGCAGATAAACGTGGCCTATTGCGTTATGGTTATTGTTTGTTGGGTAATGATTGAGAAAAGTGCTGCAGGCTTTTGAGCTGGCAGATAGGCTGCCCTACTTCTAAATGTTATTTGTCGTGTGTGTGTATATATATATACATGTGCGTGTGCGTGCCCGTTCATCTCACTTCTCTCATCTTGTTCCAGCGTGCTACATAGAAAAGCCTCAAGGTCTCATTCTCCCGCTCCGGTATGGTTCAAACCTCCTCGTTCTCTTTTTGTTTCGCTACCTTCGTCTCTCTTTCATCGTAGCTGCGTTTGCTCTGCATTCTCCCGCTCTTGTCTCGGGTCTGTGTTGGTTTAAACGAGCAGGAAGCAGTCCGGGTTTAAAAGCTCTCGGCCGAAGTTGACGTTGAGCCGCTACTGACTCCATTAAGCATTCACGGGAACCGACTCCATACTTTTATAGTTGTAACACCTTTCTACTGACTATTTGGAATGATTAGATACCCTTGATGAAGCAATATTACGTTCTCCACATAGAAAGACAGCAAAATCATGGCAGTCAGACTGACTGAATGGGTCAACACGTCAGCTGACCCTCCTCCTGACCTGGGCCAGATGTGGGTCGACTTTTGCCATCCAGCATCTTTGGTTGTAATGTGAGGTGCACAGGTCTCACCTCTGGTTTAGTGAAATGTGCTGGACTGCGCTACAAACTGGGAGACTTTGCTAACAGATATGAACTTTCTCATATCAATGAATTAAATGTGGGTTTGATATGCAGTCAGTTGACCTTTTTGCGTGTGTTCCCTGAATGAAAGGTGTAGAAGTGGCTGCTTAAACAAGCAAATTACATATGTGAAGGTTTCTGAGCATTTGTTTTGTCACAACTTAATGAATAGTCTGACATATCGCAACGCTTATTTGCTCTCTTGCCGAGAGGTAGATGAAAACAATGACAGCACTCTCGTGTATGTGTGCTAGATTGAAAAAGCTACTGCCAGCAGCCAATTAGCTTAGATCAGCACAAAGACTGGAAACAGTTAGTCTGGCTTTGTCCAAACTAAAGGTCACAAAATCCTCCTACCGGCACCTCTAAAGCTCACTGATTAACACTTTATATCTTCTTCTTTTAATCCATACAAGACCAGAATAAAAGAGGCTGTCTATCATATGTATTTACAGGCTTTTTAAGTCCCGATACCAAAGACCGATCAGATACCAGTGTTTAGTTAATAAGCTGTGTGCCTCTTTGTGTGGAGATGAAATGATCAGTCTATCAGGCTTGACTTCAAGCATTGCTTTCCTGATGAAATGTTACAAATAAATACATAGATTTACTTAACTGTTCTTTTTTTTATTTAGAAAATAAATGATACACCAGCAACTTGGTAAAAAAAATCTTTGAAATTAACAGGAATTACAGTTAAAGTATAAAACATTTTAATGCAACATCCAACTGGTCAAAACAGGGATTAAAAGTTCAGTAGATAATGTCTATAGTATATAACGAGCACGCACTTTCAAAAACGACTTGGCAGGTGATTGGATGAACCATCTGTCAATCACATTGTTGCCGAAGCGATTTGGGAGAAGGGCAAAAAAACATGCTTCTGTGTCATCTTTTCACATTGAAAGAATCCAGCCACAGTGCAAGTTAGTACATTGAGTGCACTCCTTATCTACGATTTGCCATTTTGTTTTCATGTTGTCACAAAAACCCAAATTGTATCTGTTGCGTTTGACTAATACGTGGTTCATGGACGCTTTCAGGAATCCAAGACTTGTCAATGGGATTGTGTTTTTGGCTTCGGTCTATTCGGGACACAACGGTTGCAACTTGTTATCCTCTAATTGGATAAATGATGTGTGCAAACCGCTGCTGCTCACCCGACGGACTCTAAACTGTCTTCAGCACTGCCATCCGCCCAGCCACTAACAGGATAACGTATTGTCTGCAGTCCAAATGACGGGGCTAATGTGACTGTCACTCAGATTAACAGCATCTCGCTCTCGCATAGGACCACGTCCCTGCCTGTGAAACTCTGTCCGTTCATTAACGTCACTGAGGCAGCTTAGGTTTTTCAATCAAAGCTGTATTTTCTGCTGTGCGACTTACTTTAGTATTGTTTATATAACACGCCGCTCTGCTGCATTCATTGTTATCTCCACATGCATCAAACCTTTCAGGGCAGGAAAACTGAATGGATAATGAGGGAGGAGACGCCCCATGAGCCGCATAATCAAATGCACTGGAGGCATTAGCATATTTTTGAAGCAGAATTTCCCAAACTCTGTACTTTTTTCATGTTTTGTTGTGCTTGCTTTTGAATATTTTGATCCCAATTGGATTTCATTATAATCTTTGACTGGTCTGGTTTCTCACTTTCTGTGTGTGTGTGTGTGTGTGTTTGCGTATTATGATAAAAACCTGCGCTCCTCAGATGTCTCTCTTATCTTTCTGCCTGGTTGTCTCTGACTCCCCGGGCCATCACCTACATCCGGTGCATCAAACAAGTAGAGGAGTGTGTCGGGACTTTCCAACATTATCCGGGCTCCATTATACAGCTGAAAGTATGACTGAACTGACCTTCTCTGACAACCTTTGGTCAGTAACAGTGGATATGAGATCTCTGTCAGTTTGGGACGGTATTAAACCAGCCAGACATCCCTTTGTCTTTTTTGGGGGGGTAATATCACATAGATGGCACAGTGATCCTCTTGGTTATAACACTTAATTCTGAACATTGCTCATCTCCTAGTCCTTTGATTCTGCACAAAAGGCATTCAGTGCTTTTGATTGCCTCTTATCTGCTGCATTGCATTACTGATGGTGATTCACAGAGCCTCAGCGATAGAGAGCCACCAAATCAAAACACTAACTTTGCTGTTTTAGAAAAAAAACGATGATACCATGATTTCATCCCCAAAGCGTGCAGACGGCGTTAAGTAGAGTGGATCTGACTGTCGTCAATCAGTGGCGCACTTTGCCCAACCTTCTGTTGTCAGACAAGTTGCTGCCGGTGTAGTGGGCTACATGAGAAGCTGTCTCTGTCCTCTCAGACACGGATTAAAGCTACTCATGACTGAGCTTTATGAAACCTCTCACACGCTATTAAAGCCTCTTCCAAAGGGCTTTTTTGGGGACATGTCTGCATGTAAGGCACAGATGGCGCTCCCCTGATTCACACCCCGACGTTTACCCCCCTAAAACAGGGTTGACATGTGGTTAATCGGGCTGTTGATTTGGCCTCAAACCTCACATTGTTTTATTAAATGGTTCATCACCTACTTTCTTGTCCCCCCCCTCGTTTCCTTTCATCATGTAGCTCCTTCACACCAGCTGTATAGTCTCCCCGGTGCCCTGTCCAATCACATATAAAGCTACAACTTATAAGATATGTCCATATTATATCTTCAATCAATATGTTAATTATGCACTCAAGTCACTCTTAGCACATTTGAGGTTATCATAGATCTCTTCTTCTGCACTGGAAGAATTGAATGGTTTGTACAGAGATTGGGAGCATTTTCGATTGTCCCTCAACGGCTCTCAACACGTCGACTGCGGGCCGTCATCATGTTGACTATATAGTAGCTCAAACGCTGTAACTGTGTTTTTACAGTATATGGATGTAGTTTGGGGATGGTTGCCCCCCTGCACTGGGTGCTAAAGGATTTAAGAGCCTGTGATCTGACGGCGTTCGTCCTGGTAATCCTATTACTCCGACTGCTGCTTTGCCAGACTGCTGCATTGGACAGGGCCATGCTCAGCATCTCTGTATTTTTCATGGTCCCATTGCAGCTATTCACATCCATAACTAGCTTCAGCCTGGTGTTACAGCGTAAGTTGGTCATGTTGAGTTTAAAGAAATAATTATTTGTCTAAACAGACAAACACAAATTACTCAAGTGAACCAACGAACCATACAGATCTTGAAAAACTCACTTTGTCAGTGCTTGTACACATACATTTGTGTATCTGGAATGTCTACCAACCCACAAACTGGAAAATACGACGACCATGTCAGTTTTTTGTGGGCTGCTTAAATCAGAAATCATGTGGCTCCCCTTCCTATATGTCCCATCACATTAGTATAATTCCAGGATCTACGCATATGCAAATATCTATTGTTCAACCTCACCAGCAATGATCTGATATATTGTGGCTCATTTTCTTAGATTTCAGCGGAGTCACTTGTGATTCAGATTTGCATTTAAAGGAGACGGTTCACTGTCTCTTATTGCAATAACTTGGAAGAGGTTTTCCGTGTCAGACTGTCTGCTCTCCTTCCATCTTTCACTTTGTTTTTCTGTAAGTTATTAGATAATGTCAATAATAACCTGAAGACTATGAGTAGATCTATTTACTGTAGTGTCTTTGTGAGTACACATGCGGATGTACGTACTTTAGAGTGTATCCGTGTGTGCACCTTTCACACGCATTGAGAGTAAGTGTTTGGCATGCTCAAGGCGTTCCTTTTGTATTTCCTCCGCGTCCCATGTGACTAACCCTGAGTAGACTCCGTCAGCGCTCTGTGACTGGCTGTCCTTTCACTGTGCCTGTCAGCGAGTCACTCAGGCGTGGGTCCACTCTCGCTGCAAGGGCGCCAACGCTCGAGGAGTGCCTGCACCGGGTCTTATAGCCTCTTCCTCTGACAAACCTGCTTCAAGTGTAGTCGATTCCTCTCCAAAGGTACGAACCGACTCGTCCCGCATCACGTTTACTGTTTTCATCTGTGGCGGCTTTTCATCCTGACTTTTCCTCTTTGATTTGAGATGGCCGGACATGACGATGATGATCAATTAAGTGTACCCCATGGTCTGCTGTGATGGCTGCCCACAGTTAAGGGCCTTTGATTCCTTCCCTGCCTCCGTCCAGACGTATTAACACGGGCCACGGGGATTGATCAATCCTGTCTGTCAGCCACTATAAACACACTTGCAGTGTAAGTAATGAAAGTCATTTATCTGAAGAAGTCACAGCTGTAGCTCCCAGATGGAGCCGGAGCAGTGTCGGTGCCAGCTGTACTTGCTTATCGGTCGAGATTTCTATCACTGAAATCCAGAATAAACATGCTGGGAAAAAAAGACAAAAAAATGCCCTTCAGTTTAAACTGTTCCAAAGTTTATTTCACACTAAAAGCCTCAGATATTCGACGCCTTTGCAGTAAATTCCAGTCTTGCTTGTAACCCCGCTGTCATGGAGAAGCTCCCGTTAAGCAGCCTCTTCAAGCTGGTTGTTTCCTGTTAGCGCCGTGTCTCCCACAGGACCAGACTACTGCTGCTCGCTGTAGGCTGCCAACAGACTGAGCCCAGGAGTCCAATCCATAATACGGGCACTCAGGCGGAAACCACTCACGTAGGCACAGACAGGCACCAACCCGCAAGCGTCCAAACAGACACACTTTTTTTTTTACATGTTTATCTAGCTCTTGTATCTTTATTCTTTTGTTTCACATAACACCCAGTGTGCACAAACACAAACTCCCGTCCGTTCCTGGTCTAAGCCAAGGTCGTTGTTCGTGGCAACTGCCGAGGTAATTGCTCCCTTATCGCACCCCTGCTGACTAATGATGAGACGAGCCACTTCACGCCAGAGGTTTGGGCCTCTGCGGCGACATGGGAGTCACTCCGTCCTCCCCGTTTGGCCGTGAGGCGGAGAGGACTGTCGGAAAAAATACCACTCACAGGGAGGGAGACTCTGGTTCTTTGTTTAAGTAATGGGACATTGCAAGATGCGACTGCTTGATTGTCAAAAAAACACCATTTCCTTCTCACAAAAATTAGCACTCACAGTTGGAGTTTAACATGAAATTTTTATTTCAAATAGTTTTCCAGTACTTTGATTTCCCTCCTCAGTTAAATGCCAGGCTGTTGGGCAGCTGTTGTGTTTCTCAGCTCCCAACAGTCATCTCTTTGTGTACCCAACTGGGGAGAAAAGCAGTGAAATTCCTTGGAACTCCCCAAATCATGTGAATTGTAATGAAGGGGTTGCTAGGTTGCCATCTATAGGGCCTATTGTGGACTCCTGTATGGGTTCAGTGGTACTACAGGGAGCATCAATGACCCACAATGCACCCTGCATTCCACTGCTTTTGAGGATCGAGGAAGCGGAGTGGGGGGGGTTGCCCATAACTTCTCATTCCAATGATTTAAATCCAACTCATTTATTCACTCTGAAAATATCCAAAAATAGTTCCACATCCAACTTTTCTCTTAAGATTTCTCTGAAGCCAGATTTGAAAGCATGAACCAAGTAACATTAACTGAAGGAATCCGCTGCCTTTTCATTAAGAGGTTGCTGACAGATAGCCAGGCGGTTTAGTTACAGTATCTGCAGCACAACTACTTCCACTAAATGACTGGAACTGCTTTCCCTCCTAGAAAAGAGGAGATGAACGGTTGACTTCACTAGAGTCCCTCGTGTCCTCTGGGGCGTCCTCTACAGACTCACGCCTCCTCATCCCTCATGGTATGAAGACGAGATTAGATCTTGATCTGTATCTTGGGCTCATGAGATCCAGCTTGTTTGTGTGTATTCATACCTGTTGAATAATAGTTGTAGGGTAAGTTTTGCCTCCCAAATGCTTACAAAATACCACTCTTTACACTTGAAAGAGTAGTTTAACATTTTCTGAAATACGTCTATTCACTGCCTGTTGAAGAGGTAGATAAGAAGACCAATATCAATGTCAGCTTATCTTAGCTTAAAGACTGGAGGTAAGAGGCTAGCCTGGCTTTGTACAATGATAAAAAACCTGAAACGGCTTTAAGTAACTCCCAGTGAAACCACAACCTATCGTTTCCAAAAATGTCTAAAATGACTTTTCCTTTAACATTCATTCACACCTTCCCAATGCTTTTTTCTGTTGTGGCTAATATATGTTTACAGAATATATTCTAGAATTTCAAAGAAGCCGTCACACCAAATGATATTGTGTTCGCTCGCTCAGATATTGCTAATAAAAGGTGAGTGGCCTCTTGGCTCCTCTGGTTTGATCTTGCAATATGCTTGTCTCTATTCCAAAGTGGAAAACTTCAAACACACAACACTGGGATCTGAGAGGCAGCTTTCCTCTTCCTCGTTTTGTGCACATAGCACCAGCGCACAGCCATCGCCTTTCCATCTGACACTCTCATGATAGATTGCAGAGGAGCGCTGGCTCAGATTTGTTCCGCTGTCTGGGAAGACTGATGAGTCTGCCGGTTTAAATTCACACATCCAGGCGGAGAAAGGTTTAGAATAAATGCTCTCACTCTGTGTGCTTTGGGCCTGAACATTGCTGTAGCACTGCAGCACTCGCAGTCAGCACTGGAGGCATAGTTTTTAAGTGTGCGTCTTAGAACTCGGGGAACGCGCCATAAACTTTTTTTTAAAGTGTTCGTTCCGCTGTTGATAACAAGAAAACCACAACAATGCAAGTGCATTAAACCCATGAATATTTCAAAGCACTTGTCACTTAAGCAAAGAAAATATAAAAATTTCATACTTTGGAATGAAGTTGCAAAATCCCATTTTGCTTCACCAGAATGCCGGCATAAACTGTGAATTATGAAAGAGGTGTGTGTGTGTGTGTGTGTGTGTGTGTGTGTGTGTGTGTGTGTGTGTGTGTGTGTGTGTGTGTGTGTGTGTGTGTGTGTGTGTGTGTGTGTGTGTGTGTGTGTGTGTGTGTGTGTGTGTGTGTGTGTGTGTGTGTGTGTGTGAATGTTTGGAGTCTGATGTGGTTGGTAAAGGTAGTAAGTTGCCTTAGACTTAGCAGTGTGTAGGTTATCTGGGAAGTGTAGTTTCTTTACTTCTCACACTCTCATTGCCAGTGAGTTCTTCTCTCTAGATGTCTTGTCTGGTTTTCGGAGCCTCGAAATAGATTTTATATGAGAGTTTATACGGTGATGCTTCAGCAGGATGAAGTACAGTATATGGATGCTGAACATTACAAACGCTAGCTTGTGTAGTTTTATGATCGATTGTTATCTAGCTGTAAAGACTGGTGCTCATTATGTTTGGTTACCACTTACCAGTGTTTTCAGGTACGCGCCAGTCACACAGTCCTGATGTTTCACACACACACACACACTCACACACACACACACCTGAGACCATTCCCTTCCCTGGACATAATGATCATATACGCTTGGGCTGCAACTAACAATTATTGTCATTATTGTTGAAGCTGCAGTCCATTTTCTTGATTAATTCATTAAATGTTTGGTATATAAAATGTCTTTTTTTTGTTCAACCAACAGTCTAAAACAGTCTATTCAATTTACAGTGCTATTGTAACATTTTTACAGTCAATGTGTGTAAAGTCTCAGACATGCTATCAAATACCTGATACTGTACTGAAAGCCCTCCACTCTGAGGCAAAACGCATCACTGTGGGAGTGGGATGAATTAGTGATTACACTTAGCTAGTGAGACATAAATAAGATACAGACGAAGATAAAGTTTGAATTCATTTTATCCGCTTATTGAAGATAAAGGAAACAGCTTTTCTTCATTTTTTTACCAGTTGATTGACGGGTAAAGGAAAAGTATAGAGATTTGTATTTGTTTCTTCGCTCTATTTTATCTAATAACCTTTGACTTTTCTGTGAATTTCCTCATCTCATTACATGCCCCAGAGCAAACATTGTAATCTCAATATCGGTAGATTTTGCACAGGCTTCATAAGCGTAGTGCAACAGAGATAAATGAAACTCAGCACCTGCTTTTTGGTTTCACACGTTCCTTTCATCTCACCGCTCCACTATTGCAGCATCAGCCTTCCTCCTCTTTCTACGCCGGCTATTCCTTTCTCTCCGTCTCTGTGGTGTGTTTCCTCCTCTCTCTCTCTCTTCCTCCCTGAACCTATTCTCCATTTAATCAGCTCTCTCAGGACTCTGTTCTGTATAATTAGAGACTGGAACTTTAATCACCATGGATCCAGGGCAGGGAGAGCAGGGCATTTCAAATAGACACAAGCAGGAAATCAGCATGAAAGAAAGTATGGGAAACGGATGTGACAGAAAATGTTTCTTTTTAAGTCATGGCATTTATTTGCTGTCGGCCTGTGCACACGTTGATACAGACAGGAAGGACGCAAGGTGAACACAAACTGTTTCCGAGGTTCACACAAGACAAATAAGACTCAAACTATTTCATAACCATGTCTGGTAGGTCTTGACTTTTTCATAATGGAACTAATTGTTCCATGGCAGCATTGTGTAGCAAGGTGTCCTTACATAACTGTCTCCTCACCTCCTCTCCTTCTGTCTCCTCCTATCTGCTTCACCTCCATCTTCTTACTCCTGGCTTGTTTCCACACTTTCATTTGAACCTCTCCTTTTTAAACGACATATCATCCTCTCCTCTCTCTCACCTTTACTTATTCATGCGGCTAAAGAATTCACTCTTGCTGTATACCAACTTTGACAGAATGTGGTAAATAGAAGATAGTCAAGAAAATTGTCAAAACTTCTACTGTTCACCTCAATTTATGAACACAACGTTAATTTTGACTTGGGTCAGTGACCTATGGTTTTTATTTATTCATAGTCTGAAGTATAACTTGGAGACATTTGGACATTAAAACACATTTTAAAGCGACTGTAATAGATATTTTTGTAATCAAAGAAGATTAATACCACTGTCTATATGACAAATATGAAGTTATAGTCAGGAGACCATCAGCTAGGCTACAGACTGGAATCAGGAGGAAACGGCTAAGATAAGATGGAGCTTTATTCATCCCGAAGGGAATTCTTGTGGCAGAGTTTGATCAAAGATTACAACAAAAAAACAATAGAATTAAAAACATAATCGTATATGAACAATAGAACAACAATGGATTAACAATGACTCAGTGTAAAAGAAGAACTAGCCTGGCTTTGACATATAAAGCTTGTATCATATTCAATGGACAGACATCGGAGTAACATCAATCTTCTCTTCAAATGTTCAGCAAGAAAACAAATGAGTTGTTTTGTAGAATGTCAAACAGTTTTCTTCTGTGTTAAACGGTGAAGCCAGACAGCCATTGCTCCTATATTTGACCTTGTACGACCCACTGTCTGTGGCCGGACAGACCCACCGTCTGTGGCCGGACAGACCCACCGTCGGCCTCGATAGCTGGTAGTGTTGAACCCCGCTTCGTGTTTAAAAAGTGACGCTGATTTGATTCGACAGGCCAGACTTGCTTAGCTCGTCAGCAGAGAGCCGGGCCAGCTGACGAGGCGGAGACATGTTAGTCGCCCGGTGCAGACACAGCTGTTGTGTACCACTCAGCAAACATCCTGGGCTTTTTGCCTAAATGTTGTTTAATTTAGCGGCTGTAGTTTTTGTTCTGTGCCCCTAAGAAGCAGACGCGCGATGCCTGTAGCCACGTGATCATTTCTTGTCACTTTCTATTCATAACAACTTATCAGCCGTGTGGCAGGTCCTCAGGAACGGCCGGGGATATTTTAGAGGATTAATGAGGTAAAACGTCCCAACTTTTAACCCTATTTATTGACTACAGTCAGTCAGAATACAGCTGCATTGGGTATGTTGACCTATTGGATGTTGGTTCTCATTACAGTCAAGGTGAAGTTAGGCAATCTCTCTCTGTTATCCAAGTGTCCTTCCTCTTTCCTCTGGAGAAGTGTTCTCTTCCCCGTAGGCTTGCTTATTCAACAGACGTTATCAGTGCTCCTATTGTGAGCTTCCAAGCTAATAAAGATGTTAATGTGAAGTTCACTGCCGATCATGTTTTAGTGCTGAAAGATTGTTCCCAACGAGGCCCTTCACTCTGTAAGCATGCCAAATGTGCAGCAGGACACAAACAGCGACCGCAATAAGGAGGTCGAGTGGTGTGAGAGTGTGCGTGTGCAGTGTGACGACTGTAAGGCAAGTTTATTTATACAGCGCATTTCAGCAACAAGGCAATTCAAAGTGCTTTACATAAAACATCAAAAGACAGAGTGCAAAAGAAACACAGTCATGTAAATACAATTTAAAAACAGAATATAAAATAGAATCAAGCTAAAATAGAATAAGACAGTTTAATCTTCCTTTTTTGAGACTTCCTGAAATGTGTTGATTTCAGCCTCCAGTGTTGAGAATTATTGCATTTTTCTGTCTTACTTGATGCTAAACTGAACATATTTGCATTAAGAATTGTTGTTTGAACAAAACAAGCCTTCTGGATGAATTAGTCATCTTGGGCTCTGGGAGCTTGTGATGGGCATGTAAAGTAAACAGTATTTGGCAGATTAATCCATAATGAAAATAAACATTAGTGAAGCTAATGGTTTCCAAGCTCCTGACTGATTCATCATGTGTTTTTATTCAGTCATGTGTAATCAACTGCAACCAAACCTCCTCTATGAAACCAACAAAGCTTAATTCACTGACAGGAAAGATAAATTACTATTTAAATGTTACACTAGTATTCCTAAATGATTCTTTTGTGTCTGCCTTGGTAGTATGAATTCAAGGCCAAGAACATCAAGAAGAAGAAAGTCAGCATCGTGGTGTCTGTGGACGGAGTGAAGGTGTTGCTGAGGAAGAAACCGAAGGTAACGAACTCTCAGAGGAATACCAGAAAACCCTTTTCTACTGGATTCAGAAAGTAAACGGCGGAGTCGGTGACAAAAATACAAAAGTTTTTGGACACAAGATGCGTTATCGGTGCTTAATCACACTCATCTGTCTCATACACAGAGGAAAGAATGGACGTGGGACGAGAGCAAGATGCTGATCATGCAGGATCCCATATACAGGTCAGTCCACCACTCTCAGTCTCTCACTAATTCATATGTTCATGCTGTGTGGTAAACAAATATTAAATCTATTGTTGCCTGATATCCAGTCCAGTCTGTTCTATCCACTCTGCGTCTTCTTGTTAATCTATTACTGCGAGTATACTGCAGATAGTACGCACTGTATGTCTCTCTGTGGAAGTTCTATCCTGCAGCTGGACTTATGGAGATGACTCTTTGGCTTTTACAGGCCCTCCCATCTACTTTACTATGCAGGACTAATGTGATTGAATGTACGAATGCTATATGTGCCAAATGCACTTTTATAAGTTGGCATAATAAATAATCTATAGCTTGTGCTTGTACTTGGTGAAGCATATGTTTTTCAATATGTAATTGTCTTAGGTGAGGCATCCCACACAGGTTATAATCACAGGAGACTGGTGAGACCCTCTGTACAGTTTGTTTCACACAATTTCTCAGCATGTGTGCCCAAAGAAAAATGCTTTTAATTATGGCCACAGCATCCCATTACCCACCCTGCCTGTTGACATGCTGATGGAGCCTGTCAACCAATCATCAACGGGTCCGTGGAGCTGTCAATTACTGCTAAACAACTCGCAGCAATTACACCGTAAAGTGTCAAAATACGACTGCCTGTCTGAGAGGAAAGGGTAAATTTAGAATGGAAAGAGCAGGCGGAAATTAAAGGTAAGATTTTTGGTCAGGGGAACTGTAAAATATATTTTTGTTCTTTTTTTGGCTGGCTAAAAACAAGCAATTATAGCTAATAAGGCAACCTCCTCATGGAGATGGAAACCTCAGTGATGGAAAGGAGTAGGCAGCCACTTATAAGTGTCTTAACATCACACATCTAACCTGTGTGTGTGTGTGTGTGTGTGTGTGTGTGTGTGTGTGTGTGTGTGTGTGTGTGTGTGTGTGTGTGTGTGTGTGTGTGTGTGTGTGTGTGTGTGTGTGTGTGTGTGTGTGTGTGTGTGTGTGTGTGTGTGTGTGTGTAAATTATATATCGGTGGGAGGATCTCATTCGGCAAAGCCACGCATCATCGAGGAACCGTGTGTGCTGGGTATAATTGTCCCTGCTGCTTGGGTTACTGTGGGTGTGTTTGTGCAGTGGGGGGTACATGGTACACACCGTCTCACGCGACTTTCCGTAGATGATGGTCATAAGTTGTTTGACCGGTTCCGAGTGGAGTTGTTTTATAGCAGTAAAGCTGCAGATGGACCCGTTGCTCTGCCAATTTACTGCAGTGTGTGCAGGGTTTCTGGCAAGGACAGAGCCAGACGAGACGGCATACTTGTACAATATAAGACACAAAGACATTACAGTAGTATGGCATGTATTTATATAAAGAATTATACTGTAAATAGTCCCCTTTTATTCTATGTTTTAGGTCAGGTTTTTCTCCCTGATCTCAGTATTTTTTTAAAGTTATTTGTTCATAGGAGGATTGTGACTGAAGAAGAAAATAAATGTCTATAAATATATTTTCTTTTTCTTTTTCTTTGAGGTTTCTGTAACTTCTATGTATTTAAATTTGGTGTCATGTTTTCCAGGATTTTCTACGTGTCTCATGACTCCCAGGACTTAAAGATCTTCAGCTATATCGCGAGAGATGGTTCCAATAATTCCTTCAGATGTAACGTCTTCAAGTCAAAGAAGACGGTACAAGAAAAGCCCACCCACACACACCTCCTGACTGCAGACATGCACAGCTGATTACACACACACACCTTTCTGGGGAACAGGCTTCATGCACAACCCTGCTGCTCTTGTGTTTCACCACTCCTGAGATTCCTTGTTTAAATAACTGAGAACAAAACTGACTATCACACAGGGAGCATACCATCATAGAGGGAGAAGAGATACAAATGTTCATATATCAGCAGCGTCAGTAGGCCTTGAAGCCATAATACATGTTGCATTTTGAGTAAGGCTTCCTTCCTTTTCCTAGCTGTAAAAACCTGTGCACATATTCTTCTCACGACTCAATCTGCTGCTGTCATTGCTCCTTGATTTAAACCCCACAGCTGCATACAGCAAGTGTGCAGAACACTGTGGGACACACCGCATGCAGAGTTGCCTCAATTGTCTGTGTCTCGCTACCTGTGACTGAAGGTTATTTGTATTCTACGGTTTTAAAATTTATATTCGATTTAAGAATTAATTTCCTGATTATGTCAGCTCAGTTAATCAATTTTTGTTTTACGTTTTATTTCATTTCTGGCGGCTAAATTAATTTCCTGTCTCTTAAGATCCACAGCCTGCAGTGAATACAGAACTGATGCGGTTAGAATGCGGTTTTACAACTTTGCCTTTGTGTGTTGCTGCAGTGCTGGCTCACAGGCCAGCTATTATCAGTCCGCTGTAATGAGAATTGTTCCACAGAAGTGATGTCATTAGTATTTGATCGTTTGTATTCTACTGCATGCCAAGGATGACTGAGAGCGTTCATGTTTTCACTCCGTCCGAAGGTTACAACCAGGGTTTTCACTGATTCACTTATCTTGCAGCAGACAGGAGGGGACTTGATCAGTGAAATGTTTGGTGCTTGTTGTTGAATACTTATTCTCAAAAAATCTGGCCTTTTTATCTCAAACTCTCTCTCTCTCTCTTTGTCCATCTGCCTCCCTCCCTCTCGCTGACAGTCGCAGGCCATGCGTATTGTGCGCACAGTAGGTCAGTCCTTTGATGTGTGCCACAAGCTCAGTCTGCAGCATGCTGAGCAGGACGCAGACGGACAGGCGGATGGAGAGAGTGACAAGTCCACAGAGGAGTCCAGCAGCGACGGTGAGGCCTATCTGAAGAGGGTTTTCTGTTATCTGCTGTGCACAGTGTCGCCTTTTGCAGAGTGCATTGAAATAAACATAGACAAACATGCATATTGGGTTACTTTCTTATTGTGGCTGATTTCAGTGACCTGTAAATGACAATATATTAAAATAAGGTATTTATAGTATAAAGCAATACACCGAGCCTTCCACCTCTTTGTAGGCCAAACAGAAGAAACACGGCACAAAACTAAGAGGCAATCTGTAAAACACTTGTGCTTACGATGTGTTTGAGTCCACACCTCTGATAGCAAAGAGACATTTTTTTTTTACAGAATGTGAAGCATGCCTTCTTCACTTTCTAGATATTTCATAAAGTGAGTGAGCAGCTTTATGGTTTCTAACAAAGAAATGACGCCAACCATTCCTCACAGAGATGCATGCTGGTATATTAAAACACACATTGGAAATGTGGTGTTTATGAGCCTTTATTGGTCATTTTGGTCTCATGAGGACCATCTCTCTCCAGGCTAAAGCTTGACCTTAGTTTCATTACACGCCTCTTTATAACCTAAATGGAGCCATCAAACCTCACCAGCTCATTAATTCAGCACAGCGATGAAACGACAGCAACACAGATGTCGGGTTACACTGGGATGTAAACAGATTTAAGAAACAACATCAAGCTAATCTGGACTTGAGTGTTATCTGAAGCCTCATGCTTCGTTCGTTTCATGTGAGATGGAGTGTACCGATGGGCAAGATTCCCGTGATTACAACTTTAACACAACGTTGATTGCCGCTGTTTCCAGTAATTACTGTAATTTGCACTGTGAATGAATAGTTGTCTGGCACTGAGCGACAGTTGTGTGACAGGCAGAGTTGATCATGTGGGGGTTAAACCACTGTGTATGTGCTCAAAGTAGCATTAATTTAGGGTTTAGTTATCTCAATGAAGGCATCCCTTTTTGTATGCTTTTAATAGACTCGTGCGTTGTTTTACGTAAGCCCTAGAGGCGATGGCGACGTTTTTGCTAATTGTCCATGTGTTTTCCTTCACAGGTCGTAAGCTGACGGGGGCAGAGCGAGGGGAGGAAGAGGAGGACAGCAAACTTGGAGGAAGACGAGGGGGAGAAGATCCTTCAGCGGGCACGTCCCTGTGTGAAAAGGCAGTCAATGAAATCCTGCAGAGTCTGGCTGAACTGAACGTGGTCAAACCTGGACAGACCATCATAGTAAGACCGCAGCGCACACACACACACACACACACACAATGAATTGCTGAGGGCAAGAAGGTTATAATAAGCACATTCTGTGCTTGATACAATATAATTGTTTACAGTCCTGCCCAGCAGTATGAAGGCATTTCAAAGGTGAAGAATGGGATTTAGATTTAATGTTTTAAAGCTGAACAAAAAAACTAAATTTTTTAAAGAGGATAATACAATTTTTTGTAATTAGCATCCAAGGGTTAAGCCTCTGAATTTGAATTTCCTATGGTACAAAAATGTATGAGGTGGAGCCATTGTTCTGCTAAGTTTGTATCCCACTCAGAAAATAAAAGCTAGCAAGCTGTATTCCATTCAGACTGCAGAAGCTAGTTAGCCTAGCTTGCTAACACCACTGATTCCCACAAGAATGGACACTTTTCGACACCGTTATTTCGACACCTGCTGAGTCAACTTAAATGGCTAACTTCAGACTAGCGTCATCGTCAGCTGTTATTATTAAATGGAAGTACGGTTTGGTTGATTTGTCGCTTGGGACATTTTTGAAAAAGAAGTTGCTAAGTGGGTCGTTAAAGTTGTTAAATCCAGTGACAAAATTGCCAAGTTGGCAGCACTGACAGTTGGAATTGATGCGATATTATTTCACGTCACCTTTTAAGTGTTCCACAGTTTATTAATAATATGCGTTTCCTTACTCAAGCTGTGTTTCTTGCCATAGTCATTGGACAGCTAAACCTCGCAACAGTGAAATTCAAGGGCGGGCTCGTGACATCGTGAACACCACATTCTCATGACGGTTTCCATCACAGATTTTATTACTGACACCTGCAGCAGAATCCACATTTGAATGATTACAGGTTGTTGTTTTTTCGCTCCAGACAGCTTCTGGCTTTGTAGCTACAGGAAAAAATCCCTCTGCTGTGATTCATTGCTTTGGCCTCAGTGCTGTGTTTGATGCTATTCTCCAGGCGGAGTGCTGCCAAATGGCTCATTGAACTTAGGAAGTACAGTACAGTGCTTTGTCATCTACTGCAGCACCTGACCAGAGCATTGACTGCAGCTCTCCATGACTAACACACAGGTGGCAGCAGATACTGTAGGCATGAAACAACCCGGTCACGCTTGCGTGAGGTAAAAAGACGCCAGTTTAGTTTGTCTGTGTTTGAGATTTCGCAGGCTTTAAATCCTTATGAAGTTAGGAGCTGACTATCATCTTTCTTTGACTATCACAGGATGAAAAGATGCAAACATGCGGGCTTTTGTGTGTCATGATGCTTTATGTTGGATATGTTACCAGAGTGAGTGTAACGGCCGTTATCATGCTGCTGAAAGAGAGCGTGAGTTGGATTGAAGAGAGGGGACCTGAATATTCCTGCTGGCTGTGAAAGGGGGACACTTAATCCCACTAAAAAAAAAACCTAGTCTGTTCCGTTTGATTTCTGAGAAACGCCACCGTAATCCCGTTGAGGGGTTCACGAACATCTGCTCCATGGAGATAAGCAAGGAGAGAGGGATGGAAGGAGGAATAATGAGCGATCAGGATAACAGAAAAAAGGCCAAACAACATTGAATTAAAAAAATAAAAAATAAAATTCAAGGGCTGCTACGAATGGTTGTTAAATAAAGGCCCCGAAAACATCATTTTACAGGGGCTTGAATCTGCTCATGAGTTTAATTGTTTTGTTTATTATTTTGTCATAATTTAACAAACTCGGATAATTTGCTCCATCCTAACTTTGTGTGTGCAGTCTATTCAGATTAGATTGACAGTAAACCCATGGTGTGATGATATGGTGGTGATTTTACGAAGGTGTTACTTTGTCTTTAGCCTACGTCTTGCGGTCCCAAATTAAAACGTACTTTTCTTTTGACATGCATTTCAAATGTCTTACTTATTTAGGGAAGCTAATGATATACTGAGGAAGATGGCTCTCTCATATAAGAAACACTTCGGTGCTGTTCTTTCCCGTGTGCTACTTCGCCCTCTAGTGGTGTGATACAGGAGTTACAATATACTGTGTGCCAAAGAAAGTTATTTTGCATTACAGCAGTAGCAATGTATGCAGTTATACAGATTTATTTTGTATGTGTTCATGACTTGGACACACTAACACACCAAGTCCATCTTTGTGGTCAGTCCTGATGAGGGGTTACAGTCGGGCTCCAGGGGGCTCCAGATCAGTGGGTCGCAGTCCTGGTCTCAGGGACTCTGGAGCACTGGGTGAATCCTATTCTACTGGTTTAATTGCATTAATCTGGGGTCAAAGGTCTAAAAATAGCTCCTATTATCTAACGAGGAGTAAAAACTGGCAGCACTATGGGTCCAACATTGAAGTCTGTTGTGTCTTTGATGGTTGTTGTGGAGAATACAGTATGTGTCAGAATACCATATATATGTACGTTTTTACATGTATTTTCCTTCCATCAATATGATGTACTTTTCTGTGTGTGTGTCTGTGGTCAGGACTTTGATCGAAGGTCCGTCTTCACCGTGACATCCCAGGGCGTTACTCCCAGCAGCCCTTGCTCTCGCTCTCTCACTCCGCTGGCATCGCAGCACTACCTGCAGCTTCTTCAGCAGCAGCTACAGCAGCAACAGCAGCACACGCAGGTGGCCGTCGCACAGGTAGGAAACACGCCTCCATGCACAGTGTGCTGGTTGTGTAAAACACAGCGGCAGGCTTGGCTGAAAACACCTCATGACCAAACTGTAAAAATATGTTACGACTACTGTATTACACCTATTTTCATTACCAATTAATTCAATGCTTAGTGTTCTCGATCGATCGTGAAAAAATGCCCGTCGCAACTTCCTAGAGCCCAAGTTGATGTCTCCAAACGTCTTGTTTTATTCGACCAAAAAGTCGCAATTAGTGACATTAACATTTCCTCACAGTCTTTGCTCTTTGTAAAATCATCCAGTGACAGACTTATTTCAAATCTCACCTGTTTTCAGTAAAAGCTGGTTTACACTGACCGGGCTAATACACATTCTGCTTCACACCATCACACATCCAGAGCACAGTTAAGCAGAACAGAAACAAATGGAGGTGCTCTTCATCTCGAGTTCATCAGTCTGTCAATCACACTAAAGCCCCAATAACCTGTGTGAGCCTCGTCACCATGTTGTCTCTGTGTACCGCCGTCTGCCGATGCTCTCCCACTAGGGGGCAGCACCAACTCAGCAATGGAAGAGCAGTCGGTGCAGCGTGATAAAACACAAGCGGTGCCACATTTGCAACCGTGCATCTCGATTGATTCTTCAAGCCTCCTATTTATGGCGTCATCTGAGGAACTGCAGCACAAATGCATATTTACTTTAGTGTTTCATGTCTGATCCGGCTGATTTCACTGCCATAGCAATATCGACCCGCAAGTTAATGATCCACCGAAATAGCCACCCCGTCCTTGCTTTCAGATACAGTCTTGGGATTGTAGATATGGGCAGGATTATTAATCCAATTCCATCCCCATAATATCATAGAGCAACATTACGAAATTGAGGCATGAGACAGAAAAAACAAACATTTTAATGGATAATACATCTATTAACACGCCTTGCCTTCCACCACAGGTGCAGCTGTTGAAGGATCAGATGGCAGCAGAGACAACTGCCCGTATGGAGGCTCAGGCCCGCGTCCACCAGCTGCTGCTGCAGAACCGGGACTTGCTGCAGCACCTGGCCCTGCTCGTGCAGCAGCTAAAAGAGCTGGAGGCCCGCTCCCCAAAAACACAACCAGGGCAGCCACAACGGGAGCTTCAAGCTAATGGACACAGTAAGTGACTGGTGGGAACAGTGTAGTCCCTCAGATGAACCCGTGTCAGGTCAGGTTCCCGCTTGTGCTGCGGTCCTTGTCATTGCTCACTTCTCTGTCGGACAGGTGCTGGATGTAGTCATGCATGACCCCTCACTGGCTTCCTGCCTGCAAACATCCTTACACGTGGTTGTCTTTGAGTTTAGTAAATGTATATTATACTGTTGGACTAAGAGTCTACAGCCATGCTAACCTCCTCTGTGAGGCTGTACTCAGTCATAGTGCTGAACTGAGTACTAACGCGTCACAGCGCGCCCGTGGCTCTGTGGGTAGAGCGGGCGCCCTCAAACCACACGGTTGGCGGGTTGATCCCGGGATCCTCCCGTCTGAATCGCGGTGTCATTGAGCAACACACTAAAACCCAAGTTGCTCCTCGGGCGCGTTTATAGCGGCCCACTGCTCCTAAATGCGTCGGATGGGTTAAATGCAGAGATCATATTTCATCTGCTTGAAGGCTGAAAATAAGTTGTTTTTTTTTAAGTTTAGTGTGTTAGCATTTTCTAATTAGCAACAAATGCAAACTACTGCTGAGGCTGAAGGGAGTGTCATCAGTTTTGCAGGTATTTTAGAAGAAAGTATTGAGCACGAGAGGAACAGGATCACCAAAGTCATTAGGATCCATGCTCTCAGCATCTTATAGGTTTCTTTTAGATATTTCAGTCTGGACTAAAGTGATGGGCCATCTAATGAGTGTTGTTGTACCAGATTGCATAATATAAGAAGGGTTTTTTAATATTCTTATTATAAACTACATCCTCAATAATAATCATATAGGTAAATGAATGCCTCTCTCACTGTGTTATTTAAAACTATTATCTCTGTAAAGGTAGAATGTATGGCTGAGCTGCGTACAAAGTTATATTGGAGCTGCAGTGTAGTCCATTACAGAAAAATGCGTCGGAATGGGATTATTGATCTCACTTTGAAATGATAATTAAAATCGAGGGCCGTGCATCAACACCACACTCGCTCTGTGTAACACAACGTGTGTAAACAGCATATTCTTACACACAATAACATCTCTATACTCAACAAAAAGCAGATTATGTAATCGCAATGGATTCAAAAACACATTCTGTCCGCATTATCTCACACTCACAGACTGTTCTCAGTAGGAGTTTTGTTATTTTTGTTATGTTAACAACCTTTATTTTGGTACACACACACATAAACACACATTCATACACACACTTTGTCCCAAAGGAGGATTTTTGGAGCAGGGATGTATTTACAGGAGCTAAAAGAGCGGTCAGTCTTGCCAAAATAATAATGAATAACCACACGCACACACACACAGTGGGCAGAGCTGAATGTGTGTTTGTTTATGTATGATTCATCTTTGTACGCGTTTTTACTTGTGTGTTTTTGTGTGTACATTTTAAAAATGACACTTCATGTTTCATGCTTGTATTAATCATGTTAGTCCCTCTGATAGAAAATGCTAATCTCAGAGATGGCTGTGCTAAGTGCTCCCACTGGCACAGTGCCAACGCATCCATTCTCTTAATAAGAGTCAGCACTTTAAGAGAGATCTTTAGAAAAAGTACGAAGAGGCCAACATGTTGGCTGCAGTCGAATCTTTACTTGTTTTGTTAACGGTGGCATTGTGTTGATTTGTCTTCTGTCTATTCCAGGTGGTCAACAGTCACCATGCAGCTCAGTGTCTTCAGCAGCAAAGGCTCTGTCTCTGAATCTGAAGAATCACTACAGCCAGACCCTGGACCAGCTCATAACCTCCACACCTGCATGGCCGCTCCAAACCTCACCCCTCTCCTCACCCCTCTCCTCCCAAGTGGACTGCGCCGAGTCCTACCTGAACCTGCTCAACCTGGAGAACGGGACCGAACCAGCTGCACCCATCAACGGGGATCTGGACCCCTTTGTCAGGGCCAATGGGACAGCGGACACCAAGGGGAGCTTGTGCAATGAGATCGTCCCGTTGACGTTGAGGAACTCGGCCAACATGGATGAAAAGTAAGATGAATGTCCTTGTGTTTATTAGAAAATAATGCTTGTTATTTCTGTACCAACGCACAGAAATAACAGTGATTCTACTGGCTGCGTTACCTTTTGCTCTTCTCCTGACTGGCTTCGGTAGGAGTTTGATGGTTGATGACGGATGGTTTATTCAATCACCTGCCAGGATGTTTTTGAAAGGGACAGCCCTTTTCTAATGATGGCTTCTCAGATGGTTCTGTGTAACAAACCACCCGGAGGGTCAAGTTAGTGGCAGCTTGTAGTGCAAGCGAATCATTATGCAATGAAGCCATTGTACATTAAGGGAATAGTTCGACATTTTGGGAAATACATTTTTCCGCTTTATGGCAGTGAGTTTCCAATCTATGAGAACCACGTCTATGAGAACCACGTCTATGGGAACCACGTCTATGAGAACCACGTCTATGGGAACCACGTCTATGGGAACCACGTCGATGGGAACCACGTCGGTGGGACCCACGTCGGTGGGACCCACGTCGGTGGGAACCACGTCGGTGGGACCCACGTCGGTGGGAACCACGTCGATGGGAACCAAGTCTATGAGGCCCATTCTAGATGGATCTATGAACATTTATTCTATTTCCCTCAAATTCCAATGTTTGTGCTAAGCTAAGTGCCAGCCGGCTATAGCTTTACATTTAACGGACTAACATAAAGGTGGTATCGATCTTCTCATCTAACTCTCTGCCAGACAGCAAATATTTCCGAAATTGTCGGAACTATTCCTTTAATGTGCGTCCACATTCCTAATGTGGTGCCAGTCAGTTTGTGTTTGAGGTAGCCAGGCTACACAGTGACATACAAAGCAGGTAGCTTTTAGTGTTATTAGTGGAGAACTGCTCAACTCAGCAGAAACGGCCTGCAGCTAATGAAAGTGTTCTGTAATTCGGGGGATTACAGAACACGGGGAGAAAAGGGTTGGGGTTGTACAAACAAAGAGGGGATCAGGTTTGTGGCTGAAAGAAGGAATCAGAGAAGCTTGAGAGAGAGAATGAGATTCAAGAGAAACAAGGAAACTCCATCAGCTTTAACTCCGTCCCAGTGTTTTTATTTCGTGAAATAACTCATTTTGAAAAGCCATTCAGACATGCGTTGAGAGATTAAAGACAGTAAATGGATTTTTTTGGCGGGGGGGGGGAATAATTTGTGAGGAGTGTGTTTTGCTTTTCAGGGATCTTTGAGGCTCTTCTCGCTGTTTCCCCTCCTGTACTTTTTGACTTAATGTCTGAATGCGCTGGCATGCAGCTCACTGATCCACAAGCAGACGTTAGCTTTGATGCATACGTGGAGCCACAGCATCTAATTACTTTTTGATGAGCTTTTAATCTCCTTAAAGCCATAACAAAAGAGCAGCTATAGTTAAAAAAATTAAACATTTCCTACATTAGATCAAGCAGCGCTCCCAAGCAGGACAAACTCCTCAGTCCTTTTCCTTTTATCCCCCTCCTTCTCTTTCTCATCTTCACATTTAATTTGTCTCTCCTCTCTTGCTTTTCGCTGTCTCTCTTCCTGAAAGCAATCCACAGCGAAGTCTCCAAGGAGAGCATGTTCAAGTTGATTTAAAAACAGACGAGGAGAAAATTAAGTCGTTGGAAATGGCGGTGTAGTGTTTATTTGGCGTGCTTGGGGATGTTGTAATTTTGTGCATCTGCTTTGTTTTGTGTGTGTGTGTGTGTGTGTGTGTGTGTGTGTGTGTGTGTGTGTGTGTGTGTGTGTGTGTGTGTTTGTTTGTCTGAGGCTGCAGCTTAGCTACCTACAGCCAGACTCACATCCTGTGGTTTTCCTGCACCACAGACTCTCAGCCAATCCCATCTCCCATCCCGTCACAACCTGAAACTCTACTCAAGTCCAAATGTCACAATATTTATTTTCCTTTTTCACGAGCGTGGGGGGGGGGGGGGAGTAAATACAAAGAGAGGCATCTTGTTACCGTACATTTCCTTCGGAGCACGAGTTCACCTGGGAGTGTGTTGTGTGCCAGGCTGAACCCCCTTTTCCATTTATTTGTAATTACGTAACAACTGACTGCAGTTGTTGTCTGCCACTCTTCCTTCTGAGCAACACTTCTTCTGTGTTCGGTCGCAAAGGCTTTAAAGAGAGATTCAGTAGCTCAGAAATACACCACCGGGGCTTTTTATCTTCTAAAGTGGCTCTCCCCTCTCGGCCATCCTCCCTCTCTTTTATTGGCTATTGTTTGCCTCCTCTCCCGAGTGACGTCATCTTTCTGTAAATAGTAATCATCAAGCTTTACACTAGGTTTATTCACAAATGGCGTATAAAAAGAATAAAAAGCCAGGTTATTACTGCACAAAAAGACTCTTTATTTGCCTGCTGAACAGAAAAATTGGCAGCTTAGTTTATGATGTGACCTTTCAATGTTTTTAAATGGTATGTTTCTCTGCTTATGCGACTCAACTATATATTTTAATCTCACTAAATCACGAGAACAAGACAGAATGAGGGTTGAAGAAATGGAAACTTTAGCTCTATTGTGTTATTTTGCTTTCCCCCACTAAACTCCTTTGCATTACCTTTGGCACAGTCTGGTGTACCCGCCCTCCCCCTCCGCACGGCACATTTTATTGCTTCCATTTGCTCTTGTTTTCCAGATTTCCCCAGCGAATCAATGTTTACAGCCTGAGTGGCCCTATTTTATGTACTACCAACTAGCAGACAGACACTCTTCTGACCGTCTCTGCTCCTCCTCTTCCTCCCTTTCTTCGCCCTGACTAAGATGACCTCCCCCTTGGGTCCAGGGCTGGTCATGCAGGGTTATTTCCCTTCACATTATCGGTGCCATTCAGCTTTAAATCACACAGGCATTATCGACCAACACAGACATTATCCATGTGCTCTCCAGCTGGCCCACTGACTCGAGCGCTATATGATCACTGCATGTGGTGTGTTGGCAACACAATACCTAACCATGGAGTGAGTCACGCTTTACACAACAAACACAACATTGGAAGTAGGATCAAAACAGGATGTAATCGTAGATTTAAAATACACATTGTGTGCACAACATTGCACCATATTATTTGCAACTTTTTGAGTCATCAACCTCTTTGTCCTTTTATTTATGACACACACAAAAACAAGAGTCGGCAGCCATGCTAGTTTTGTGGATATCCTGACCTGATGATGGCGCTGGAGGAAAAGTTAAGGGATGACCGAAAATATTACAATTCATCCTCAGGGGGACATGAATGTCTGTACCAAGTTTCATGGCAAAACCACAAAGAGGATCAACAAAGTCAGTTGGGGAAATTGTCTGGGAAACATAAATATATCCGTATAAAATGTCTTTGCAATCTATGCAGTAGTTGGACCAACCCATCAACCAACATTGTCATCCCCAGAGCTGAAAGCAGCAGCATGGCCACACAGAGTGAAAACAAACGCATATGGTGACCAGCTTATATGAACACCCAACTATGTATTATACACAAGTGAGTCATGCGTTTCCCCTGGCATGCTATAGACTGCACTCTCTTTCTCTGACAGTATTGAATGTCGCATAATCACATTTCCTGACCTATCCGGGGATCTTCTTCCTCCCCCTAGATCCTTTTTTGTTTCCCCTCTTCATCGTTAACATCATCTCCTGCGTGTCAGAGCTTCAGCGGCAGCCTCGTCGGCCAGTAATTTAATTGCAGTGATGGAATTGTAACGGATGATATTTCCAGGCGTTTGGGTGGAGCTGGATTCACACGCGTTGTTGTTCAGAGTCATGCGATACTGACGTTACCTTTTAAGAGTCATCTGTGTTCTCAGGTTTATGTCGGCCTGTCGGACACTGAATAATGTTTGACAGAGACTCTGTTGCTCCTGCGGACGCTCACAAAAGCAAGATGCAAAGGTGTGTGTGTGTGTGTGTGTGTGTGTGTGTGTGTGTGTGTGTGTGTGTGTGTGTGTGTGTGTGCGCGTGTGCGTGCATCTGTCTGTCTGTCCCAAAGGCTGAAGGGGGAATGATTTTTACTGGTAACCTTCTGTCCAGAGACATAGGAAGATATTGATTCCTTTTATTTGTCTCCACCTGTTGATCTGCAGAGCTTATTTTTTTCGTTTTTTTAATATGAAATTGTTGTGTTATTCTTTCGTGCTATCTTCCTGATTGCCTGCTTAATTCCTGTTTATTGAATGGTGAATTAAATCTGCATGCTGTGCTTATGAGTCATGTGTTTTGCAGACACACATGGTCTCTATATGGATTTTTATGTAACACTTTAAGACGTCTTGGCAGTGAATGGCCTGAGACACATCCCTATCCCTAAAATATATACCTTCAAGGTCCATACCAGTGGCTCTGTATGTTTTCCCAAAGAATAGACATGTTGAGATTGATCTCTTACCTTACTGCCATGGGGTTGCATTCATTATAGTGTAGAAATACAGCAAAGTTAGACAACCCAACACAGTGAACATTGTTGCAGTATGATTCATTACCATGTGGTGATATTGTAGTATAAAGTAGGGATGCTTTTCATCCAGCTCAGTGTTCCTGGGGTGGATTGGTGAGAGGAGCAGACGGTGTACAGCTGTTCTGGGCACCGCTGGTATTTTTCTCAATTGATGGTGGATCACAGTCGGAGCACTTTCATGGCTGCTTTGGGCGTGAAACTCTCTCAGCTGAGTCTTCAGTACAAAAGACTATTGCGCTGAAATATATCTTCGTTGATGAAAAAGTACAGGCCTGTGTACATAAAACTGTAAGCTGAGAAGTTATGACTCCCAAAATCCCTTTTAATTTAACAATCATCCACGTAACAGTTCTGTTTTTGGCTGACTGTAGCTTGAGACAATAAAATGATAAAACAATTTGCAGCTTGAATTGATTCTGGCTCAATTCTGAATGAAATGTTGTCACAATGGCATTGTGTTTTATTCACAGCGTAGTAGTGGAAGCATTTTGAATTCTCCACAGCTCTGATTTAAGCCTCCAACTGGCTTTTTCTCCATTGCAAATACAGCAGAGGCTCATGGGTACTGTAGTATTAAAGTATCCAGTTGTTAATATCCTCCGCATCGTGGCTTTAATGTGCTAAAACATACTAAATCGCTGGTGTGGGCTTTTAAATTCACTAGTCCCTTACATGGCTCCCTGATCCTCTGTAGTCTAACTGTTGCCTCTCTTTGGTACAGGTGCGAGGACCCTCTGCTGCTCTTCCTCTTCCTCATCTAACCATCCCTCATTCCCCCGTCAGTCTGCCCAAACCAACAAACTGAACCCCTGAATAACACCCAACAAGCAGGTCCGCTTCCTTTAACCCACCACTCATACGCTCCATCGTCTCGTCCCCGCCCCTCTCATCGTTTGCTGCACCAGCCTGCCTCTCCCTAGGAGCCTGCAGGAGCTCCCTGCCACTGCCTAAGCCCCCTTCCTCTCCTCTTCCTCCTCCTCTTCTCCTCTCTGCCCTTTCTCCTCCCTCTATGTGAGTATTACTCATGACCACCAGCATGTGGAACCAGTGTCTGTGGCACAAGCATGGTGATTGAGCATGTGGTGGGTGAACTGTGTGGGTGTTTTGCTGGCTCATGTTTAGGTCTCACCAGTGAGTTCTCTGCTAATGTCTGCATAATAACCTCCGTTTGCATGTGGTTCTGCAAGTTCATAACCACATTTGCATTGAGGTAAGCAGTGAGCCACGCATTCCATACGCACGGTAGCACTGTCTGTGTTTTATACACTGTGTTGGACTGCGAGGGCTTTTTTTTGTCCTCGCATACTTGCGCCGAAATAGAAGAAATGCTCTTGTCAAGATTTGGTATTAACTTGTCAGTGGAGGTTCCACCTGAACAGTGAAGCTGTCAGAGGAGAGGAAGAGGACGAGTACCTCTGTGGTAAAGGGAGGTTTGTTATACTGAAGTATGTGTGTTTTGTGTCATGTGCATGTTTTGCTTTATAGAGTCTGACCAAAACGGATAACAAACAATAAGCATCATGGGAAAAAGATAATGTGTTGGGCAAGTTACTCAGGAAGTGTAATGAGTTACTTTTTATTTATTACTCCTTTAAAAATGAACAATGTGAATTCAATTAATACTTGATATCAAAAGTAATTAGTTACTTTACTTGTTCTATAACTACATTACTTTGGCTAGTCATTATTTGAATTCCAACTGAGGGTCCTAACTATTTAATGCATGATAGATTGTGCACTACACTACAGTAATGTGTTACTGCCCAACATTGTACAAAACAATCTTATTCTCTGATGTCGGAGCTTCCCCACAATTACAGTACATGCACTAATTTAGAAGACGTGAAATAATCTGTCTTCAGCTGCATTTTGGCAAAAAGATTCTCACTGGGAAAAAGAAACCCAATGAGTTCTCACTGTGATGGATAACCTACTGTATCACAAGTCTCCGCGGGTCCATTTTTATTCCACCATGAAATGAACAGAAACCAGTGGCTGCCTAAATAGCACAGCAGAAGAAAGCATTGAGCTATTCCTCTTTAGCAGTAATATAAAGTGTACATGAGCTGTCGTAAATGGTCGGACTTGAACAAGCTCCTAATAATCTGTTTTACCGTGACAACATCACGGTATAATGAGCACTGGAGGGTTTGAGCAGTGTGGGCCAAATCACAGGTCCTAAGCTTGTCTTTCAGTCTGTGCACCAACACCTACAGTAAGGCAGCAGTGTTGTGCTGAGCAGTTTAGTATGAAAAATAACCCTTTGCTAGTCACCGCAAGTAATCCAATTTGTCTAATGTTCATCATACGCAAAGATACTTTGCATTTGATTCTGAAAATCACGAATAGTGACATCCAAAATGACACAAATATGGTTTGAATTATTAAAATGAATGGAATCGACCTTTATGTCAGTTCTTCTTTCCTTGTTTGTCACGTATGAGATAGAATTTCCAAAGTAAATGGATTAGAAATGCAGAGATGCATGGCAGTGAGGCTGAATGAGACTGGAGCGAGATGAATGGAGAGACAAAGAGGGAGTAATAAAGGGAGAGAGAGAAGACACAGTGGAGGGAGAGGGGGCAGGGAGGTGGAGAGAGGCGTCGATGTGACAGTAGAGAGGAGTGCTGAGTCAAAGTTATGATAATGAGACCAGCCTGCTCCTGGAAACCGCTGCAAATTCATCTCCACAACTTGGCAGCAGACAAAAATAATCAAACTTCAAACTGGACTGTTTATCTTCATAAGCCCCAGAGGAACGATTACCCCTGGCGAGGAAACAATGCAAATATCCAAGGGTTTCATTTTGTTGTGTGATCTACTCTATCAGTCACTGTCACATCCCTAATGTCATCTCTTCAAATAGAACAATGAGCAAAACTTCATGGCAGTTTATCCAATTATTGTTCAGACATTTCACTCAAAATCACCTTGTGAAAACCACATGGTGACGCTAGAGGAAAAGTCAGGAAAGGCACAAGGATTCATCCTCTGGGGACCATCAGTGTCTGTGCCAAATTCTGTTCAAATCCTTTCAGAGGATGTTAAGATATTTCAGAGAATAAAGAAAAACTTAAATCCGCTAGTGACACTAGAGGAAAAATCAAGGAAATCATCAAAAGTATTTTCTAAATCTCAAAAACATCGGCCTCATGGTGTTGCTTGCGGTAAAGTCAGGTGATCATGAAAGTCAGCTGGCTTCAACCATGAATGTCTGTATAAAATTCACAGCAATCTATTCAATAATCTTTTCCGGACCAAAGTGGTGGACCCACAGATCTACCACGGTGCCACGCCTAGAGCCATAATAACAACCAATGATACCGCTTGTGGAGTTCAACTTGACTTTTACCCCACAGTGCTGTATGTATGTGCGTCTCCATTTGTCGGAAGAGGGAAACGGCGGCACCGTAATGATCTCTGGTGATGGGTTCCCTGCACCATTACAAGTCTGTCATTAGCGTAGCTATCAACACCAATCTCCTACAGAAGCACATACATAAGTTCATTTCTGAGACCAGGATCCAACCGTGGACCGGATTTCACAGCAGCCACCGGTATAATGTGGATCGGTGGAGGAGGCGGGGCTCGTTAGGACTCATTGTCCAAGAGAATGACATTGATTGTGTGTGGCTGAGCGCACTGGTGCTAGTTGTGGCATTTCTGTTTTCACAGCGAGAGAGACTGCAGTGTAGCTATTTCTGGTGTGTGTTTGAGGAGGGGGACGCCTGCAGCTCCTTTCTCGCTTCGTTGACCCCCCCCCCTCTCACTATTCTTTTTTCTTCAGCTGCCTTTCTTCCCCCGTTCCTCTCTCTTCTCAACAGGGCAGCTGTGGGATGTAGATAATTCCCCAGACAGCCGAAACAGCAGGGAGCCAGTGAGAAAGAGGGAGTTTCTATCTAGTAACAGCGTATGTCACCGTACGTTTCAGGTTAATGGGGTATAACGTGACTGATGGAGAGGAAAACGGGCTTGAGGCTGATTGTCGTGCACCTGCTTGGTAGAGAGGAGGGCTGAATCTGAATTTGCACGATTAGGACAATAAAAATGTCTAAATGGATTTACTCACAACATGATAACCAATGAAGGCGTTGTGTCAGACTAACCGCTTTCTCTGTTCTCTCCCCGGCAGGTTTATGATCCCTAAACTTGACCCTCCACCCTCCATGAGCCGCAAGCGGGCCAGCAGGACCTTTTCTCCGGGAACAGAAGTCACAGCGGCGCCAAAGCCCGGAGAGGTCACCGCTAACGACGGGGCCCCCAGCAGCAGCAGTAGCCTCTCGTTCCCGGACGTCACCCCGAGCTCCTTGTCGTCCGCTGATTTCCACTCCCTCAGCAACGGCGAGAGCAGCTCCTGTTCGGTCAGCGAGGATTCGGGCGTCCGCTCCGAGACCAAGTCCCTGCTGTCCCCGCTGCGCGACGACGACGACCTGTTCGGAGACCGCGAGACGTTTATGACGGCCTCCAGCGGCTGTGACAGTCCCCCGGAGGAGAGAAACGAAGCTGTTCTCTCTTCCTCTGAGTCGTACTCCGCTGAGCCCCCCACCCTCGCCTCACATCCGGACACCTATGAGCGGCCGATGCCCTTCTCTGCTCCTCTGAATGATACCTGCCTTCATATCAGTTTCTCTGAGGATGAGCTGCTGGAGAGCAATCAGGAAGACCCTAATGTCCCTCAGCGGAGTTAGGAGGAGGAGCTGATGGGCCCCTGGAGACCTTTCACTCTGTCCTTCAATCAGCTTTTAATGCAATACCTACTGTCTGACCCTCCTGTGTTTGCACTGGGCTCCATTTCAGGACCTTTAATTCTTCCATCCACTTGTGACACAGTACAGACATAGCATATACCGGTTACTGCAAAACTATCTATTGTATAAATGATCAGCCAATAGACAGATTTAGTATTTTTGTAATTAAATTAATGATCTAATTTACTTTATAGCGACTAGAATGTTAAGCAGAATACATGTAGCAATTCTTGCACTGTTATGGTCACGCATTAAGTCACCGTAGAATCTAAAGAGAACGAGGGAACACATTTTATTTTTGCTAGTTGTCGACCGTAAAACATTTCCTTTGTGTGGTGCAAGCTATTGTCGAAACTGTCGTATTCTGCAGATTTGACAGAGTGATCGTGATGATCACGCACATGTCGGTGATGTTGGGAAGAGCCTCGCCTTCTGTAAAGCACCTGACCGGATGATGGGAGGGGAAGCAAAGAACAAGGAAGTCAGATAAAGGGAGGATAGAAGTGAGCAGATGTGTTTTGGTTTGTGCACATCCATTCGTGGCTGTTGAGTGCGTTTTAGAATGTTTTTGTGCTCCTTGTATTTGGGGCTTTCCAGACTTGCCGGCTTTGAAGCAGCACTGGAGAGATTAGCGGAATATCCGTCTGGATTTTGAATGCTGTATTGCACTGATTCTGTATGTAGCATGGTTGTCTCTTCCAAAAAACATTAAATGTAAGATATTTTAGCGCAGGAAGAAAGCAAACCCTCAAAAAAAACGAGCCAACAGCCTTGAACGCTTTGGATTGCAACTCTCTGAGTAAGTAGTGTGTTATTAAATGAGCCCTCACTCACAATGGGGAGATAATTGGGGAATCACAGAGGCCCAAAGACAAAAAATGTACAAAATATGTACTGGTTCAAGCTTCTCAAATGTGAATATTTGGTGAAAATTTGCTTGTTTTTCAGATATTCACTGAACGTGTTGTAGATTAAGCGATAAATAATCAGAGAAAGTTATCAGCAGATAATGGCAATAATAATAATGTTTTTTTTTTACATGCAAGTGGCAGCATTGTACTGCGTTGGAGTATACAAGTGTTTTATTCAATTAAGCAGGTCTAAGTGATAATAAATGGACGCAAGAGGAAAAGCAGCTGAGGTGTGATAGAGGTTGGTGGTGTAACGGTGCAGGTGTAAACGGCCCGAAGGCTTTTAACTCCCCGAAACGAGGCTTTTCTCAACATCGCATGTGGCAGGAATCTATAACAGCAATAACACGTGGAAGAAAATAATAAAGAGGAATAGTTGAAGAACTTAAGCACTTACTTGATTTTTTTTCTCATGCGTCTTTATCCAGTTTGTTTGTGTTCTATGCAGAAAACTACACCCGTATGTATGTGATCTTGTACACAGGATAAAGACAAAACTGCCTCTGTACGTTTCTATGTAGGTATGCAAAGCAACCTCTTCTCACTTCGCTGTTTGAATCACCATTTGCATGTTTTTTGCTGGATTCTCTTCACATATAGGATTCAGACAGGTGCAGCCGAGGAGATGCTAACAAGCAGCGCACAGCTGGATTCAAACCCGTTGAGTAACGATGCGACCACAGGCCATTAAAAACAGAAGCGCTGTTCGCTTCATCTCTTTGGTCTGAATGGGAACAAGCACTCCTCATCTGCCCTTTTACTCTGCCTTCATTACATCTCCTTACATTCACATTTGGCATTAAGAATTCATGCCTCTCAAACTCTTTTCCACACGCGTAGCATTTTCACGGCTTGTAGAGACTTTCTGTCACTTTCTCTGAGCTGTTCTGCACCCGAGGTGCCTTTTCTAAGGCGTGCTGTTTCCTCTCTGTTGTCCCCGGGCGCACAGAGCTCAGCTCTGCTCAGTGTAACACGGTCGCTGCGAGAAGGGAACAGATGACTGACGGGGCCTAATGGGTTCAGGGCGTCAGTGGGACGGAAGCAGTATTGAGAATGGAAGCAAACAGGAAATCCTCAGCCCGAAGGTGTTAGAGCTATTATTTCTCCTGTTATCTCAGGAGTGCAAACATCACCCCTGATGCAGGCTAAACACGAGAAAGTGTGTGGTGTGTTTCATGTGTGGCACGGGACAGGAGCCCTCACGCCCTCCTTCAACTTGGACTTCCCCAACTGGCTAATCAATAATGCAGTAGGCCTATGTCTGCAGCTCCGGTTAGTTGAAGCGTCTCCCTGCTCTCTTGTTCTTTCTCTCCAGAGAGGTGGCCTCCATCTCAGCCGGTTCAAAACCAGACTGCGTCTGATCTGCGATCAATCCGCCGTACCTGCAAAGAGCCAGACCGGCGCTCTGTGCAGACTGTTAACCTTGGCTCTGTGTCTTTACATAGATGCTTAGAAGTAGATGGACGCCGTCCCTTCATGTGCCCATTAATGCTGCTGGAAAGTCATTAGTCTTGGTATAGGAGCGAGGCAGTGATCAAAGAGCTTTGTGTGTGAGGCGGGTGATCACAGGCGCATATGGTTGCTCATTTTAACAGCTGCCAGTGGAAATAAAGATAAGACGGCAGATTTGGCTTTCTTGTTGCTATTAGAGCTTTAAGAGACTTTATAAATTATTCAAAAAAAAGTACCCCAGACTAAATCTAATCGACATGGTAGAAATTTGCCATATCAATCAAGTTAATGCTCCTTTTTTAGTTTTTAATATATATATATAACATTATACAAAAACATATTGGTAATTATTATTACCATTTCGTCCAATATGTTATGTACAGTCTGTGAGTTTATGGCTGTTGTTGGGTTTTTTCTGAACATGCAGAATATCTGACGTCTGTGACAAATTAACATTAGTTAATGTCATGAATAGGCCCAAACTTAAAACAGGAAAGAGAAAGAATCTGTATTTGACAAACGCTTCAGACACGGTGGAGCATCCCTCTGCTGCCCTGCCTAGCTGCAGTCTTTCCTCACGGTGTCATGGCTTTATTAGGAAGACCGTCATCTCAGATATGCAAACATTGCTGTCGGGCAGATGGATGGAGCTGGGAATAAGAGGAAACAGTGGTGGGACTGTGGAGACATGCGGCAGGCAGCGAGAACATGAATGTCATGGAGATGCTGATCCTTTTGCTCTTTAAGTCTCAGCGGAGGAGCGCCTACATCTTTCGGTGTGACATCCTGACTCCTTTTCATAAGGAATTTGGGGTGGTTAATGCTGCATTTATTCTTCCTCTCACAGGGGCGATGGACGGACATAAAGTGTTCTGAGTCACAGAGTTCCTTCAAGAGCCTGTGAGGCCCATGTGAGTGAGGGCTTTAGGTGTCTGGAGGAAACGCAATAACCCCTCGGTTCAAAGCATTTCCTTTCCACAGAATTATTTGCCTCTGAAGTCAAGTGGAGGAGAAGTAATCCTACTTTTACAACCTGACCAAAACAGTCGGCTACAGTCTGAAAGCCAAGAAAGCTCTTGTTTGCACTTTGAGATCTCATACATCCTGGCCCTTTTTGAAAAGCTAAATATAGTTTGTGATGACAAGTCTGGAAAGTGATTTTTGATTTCGATTTTTTTCTGTGTGTGTGTGTGTGTGTGTGTGTCTAATGGGAGTTGCCCAAAGAAAGAAACACTACTTCAGCGAGTCAGCTTGCTCAGCGAGTTCACAAGAGCTGAGCAGGAGATATTGTTTCAGAGCTGCTGCTTGGCGTGTTCACCGCATGGAGGGGTTGAAGCCGAGGCCAGGAGAGAGAAAGCTGAGGAGGTGGGTTGAAGTGTGTTGTGTTTCTGTTTGCCAAGAGTCTAGCTATAGTATGTTGACGTGAACTACACCTGTAACAAAGGTCAATAAATCTCACTGTTAAAGTAATAGTGCAACATTTTGGGAAACATTTGCTTTCTTGTGGAGAGTTAGATGAGACTCTCATAGTTGTCCGTTAAATATGAAGCTACTGCCAAAAGATGGTTAGCTTATAGCGTTACTGCGGAGTTACTTAACCCGTGACTCACACTTCATTTGTCTCAGATGTTATGCATGTTCAGAAAAAACCCAACAGCAGCCATTAACACCCACTCACAGACTACATCAAATATTGGAAGAAATGGTAATAAAGTGTAATCCAGAGCAGGGTGGTGTAATGGGCAAACAAAATGTGCAGATGAAAACTGCTGAGAATCATTGTAACTATATTGTGTGAATAAAAATGTAAACACCATTTTGTTGAAAGCTAAATATCCAGAGGGAGTCTCAGGAATATGATAATTGATGGCTTTGCACAGAGTATGAATATGGAATTACAGCATCATATTATATCTGGCTGAAAAGCGCTGTGGTTTCTCCCAACTGCTGTAGGCGATTGGCAGCATCTCCCCACAGAAGGTCAGAGGACAGAAGGAGGAGCGAGGGAGATGACTGCATGTTAACATGGGGTTGGAGGTTTGGCACCCTTTTTGCTTTTTTTGTGAGCATGGACGTGGTGCGGTGCAGAATAGTAATACAGCGTTTGTATTTTGTTACGTGTGTTTAAAAGCCTTGAGCTGCCTGGGGTGATTTAATATCCGCGTCGTGAGAATAAGCACATTGTTCAACTGTGATTCTTTTTTGTCTGTTTTCGCAACCTTTAAGCCTGCACCAGGGTCCACGATGATTGTGAGAGATGGAAACTTTAATTAATAAGGGGAAAAACATACAGGCTTTACTGAGTGTAAAAAATAAATGATAGAAAGTTATTGCTATTCATGTTACACAATTGACTTCATGATTTTGTCAAAATCATTTTATTCACCTTTCCCTAGTCACCATCTCAGAATCAGAACCGTTTAATTGCCAAAGTATGTTGCACATAAAAGGAACTTAACAACAATCAACACAGTGCAAATTACAAGACATGATTTAAAAATAGAAACTTAGTGAAATTTACAATAAAATATGGTAAATAAACAAACAAGAGTATATTAAAACAAGTATATTATATACGTGTCAAGTGTATATTAATAGAGTGGTGTTTAAGAAGAAATCCTGGGGGTGTAAGAGTCAGTGGGGGTCCCGGGATTTGTTAATGAGTCCAACTGAAGACGGGAAGAAACTGTTCTCATGGCGTGATATCTTGGTCCTGATGGACTGCAGCCTCCTTGCCAGATGGAAGAGGCAGGAACAGTTTATGCCCAGGGTGAGAGGGGTCGGCTACAATCCTTCTTGCTCGCTTCAGGGTCCTGGAAGCGAACCAGTCACGGAGGGACGACAGATTGCAAATTGCAGCCAATCACACTCTCGGGATCTCATCCTTTTTAATGACTTTATATCCAATAAATTAAAAAATAGCTTTGTAGCACGTCGGTAGTGTACTTTCTAAAAATGCATCTAATTCAGTGATTCAGCCACTGATAACACAACAACATGAAGAGTCTTTGTCACATTTTTAAGGAGGTCAACAGCGCGTCTCCGTGGCTCTCTGCGAGCTCCACCACCCATCTCAGTGGCTCAAAATGAAAATGTCAACGTCTTAGTTCAGCGTGTTAGCTTGTCAGCATTTATTAGGTCATAAGCCAAAGTAGTGGCCAAATTAAACTTTGCGCAAGACGAACAGTCGGGATCACCAAAGTCATTAGGATTCATTGTCTTGGGACCATGAATATCTGTAATTGCATGGCAATGCATTTTACACTGATACAATATAAAGACAATCATAGCTTGTGTAACTTGCACATTTCCGCTCAGTCACTGTTCCTAAATATACTGCATCTGTCATCCACACCCATGGACCCAAAATGAGTCTCCACCCCAATACAGTTTCAGCACAGCTCACTTCCTCTTCTCACTGACGTTGTCCCAGAGTTCACACTGCTCCTGTGTGAACCAACTCAAAGAAGGCTCAATTCATCCAGCCTGTGTTGTCAGCACATTTAGACTAAATGTTATCGTAGCACTTTTGAAAAAAATGCTACAGATTCTAAGCTTTGAACATCCCCAGTATGGAGCTCATCACCTAACGACAGCTGATGAGCATTTTGCAGCATTTATCCGCTAAAGAGACAAATACAGGGCTGTGGCAATAACCGCAATTTTGTAATACTGTGCTATTGACAAGCCAACCGCCAAAACTGCTATGTTCATGTTATTTCTTTTTTTTAACCCTTTGCAATGGGAGCGTCTGGTACAATGCAAGCAGCTCAAAGAGGAATAGCAATCTATTCTGCACTGATTGCTACACCTTTGGTGGTTTTTTTGGGGTCGCCGAGGGTAAAACACTTTGCTTGTCACTGTCACTTTTTACCCAACCATTCAATCACAATGGCGGTAGGACCGACCCTCACGTCCAACATGTAACATAAAAGTGCTGAACAACAACAGAGGAGAAAATAATACACGTAGACCGACAGGTCGTTATCTCTACAGCTTCAGCCATCCCTTTACGAGATTTTTACTACCACAGGTATTCCGTATAAAAATGACATAAAACTTGATTTTGACTGCACAAATCCAACTGTGTGTAAAACTGTAAATATGGTTGACATTTCCTCATCCAAGTTGCCCATTTCTCATACATCCTCTTGCAGCCCTGAGGGGCCACAAGTATAATTTCAGCTTACCTTGCTCCATTTCCATCAGCTTTCTTTTAGTCGCCGCCTCTCAGCCTGTCTCTGCCTCCCTGCCTCTCTGCCTCTCTGCCTCCCTGCCTCCCTGCCTCTCTGCCTCCCTGCCTCTCTGCCTCCCTGCCTTGGCACAAGTGTGACCACTCTTGCTTTTTTTTTTTGTGTTTTCGATGGTGTTGTTAAGGTGTGTCGGGGACTTCTCCTTGTGGTTATCAATACAGTAATAAATAGCAGAGGAACAAACCCTCATTGATTTTCCAGCAGTAAAAACATCATTTCATTCGGATCCCCCTTGTTTATCTGTGTGTGTGACCTTGCTTGTAATCTGCCATCTGGACAAAACGCTGAGCACAGCATCCATACAAATGGACAGTGAGAGAGAATTACTCCCTGTTCTTTGCAATGCATAATTGTGTGTTTCTAAAATGCTTCAGTTGCACTCACCAAGTTCCCTTTTGTTCAACAGCTGAGCTACATTAATACACCATGCTTCCCCTTCAAAATACAGAAGTATTGTACTGGGCAATATTGGACAATACAGTGCTGGGTGACCCCCACCACCCTGTGTTGTTTTCATGTAAAGTTGTATGTTGTATTGCTATAAGTTAGGAGTTACATGGATATAGCACAAGCTGGTGGCCAAAGCTTTATAGAGGTCTTAAGGATGCATAGCTGTTAATATACTTGACTCAGCTCATAAGATGCTTGCTAGTGTGCATTTATGCTTTGCAGAAGAGTGTTGCATTTACTAGATCCCCATGAGGTCCCTCTAATGCATTTGCCAGTCCTGGTGGACTAGCAAAGCCAGAAATACACACAAACAACACAAAAAGACACTGCCAAAGATGTCAAAAAGCAATACTTTGAGGCAGAATAGAATGAATATAAAATAATAGAAGAAAGCATCAAATATTTCAGATAAAAGCAAAGGAAATAATGAATGCAAAAAATACAAAAATATATGGAGCAGAACTTTGTTTGTGGCCATTCTCTTGCAGAATGAGTACTTTTATTTTTGATACTTATTGTAGTAACATTTTGAGGATAATACTTATGTTTATTTAAGTAGATTTTGGAATGGAGAGCTTGTAATGGGGAATTTAAGATGCTTTTACTGAAATGAAGGGTCTGCAAACTTCTTTCACCTAATTGCCAGTTGCAGATTAGAATTAGACGAGTCAATGCTGGTCAAAGTCAATCACATACCTGCACTTTCCGTAGAGACAGCTATCCACCACTGAACAATACGGCAAGGCCGTAAACGCTGAGCAATGGAGTGTTTGAGAGTTGCAAGTTCAGCCGTCTTTATTACATTATACTACAGCATGAGTCAGCATTTTAAGCCCTTTGCCCTGCCTCTCTGCCTCCCTGTTCATTAAATGAGATACCTGCCACCTCCTATCAGACCCCATGTGCCTGTTTTTAATTCCTGTGTGTGTGCCTGACAGTAATAACAGCAGTGACACGCAGAGCGACGCGTCAGTCAGTATAAGCTCACTCAGCGGTGCTTTTTCAGCTCTCTGCCAATCTGATACGTTCTCACACTCAATTTATTTCATCTCATCCCGAGGAAGAGATCGGATTTGACTGCAGCATGACTGGCATCCTTGGAAAGGAATTACAACGACGAGACAAAACTGCTGGTTTCTCTGAGATTTTCTCAAACGTTTGCTTTCCAACTTTTGTTCACTCCTGCGTGTCTCCTGATTGCGTTCCCTTCATGTTGTCTGATAATCAGCTGTAGTCCCCCCCCCCCCCCCCCCCTCCGGTCACACTTTTTTTAATTGAATTCCTCCCTTATGGAGATGAATCAGATTATTCAGTGTAGTGACAAATTGATGCACCACTCTCCGGAGGGACACGTAGCACGTTTGCAGCACTCAATCTCATACATGTCAGAAAGGAAAGTGTGTGAATACGCAAACACACACACACACACACACACACACACACACACACTTGAGCCAAGGAATATTGATTTATCTTTTTCTCTAAAATTGATTTATGTCTTTTAATCTATCCTCTCTTTTTTTTTTTTTAAAGGAAGGGAGTGACTGTATCATTGAAGCAACTTTGTCGTGTTGCCAGGCAGCGGCCACACAAAGCCCCATTCATTCAGCATCACCACATCAAGCTCCACATCAGAAAATAATATTCTCATGTTGTTGTCTTAAAGCGTCGATCAGCCTCTAAGCTGTTACTGCAGCTGCCTGCAGTTTCATCAGCCCATTGCTTTCATATAGATGATGTGCTTTGACTGTGGCCTGTCTTTGACCTCGAGAGTCATTCGTCTGGTCTCCATCTCATTTATATAAATTCTCATTGTGTCTCTGTTTGGCCTCCTGCTCCCATTCGTTTTGTCCCGTCCTCTTGTCTTTTCTTCTTCTCATTCGTCCTATGCACAGTGCTATTTTAAATTTATCTTCACCTCTTCTCTCTTAAATCTTCCCCCCCTTTACCCTTTTCACCCACTGTCTCCTATTCACCCACATTTCAGTCCATTTGTTTCTCTGTAGTCGTGCATTGAATGCATCTCCAACACACCTGTTTGCATGTGATTCACATGAGATTACGCTGCAGTTGACAGAGGCAGATGTAACCTGAAAGGCAGAACAGGAAGACTTAATCAACTCACAGAGCCAGTTCCCTCAGCGGTGCAGCTGCCAGTGGTGCACACATTCACAAACCTTACATCTCATCACAGCTTATCACATCACTATATGTCAGGAAGAGGATCACTGTGAGACATTTGATCATCTTTTAATTACCTTGATGTTTCACAGTAAAACAGCTTGTAAGTAAAACAGAGAAATCCTTGTATCTACCTTTACTGCCAATCACACACTAATTATCATTAAGAATCTTTGGCTGTCTTTTAGACAAAGTATGGGTATAATTCAAAATGTTCAATTGTTTTCAAGCTACTTACGTGCATGTATACCACCAAAATCTTGGCCATTGTGAACATAACAGATGCTCACCACCTCCGCCTTGCATGTTTCTAAAAGTGCTGCTGAAAATAGTAAAACTGTTCATTTTATAAAGGCTGCGAACTCAAATTAAATCAGAGTCTTAATGATTAAAAGACACTTTAGTAATAATAAAAAAAGATAAATCAAAGACACATTTGACCCCCGCTTATGCACACACGGAAGGCGACAAGAGTGCAATTTATTTAACAGCAGGAGGGGCTGAGTCTGATGAAAGGATAACATGAAAACCCTGTTGTTGGTCTCTCTACGTCTCTTCTAACGTCTTATCTCTCTGGATACCTTCACATCTTTCACTGTCTGATGAAACTTGTCCCACAATAGATCTCTCTCTGTCTCTCTCTGTCTCTCCTTATCTTCTTTATTGTATTATCTGAATTCAAAAAGGAAGGGACATGAGTGTATGTGTGCGCCAGACAGATTTTAACCTTATTTGTCACTTATTTTTTTTATTCCGTTCTTCTGAGAGATGGGTAAAGAGAGACTGTGGTTTTGGTGGTGTGTTCATGAAGAATGTGTGTTTCTGCTACTGGGTGTTGTTTTGTTTTGTATGTCTGTCTTTGTGCCTGGAAGTGTCAGAGTGAACATGCATCCCTGTGTTCAAGGGCAGAGTTGCATCTTCGGTTATGGTAATGAGTTACAGAATAATAAAGAGCAGCCATCACACAGGGACAGATTTGATTGTCAGACCGTGAGAGGACTTAGAGCCTGCAGCCTTGATTGAGTGGCAGTTTCCATCCAGTCTCCTCTTGTTCCTGTATCATATTCAGATAACACAGACAGAAAACCCACATTTGAAAACACTATTTTTTAAACATTTGTAAGGAGTGAAACAAAGCATATAATACAATCATACCACAGTATTTAGCTCTCCTGTGGTGTGAGGCGAAGAAGAACTGACACACAAGAAGTTGGATGAGATGGGGACTATCTTTGCATTCTCATGAATGCTAATGAGGTTGCAGCCCAATGATGCAGCTTTTGGTTGTCTTTGAACAAAAGTTGCAACAGCGTCTGTGTTTCTGTTCAACACACCTGTAATATTTTAAAGTCTCTCTTTGCCTCTACATGTCTGCACTATTGTCTGAAAGGTACATCAATGAGATATTATGTGATGGATTACTGTAACTATAGACTTGTAGACTTATTCCACATTTGAAGTGTCCCTGTTGAGACAGTTAATATGCTAATTAACATACATTTAAGGTTGTTGTTTTTTTAATTTATGAAGAGCAGCGTTTTACAAACAGTGGACACTGAACAGGGGACGAGTGGGAGGGATAAGAGGCTGAGAATAGATATGACAGCGGGACAGAGAACTGTAAGAACAATCAGTGTTTTCTTTTGTGGAGGAGAGGAGAAGATATTACACAAATGCAGAAAGGAATACATTTAATATTACATCTATATCCCTACATACACAAGCTGGAGACAGGGAAAGCCTTCCAGCTAGAGCCTCACTCAGGTACAGGACAGCTAGTGATTGGGAATCCCTGTCTGAGACTCACCTCACGCTCCCTCCAGTGCAAATGCATGTGAAGGTGCACACTACACATACAAGCAGACATGCGAGTGTGCGCATGTGCAAAATGTTCCCATCTGCCAAATCTGATGCACTTAAATGCCAAACAGACTGATGTTTCTCATCTCAGAGCATCGGTCAGAGTGACATTTAAGAGGAAGGATGGGGTTATTACACGGATGCATGAGACAATCTTAATCCCATCTCTGAGAGACACCGAGACCGGATGAATAACTGACATCTGTTCCTCAGATCCACCCACAGCCCCAGTAAGCCATCAACAAAGAAGGGAAGAATCTGATTTGCATAGCTGCTGCTTAAATTACTTGTTCTTCAAATGAGAGTAATTATGTTGAATCATGCCGTAGAACTGTGTGCATTGTGCGCGGGGTCATAGGTGAAATCCCCGGGGAGATAGATAGTGAGCCGTGAAGATATTGACCAGTTAATGTAAGTAAAGGGAAAGCTGGAGGACACATGATACCTGGCTGCATTTATTCATTCAGTTAGTGATCCGTGTTTCCATCTCATGGATTTCCTCTGCAGAAACATGACACCTCTCTTAACATGTGCGTGTGAGATAGTGGGAGTAAATTACTTCATCCCTGCTTTTCAGCCGCACTGTTTATTTGCCGATGTGGCCTTTTCACTTAACAGATGAGTTTGATGATATTGTATATTTTTCTTATTCTCAAAAAATCCCATGAAAATACAGAAAAACAACATGTGTATCAACATGTATTAGCTCTGTAGTTCATTTTATTCTCATTTTATACCAAATGTGCAATAACTTACGGTTGAAATTAGACCCCAACAAATGCACAATTTACTCCTATTTTAGTAACATTTGTTAAATAATTACAATGCCCTTGTGTTTTAGGAAATTATTTAGCATTTTTACACAAGAGTATAGAGTTACAGTAGCCCCTCTGTGAGGCTGTACTTAGTTACAGTGGTGCTTTAAACTAAATAGTAACATCCACATGTTAACACACTCACAATTACAATGTTAACAAGAGGATGTTTAGCAAGAACCATGTTCAAAATAATAGTTTAGCATGTTAGCGAACATGTGTTATTGGCAGTAATCACAAAGTAGAGCTGAGGCTGCTGTTAATGTCAGTAGTCTAACAGGTATTTGGTTATAAACCAGTGTCAATGTCACAAACGACAGGCAACCACCAAAGTCATTAAGATTCGTCCTCTTAGGACCACGCATATCTTTAGAAAATATATTGGTAATCCATCCTACACTGTAGTTGTTGAGATATTTCAGTCTGAAGCAAAGGGGTAGACGGAAATTGCCATCCTAAAGAGCCGGGTATATATCTGTGACCTGTTTTTCAGCAGAACTGGGTTGGCATGGGGCTGAGAGGCACAGATTGGCTGGGGAGGGCGGACTGACACAATGCTGATTTACGTTTTAGCATAGGATTTGTTCAGAATGAGAAAAAATGAAGGATAATGCCAACCTTATCCTTTAATGTCTATCATGAATCTGGTACTTTTCAGTTTTTTGCCTCTGTGTTATTTCTTTTAAAAGAGTTCCATTTACTTTCACTATACTTTATTGGTAAATTTTAGATGTGGCCACTTGGAAATGGCAGACACAAATCAATCTCAATCTAGGCTCTCTCTTGATAGCTCGTGGAGGGGAGGCGATTGAGTGGCACCATCTACCCGTTCCTCACTGCCACTCTTGGCAGTGAGGAAGAGTGGGAACGAGTGTTACTGACAAGGAGTAGGTAGCTGCAGTGTGTGTGTGTGTGTGTGTGTGTGTGTGTGTGTGTGTGTGTGTGTGTGCGCGCAGTTGAGCAGTTGAGCAGTTGAGCAGTTGAGCCTGTCTACTTGAGAGGCTTCATAGTGATAAGCTATGAGTCACCCTGTAATAGGTATAGAAGGAGGAAGGAGCCAACGCACACGGAGACCTGCAGACTTGAGTTTACTCAAATGAGTCAGCAGTACTCCTCGTTCTTTAGGAGGAACTCCGATATAGTTACAAAGACTTCCGTTTCTTCATTCCACAAATACACACTTGTGAAGTGCTGCCTAACCTTATTACTTCTCTTTCATTATAGACCAACCCTGGTAACCAGGGCATACATAAGCCTTAAAGGAACAGCTTAGATTTAGGGGGATTTATTGGCAGAAATGGAATGCAATATCCATCACTATGTTTTCATTCATCTGAAACTATGAACAGTTGCCTTTTCGTTACCTTAGAATGAGCCTTTCATATCTGCATACGGAGTGGGTCCTCGTCATGGTTTCTACAGTAGCCCAGAAAGGTCAAACCAAACATGGCTCTAGAGAGAGCCTTTTGCGTTTTTTGTTACTGGAAGGCCACAGTATTTCTCCGACAAGCTTAGAAAGGTAGTGGTGATTGGAGGGGTATTCAGTTGGATGCAATCTGCAACCGCACCACTGGATGCCACTAAATCCTACAACCTGCGCCTTTAAACG